>NC_072428.2:38910769-39213846 GCF_028878055.3 Symphalangus syndactylus | reverse complement strand
TACTCAACCCCCAGGTCCCTGCTCAGCCACAGGAGAGGTGCTTAAATAATAAATAACAAACAACAACGACTGTAACAGCTACACCCCATGGCTGAGGCCTCCCAATGCCTTAGGGCGGGAACACTGCCATGAGGGACCCTACCTTCACCCCTAACAGACAGATGGGGACACTGAGGCACACAGGGGGCTGGCCTAGGCTGGGAAAGCAGCTCTCACTCCAGTTACCCGCAACTCCTTGAACCCAAGCTCGTCCTGAAACTTCCAGCTTCCTTTCACCACCTCAGCCCCTGCCTGTCTTTCCTCCACAACAAGAGACCCAGCCAGCAAGTCCCCTTCCACCCCACTCAAGGAAGGCCACTGCCCCTGTGCCCTAGGAGGGGGGTCTCTGGCTAAAAAGCTTGATTCTCTGAAACATTCCTCCTCATTATCAGCTTTTTTCCAAATCCAAAACACAAAACCCTCAAGTTTTAGAAAAATCGGGTCATTCAGCGAAGTTTCCTCAGTGAGGTCCCCAAACCACCCTGTCCCCATCCCCAGTCCCCAGTTCCCAGTCCCAGCTGGTTTCTCTGCCACTCACTAGGATGACCAAGGCTCCAGAAGAAAGGACAGAATCTTGGCGACTCAGCCAGGCAGGGCTGCGGAAAGGCCGCCCAAGTGCCTTGAGGTGGTCCTAACGCCAGGCTATGCTCAGTTCATCCGAAAGTAAGTCTCAAAGAGGGGAGGAAAAGTACCTGCTTCTCACACCAGCCCTGGCCTCTCAAAGGCTATGAGCCTTCCTCAGCTTCCAACCAGGCAGCCAAGAGCCCCGGAGAGTTTACAATTACGGGCTACAGGCAACCAGAGAAGTGGCCCAGAAAAGAGGCTCTCCAGCCCTGCACCCACCGCTGGCCATGCCTGGAGGGGGACATCCAGAGCTGTTATTCTCCCCTGGGGAGCATCATCCCCAGAAGGGGACAGAGTTGTTTCAACCTGGGTCCTCAGACACACCTTGGCATCATCAAAGTGAGAGACAGGATTCTGGCAGGGCCCAGTGTGTGGAAGGTCACAGCAGACCCACGGCATCTTCCAGGGAGAGGGTGAGAAGGCTGTGGACTTTTGAGTCAGATAGTCCTGAGATGAAATTCAGGTTCTGCCATTAATTCGTGATTTAACTTAGGCAAGTCTTTCACTTCTCTGTGCTTCAGTTTTCTCACCTGTAAATTGGGATCAGTACCACCTGCCTCATTGGCTGCTGTGAGATAACATGAGTAAAACACCTATGGAAGGGTCTGGCACATAGTAAGTGCATGACGCATACGTCCTGTGGGGCCTGACCACAATGCACCAGGTATAAAGCAGGAGCCTACATTGCAAAATCAAGCTGATCCCACCCCCACTTCAGAAGGGAGGAAATGGGGGGAAGCAAGGCAAACTTTAATAGATCCTTTTTCCTAAAACAGTGCCCTGTGCTTCAGATAAGGAGGCAGCCCTGTGGCTTTGGCAGAAATGACTGATGTACATGGTGGCAAAGCGCTAGAGACAGACTGCCTGGATTCCAATCCCATCTTTGCCTCTCGCTGGCTGTGTGGCCATGAGGGGCTAATTAGCCTATTTTTCTCACTCTGTGCATTATCACAGTGTCCACCTGATGGGGTTGTTGTGAGATCATTGTGTAAAAAGACTCTTGGGGACCGGTCAATGAGCAGTAAGTGCCCAATATCTTTCCACCGTGGTTATTATCTCCTCTGTGCAATACTCACTCCCCAAAACAACCTTAAGTCTTCACTCCCTGAGAACTCAAGTTCTGCCTGTAGCCACAAGCACCTTATTTTTGGATACAGTCTCACACCATTGCCCAGGCTGGAGTGCAGTGGTATGATCTCAGCTCACTGCAACCTCTATCTCCTGGGTTCAAGCAATTCTCCTACCTCAGCCTCCCGAGTGACTGGGACTACAGGTGCATACCACCATGCCCAGCTAATTTTTATATTTTTAGTAGAGATGGGGTTTCACCATGTTGGCCAGGCTGGTCTTGAACTCCTGACCTCAAGTGATCCACCCACCTCAGCCTCCGAAGGTGCTGGGATTACAGGTGTGAGCCACTGCACCCGGCCCACAAGTACCTTGATGTGGTCCTTTGGCAGCCTCCCCTGAACTTGTGTTTCTAAGAATGTCTCATGTACCCACATCTCCCAGAAGCAACAGCAACAACAACAAAAAGAAAATCACAGTGCTCAAGATATAGGGCCTGGCTACTGGTGCCTTGGGAACTAGATGGCACTGAGTGGAGCTCTGAGTTAAAGATACAAGAGAAGCAAATGCATACTTGTTCCTCCCACTGCAAGACAATCAGAGTGATGAGGAGCAAGGCAGCCACTACAACCCTCTGGATTCAGCCTCCTCATCTGTAGACTAGGTTGCCTTCCACTCGACCCAGGATGTATCACGGAAAGACTAGGCCTTTCCTCCTCCCTAGAGGAGGGCCATGCCACTTCTGTGCAGCTCCAGGACTGGGACAGGGATGGTGACATTAGAAAAGCAAAGAAGCAAGTGCCTGACCGATAACCATATTTGGTATTTTCTAGACTTCAGCATCTTTTATTTTTAGAGGTATGTGTTCCAATTTGGTTGAGGTAGCTGCAGGTTCCTTGTACCTTGCTTAATTTAGGATTTTTTTTTCTTTTTTGAGGGTAGAGTAGGAGTTAAATACAGCTTTACTCAACCACCCCCTAGATTCTAAGCCCTAAATTTAACTCCAAAGAAACATGTCTTGCCCTACTTCATGATTCCAAACCTTAGACAAAAACTATTACCTGTTTCTGCAAATCAGAGAGCCCTGACAATGGAGCACCAGGGAGGTGTGTCCTCCATCCTGGGGTGCTGGGCTGCAACACTGGAGCTGTCATCAGCTGACTGGGGAGAGGGGCAAGAGGGGAACAAACAGCCCTACTTTGTGGCCTAAATCTTGATGAACATGTCCCCTGGGGAGCCGGGAGAGCTATTTGTACAGCCAGTCTGAATGGCCAGGGTGTGGCCACAAGCGTCCCATTCTAGCAGCCCTAATCTGGCAGCAGGTATCCAAAAGGACAGGGACAGCCTGGCATCTGATCAGTAGGTGCACTGCATTTGGACAAAAGAATTAACCACCTGTCTCTCCAACCCTGCCCCCAGCCACCTCTCGTTGCTTTTATGTTTAAGGTTTTTTTCTTACTTTATTATATTCACAAAGTTGTGCAACCATCGCCACTACATTCCTAAAACTTTGTCACTACCTCAAACAGAAGCACTATTAGTTATCAATAACCCCCAATTTCTCCCTTCCCTCAGGCCCTAGAAACCTCTAATCTACTTTCTGTTTCTATGTACTTGGCTATTCTAGGTATCTCATATAAGTGGAATCATAGAATTTGTCTTTTGGTAATTGGCTTACTTTACTCAGCATGATGTCTTTAAAGTTCCTCTGTGTTGTGGCATGTGTCAAAATTTCCTTCCTCTTCAGGGCTCAGTAATATTCAATAATATGTATATATCACATTTTGTTGATCCATTCATCTGATGATGGAAACTTGAGTTCTTTTCACCTGTTGGCTATCATAAATAATGCTGCAATGAACCTAAGTGTACAAATATCTGTTTGAGCCCCTGATTTCAATTCCTTTGGGTATATACCTAGAAGTGAAATGGCTGGATCACAGGGTAATGCTGTTTAGATTTTTGAGGAACCACCAAAGCAGGGCAGCGGCACTATTTTACATTCCCACCAGCAACACACAATGCACAAGAGTTCCAATTTCTCCACATCCTCACCAATCCTTGAGCTGTACCCAAGCCTAGGAAACAGCCTTTCCCTCATACCCCAGGATGTCTGCACACTCTTGGGACTTCCTGAGGGGCTTTGGGGTAACAGCAAAGGACTGCAACCAGAGAAGCAACTAGGAGTGTTTCACTCTGGGATTCATTCAGTTTGGTAAAACTCCAGGCAAAAAGCATGACGGCTGGCTGGGCAGGGCCTTTCTCGCTTCTGAAAATCAGAGCACCTGAAATTGGAGGGTCCAGCCAGGTGCATGCTCTCTTACAGGGCATTGTGCTGCAGAAATAGAGCATTCCTTAGATACTGGGGGACACCAGGGGTCTCCAAAGTGCACAGCAGTCAATCCTGAGGTGCTCAAGATGACCCACGCAGTTCTAGAAGAAAACGGTAGAACATCTATTCAGGTTTATTTTTATGCCATCCTTTTACAATTGTGTGTGTCGTATAGGTACATTAGCACAGCAGGTATGTATATAATTTATAAATGAGCATACATGTGTTGGGGCAAATGCTCGTTTATTAATGGGATATACATGATTAAAAAAAAAAAAAAACGTTTGGGCCAGACACAGTGGCTCATGCCTGTAATCCCAGCACTTTGGGTGGCCGAGGCCGGCAAATCACTTGAGGTCAGAAGTTTGAGACCAGCCTGGCCAACATGGCGAAACCCCGTCTCTACAAAATACACAAAAAATAAGTCAGGGTGGTGGCGCACACCTATAGTCCCAGCTACTTGGGAGGCTGAGACACGAGAATCACTTGAACCTGGGAGGCAGAGGTTGCAGTACGCCAAGATCACACCACTGTGCTCTAGCCTAGATGACAGAGCGAGACCCTGTCTCAAAAAAAAAAAAAAAAAAAGGTTTGAAAACCCCTATCTTGGACCAATTCTTCCTTTGTTGCTGTTTTTCCCTCCAAATTTTAATGTATTGTGCCAATGGCAATGAGAAAGATATCTGGGGGGAAATAACTCACAAAACCCACCACCGTAATCCCCTTAGTGCCTGACACTTCTCTATTGCCAACTCACCTTTGGGCTCTCCCACTCCTGGCGGAACTGAGAGACAGGCATCTGTAGACAGAGATGCAAGGGGAGGGGAGAATGGGCAGTGTATTTTCTTCTCCCTGAGACACACACCCTACTCCAGCTCAAAGCCCAGAAAAGGGAGATCTGTATCCGAGAAGTGAAGAGCTCAGCTTTGGAATCAGAGATACCTGTGGGTGAGCAGTGACAACCCCATTAACTTCTGAGGCAAATTAGTTCATTTCTTTTGGCCTCGATCTTCTCATCTATGAAATGGCAACAAAATACTAAGCATCTATGTCAGTGAGTGGCTGGAAGGAGTAAATGAGAGAGTCCAGATAAAAGCACTCAGTGCACTGCCTGCCCAGCATGTTCCAGCTCTTTTAACAAAACAAGTGGAAAGGGCCAGGTGCAGTGGCTCACACCTGTAATCCCAGCACTTTGGGAGGCCAAGGCAGGTGGATCACCTGAGGTCGGGAGTTCGAGACCAGCCTGGCCAACATGGTAAAATCCCATCTCTACCAAAAACACAAAAATTACCCGGGAGTGGTGGCACGTGCCTATAGCCCCAGTTACTCGGGAAGCTGAGGAGGAGAATCACTTGAACTCAGGAGGTGGAGGTTGCAGTGAGCTGAGATGGCACCATTGCACTCCAGCCTAGGCGATGGAGCAAGACTCCATCTAAAACAAACAAACAAACAAACACATGCACAAGACGCAGGAGAAGGAAAACTCTGGATAGAGGTGGAGAGAGTGAGGACAGATGCAGGAATGGGACTGGAGGCATGGTTGTGCATGTATGTGTGTGTGTGTGTGTGTGTGTGTGTCTAGGCTGCTCACAGTTATAAGAAACACCCCAGGTATCTCACAAACATCTACCAGGCAACCACTGGTGTGACACACCTTGAGGGATGAAGATATGAGTCAGGCAGAAAGTCTACCCTGTGGAGCCCATTTCCAGGGGCCACACTGTGAACCAGAAGCCCACCAGGGCACTGGGAAGAGCAAGCAAGGCTCAGGAGCATCTGGAGTCACTAGCCAGGGTACACAAGTAAAACTGGGAGCTTAAGCAGAGGGGACGTAACTGAGATCCAGGGCCGCTAACAAAAGGTACCAATCTTGCAGTAACACACACTACTCAGAATCCAAGTGGAGCCGTGGGTTCCGTTTCCTTAAATTTTCCATTCAGATTTTTTTTTTAACCTTTTCTCTTTTCCAAAGCAAACTCTGCAGGACTTTGTCATCTCAGATATCAGAGCAGAAACTCCACTCCCTGCTTTATTCCTTCAGTCAGCCCCACCCCTGCTCTGGCCATGCTGTCCGCCTGGGGCCTGCCTGAATTCAGGCCACCGTTTCTACTGCCACCACCTTCACTGGGCTATCTCACAGCAAGAAGAGCTGCCCCAGCCTTGTGGCTTCATGAAGTGGCGAAATGGTTCATCTACAAATGGGCTACACATTAAATTACTTTTCAGGAACAAGGAGCCAAGCCTTAGGGCCTCCTGGAAAGGCCACTGAAGATACGGGGCCCTTGAAACTCTCCCAGTCAGCACAAAATCACTGATTCCAACAGAAACGCAGAAAGCATTCTAAGACACATATGCTCTCAATGTCCTATTTTTTTTAATTCTCTACCTTGTTTTTTAAACTGGCTGTTAAATTTTAGCTCAACAACTCATCAAGTACCTTATTAACTGGCAAACGCTTCTGTGGCTTTGCTAGTTAAAGTTTAGAAAAGAACATTCCCATTAAAATATAATTTCTCCAGCAACCTCTAGAACAGTGCGGAAACCATTCCATTAGGGCAGACCCCAACTAATCCACACTCCCTACCACTCAGCCAACACAGGATTTCTCCAAGTTGGCTTCTGTTCTCTTATAGCAAAATAAGCAAAAATCTAGGTGATTCAAATTGACCTTTGGCTGGGTAGCTCGAGGCAGTGCTGGTCGTGCTGTGTCTCTGCCACACAGGGGAAGGTGAGGTGAGGGGAGAAAACAGCTCTGTTTAATGCCACGAGGCCCTCCATTCTTGGGGCCCACCCCTCACAAGGTACAGTGTAGGCACAAGTCACCTCCTGCCAGAGAGTCCTGGGCCTCACAGCACCCTAAGTCCAGGAGAGAACAGCCCCTACTCCATCACCCCTGCTTTGCCTCCCTCCAATCAGCTCCCCTTCCCCAACAGTCAGGTGCACTCCAAACCAGCTTTCTCTGATGGACAGGCCAGGAGCCCAGAATGAGCCCCACACAAGCACCTGTTTTATGCTCTCCAGGCACCAGAGTGATTCAGGCACCCCCATTTGACACACACACTTGCCAGCTTGCTGCCTCACCCCACTCCTCGCCAGCCAACTTCAGACCTTTCTTTAGACTAATTGCCCAGAAAGAGGTATCCATCTAAAGATAAGGAAGTCATTTCTTGTCTGACTACCTCCCATCCTCCCTTGGCATGGAAAGAGGGGCTCAGGGCATATAGGAAAGCGAGGAGGAGGCCTGGAGAGACAAAGGGAAAGAAGAAGGGAGAAGGAGAATAGATAGAACCCCACTTAGCCCAAGTCAAAACCCCAACTGAGTTCTAGAGCAGGCAGAGGGAATAGAGTGCTAATGGGCTCTACCCACAGGAAGTCATCTAGGGGTCAAAGGACAGTTGCCAAGATCCTGAGGGGTTTGGCAAATGCACCTTGAAGTGAGGAGGCCTCACACACCTGCTGACACTCATCAGTAGAGATCTGCCTCCCTCTCCTCCCAAACAACCACAAGGGAAACTGCTCCAGACTCAGCTCTGGATACAGAGACTCATGCACAGCACACATGAGCCTCGACAGTGGGCCACATGGAAAAGGCTGCTCTCCAGCTCTACTCCTGCTCAACTCATGGGCAAGCCAGCGCTGAGATCAGGCCTCCTCCTGGCCATGTCCGTGGGCTCAGGTCCTTCCAGGGCAAGGTTCTCTGCACTGCCCTCTGTCCTCCAGGGGTCCTCTGGATGCTGTTGTCCAACTCTGTTTCTGCCAGGCCATCTGGGGTGGTTCACCCCACGCCGCATCAGATTAATGCAACATACTGCCAGAATTGCATGCCTGCACACCCTCCTTGAAGGGCTGCTTTGTGTTTCTTGCTTACAACGGAAAAAAACAATTTTTGCAGCTGAACAACACAGTTTGAAGTCTTCAATAGAGCAATGGAGGCCAAAGCCATCCAGCACACCCATGACTCCCCCACCACCAACAGCGCTTGCATGCAATGGCTGGCATGATAGGCCTGCAAACTCAACAAGGCTCATAGGGATTTCACATCCCCCACTTAACACTCTATACACTTCAGACTTCTCAGGAACATGCTAGTACCTGACAGCCTCCAGAAACGGATCTACTACTGCTTTCTCTAATATGCCCCCCATACCCACCTATGCCAAGAAGTTCTTAATGTCTAACCTAGGTCCTTCCTACTTAAGTCCATTTAGGGCCTCAGTAAAAAAGCAGAATGTGTAATGTCCTTCCTGGTGACCTTTAATATATCATGAATCCAGAAGGCTGAGCTTATGGGCCATGCAAAGGAAACTGAAGGGGTTTTAGGGTGTGTGGGAGGAGGTGAGAGAAGATTCTGGTTCTTTTGATGCAACTGACTGCCTGGAGCTGTCTCACTTTCCCATCTCCCATCCCCACCACTCCCAAATGTCAGTTGCATCATATCACCTGACTGCAGAGTGCTTGAGCTATGAGGGAGAAGCAGGAAGCCAGATGACAGAATTAGAGCTAAAAGATCTTAACAAGCTGATTCTCTGGACCTAATACAGCCATATGGAATCTAACAGAGATAAGCTTAAAGACCTAAATTTGAGACCAGCAGTTTAAGAGGAGAGAGAGAAGCTGAGCAGCAGTGCTTGATGTAATATGATTACATCTTAATAGGGAACCTACTTTGATTTTAGGTTGAATTAATTCAAGTATGATATTGAGGAAAAGATAGATGATGATCCCATGATATTCTGAGCTGGCCGGTCACCAATTCTACATATTGCAATATGACGGACATGCGTTGCTCATATGCATCCCTTCACTGGCGGAAGTCACACCTCCCATATTGTCATGCTGCAACTGTCAGCCACCACGCTCTACCCCTAGGACAGGCCCATCTTCCAAGCAGGGGATCATAATCTCCCCTAAGAAGAGATGTATAGCTCCTGGGAAAGTGAGCATTTCTCTTCCTTGACAAAAGGGTTAGCAGACTTGAAAGATGGAGAAGGCAGGGCCCCCAAAATGCCCTTTGAGCGCCAGAGTCCAACAGCGCCAAGGCCAGGTCAGGATTACACTGGGAGTTCCCAGGTACTGGTGCCAATATCTGTCCTTTTCTCTTGAAGCTAGTTTGAGTTGGGTTTCTGTCACTTCCAACCTGAAGAGCTTACTAGTACATACACTATAAGAGGATTACAGCTAAAGGGGAATAAGCCCAGAGTGATGTCAAAGACAACTAGTAAACTAAAAGCCATGTTTCATGAGGGAACAAGGATGATTTAACTTGGAAAGGAAAACACATAGGGCCACATGGGAGCCTCTTCAAACACTTAAAAGGTGAAAACTTGTTCTATGTGGAGACAGAGGACAGACCAGGACATTGGTAGAGGTTACAGAAAGGAGGTTTTCTCAGAACTTTGAATAATACAACAAAACAGGAATACAACAAAATCTGAACCTACCTCCTACTCCACTCCCTCAGACTCACTGGATTAAAGCAATTCCCTTTCTCACTCCAAAGCCATTTCTTATCTTGAGCAAATGGCAACTTCTAGAAGCCTCAGCTTCCAACCTTTATAATGGGGATAATAATCCTCCCCTACCAGCTTCATGGTGTTATTTTAAGGATCAAAAGAGAAAATGTAGGCTGGGCACAGTGGCTCACTCCTGTAATCCCAGCACTTTGGAAGGCTGAGGCAGGGAGAATTGCTTCAGTCCAGGAGTTTAAGACCAGCCTATGCAACAAAGTGAGACCTTGTCTCTGTAAAAAATAAAAAATAAAAAAAAAGCCAGATGTGGTGGTGTGTGCCTGCAGTCCCAGATACTACAGAGGGTGAGGCAGGAAGATCACTTGAGCCCAGGAGGTCGAGGCTGCAGTGAGCCGTAATCGCACCACTGCACTCCAGCCCGGGCAACAAAGCGAGACTCTGTCTCAAAAACAAACAAACAAACAAAACACAAAAAACTAGACACTGTGCAATAACTGGAAATCACATTGTAGAAGAACAATTAACGAGGAATTGTCTATAACAGATTAGTTAAGGAAGCAAGAATCAAAACTATATGTACCACATGATCCCGACTTTAAAAAATTTATATTTGCAATGAGAAAAGACAGGAAGAAAAAAATGTTAATAGTAATTAAACCTACAGGATTATAAATATTTTTTCCTTCTTGGGGCTTTTCTCTGCCTTCCTAATTATACAATAAATATGTCATCTTTTAAAATCAGAAAAAGTTATATATGCTTTAAAGTGCTTTATCAACTGTAAAGAGCTATGCAAACAAAGTAATGTGGGTGTCAAATAGGTCTCCCGGACTTTTCTGATCTGAGCATAGCAATGAGTCCTTGATTACCGAATATCTTACTGTGTTTTTAATAGACAGAAACAGACGAGTATCACAAAGAAAGCACTTCAGTCTTAATTCAAAAGACCCAGATCTAAAATTCTGCATGACCTTTACACAAGTCAATTTCTTCACCAATAAAAGGAGGAGAGTGACAATATAGTTTTGTATGTAAGTGGATTTAAACATTCATTGAGAACCTCCAAATGCCAGCCTGTTTCATAATTTTCTTTTATCTACTAATGTACGGGGAACAGTTTCCATTTCCTTAGTTAATATTTCACAGCACCATTTTTAATAGATGCATAATAATCCACTGTACAGAGGTATCATGACTAATTTAGCCAACGAGTGGCAAAAGGTTTTGTTTGGTTTGGTTTCTGAAATACAAATATTTAATCTCTTCAGCAACCTTTCCAGGTTAGGTGAGTTCCAAGTGCTGAACTGTACAGGATACGCTCAATAATGTAAGCTGTTATTACTACCATAACCACTATTACTATTACCACACAGGTGCCAGGGACATATCCAAGTTCAGTTGAGTATCTGGGGCTTTGTTAAATGTTTGTCTGGAACCCAAGAAAGGTCAGGGCAGGAGATACATATTTGAAGTATTATCTGGATACAAATACAGAGAAAAACATTTATATTCTATTTTTTTCTTTTATAGTTTTTAAAATATCTTTTTTTATTTTTAAGTGAAGGGATATTTTTGCAGATGTCATTAAGGACTCTTATCATTTTCCTGTTTATTTTTTTCTTTTTTATTGAGACAAGGTCTCACTCTGTCCTCTAGGCTGGAGTGCAGTGGCACCATCTCAGCTTACTGCAACCTCTGCCTCCTGGGTTCAGGCGATTCTCGTGCCTCAGCCTCCCAAGTAGCTATGATTATAGGCATGTGCCACCACACCTGGCTAATTTTTGTATTTTTAGTAGAGATGGGGTTTTGTCATGTTGGGCAGGCTGGTCTTGAACTCCTGGCCTCAGGTGATCCACCCACTTCGGCCTCCCAAAGTGCCAGGATTACAGGCATGAGCCACCATGCCCAGCAAATTTATTTTAGGTTTTTGAGACAGGGTCTCACTCTGTCTCCCAGGCTGGAGTGCAGTGGCATGATCCTAACTCACTGCAGCTTCAACCTCCCAGGCTCAATTGATCCTCCACCTCAGCCTCCCGAGTAGCTGGGACTACAAGCGCTCACCACCACGCTCAGCTAATTTTTGTATTTTTTGTACAGACGGGGTTTTGTCATGTTGCCTAGGCTGGTCTTAAACTCCTGGGCTGAAGCAATTCTCCTGCCTCAGCCTCCCAAAGTGGTGGGATTATAGGCATGAGCCACTCCGCCCAGCTATTTTTATTTTTGAACCAGTCTCTCTGTTGCCCAGGCTGGAGTGCAGTGGTGTAATCATAGCTCACTGCAGCCTCCATCTCCAGGCTCAAGTGATCTTCCTGCCTCGGCTTCCCAAGTAGCTGGGACTGCTGGTGCACACCACCATGCCTGGCTAACTTTTTCTTTTTTTTTTTTTTTTTTTCAGTTTTTAGTAGAAATAAGGTCTTCCTATGAGACCTTCCTAGGCTGGTCTCAAATCCCTGAGCTCCAACAGTCCTCCTGCCTTGGCCTCCCAAAGTGCTGGGATTACAGGTGTGAGCCACTACACCTGGTCAAAACATATTTTAAAATCTTGCCTCCTTCTTGTTTTCCAAACACCTCCAAACATAAATAGCCATTAACTTACCAATATAATTATACATGTGCTGTGACTCAGCAGCTGGATTTTCATAAATGCCTAAAAAACTAGAAACCTCGGCCAGTAACCATACACCTTGCCATAATAAAACAAAGTGTTTCCTAAAGAGGCATAAGCCCCAAGGCCTCCAGAAAATCCATGGGCCTAGATGGTTTTATAGAAAGAAAGTGGATTAATCATCAAAAGAGAGAGGCTTGACTCTTGCTTGCTCCTTCCTTGAATCAAAACCCCTCTGTTTCCCTTTTTCTCCATTTCTGGCCCATCTGCCTTACAGGCTTATTGTGAAGACTGGGTGGGCCCAGGTTGGAAAGCACCATATGACCCAAAAAGTGCCTGGATGTGTACTTTTATGTACTTTATGTACTTTTATGTACTCCCTCTGATCCCACCAGGCACTTGCCAAGCCCCAGATCAGCTCTCTCACAGGGTCTTCCAGCCCCTTCTTCCCTCCAGATGGGCAAGAACACGGGCCACTAGAAAGCCATCACCTGCAGTGTTCAAATCATGCCCCGCACAAGGTAAAGAGGTGATGTGGGGGCCAGAATCCCAAGGGCCACCAACACAAAGACATTAGACTTGGCAGGGACCACCACACAGGGCTCCCAGATCGACCCCCTTCACACCACCATGCAACTGCCTCAAACTCTCCCCTGATGGCAGCAGAGGTGAAGAGAGAAGTTTCTCTTGGTGCCCCTTTTAAAAGGCCATGCACTGTGCTGAATCATGGTACGAAAGAGTCTAACCACATGGTTCTCAACCCTCACTGCACATTAAAATCACTTGGGGGCTTAAAGGAAAATACTGCCAGGGACCCAGCCTCAGAGATTCTCATTCAATTGCAGGTGAGGCCTGGGGATCAGTGAAGGACAGGAAGTTAGACTGAGCAGCTGCTTCCTATCATGGGCCCTGTGCCTTGAGCCCACCCTGTCTGCCTCCAAAGTCCATGCCCTCCCCGTCACCACTCTGCCCTCCAACCTGAGTCTCCCTCTGGAGTTTTCCTCCCCATCCACTGTGAGTATCAAACATGAAAGGCCCTGCTCAGTCTGGGTGACTATCCACTCCTGCCACATCACCCACTTCCTCCCTGTGGACCAGCCCAGTCCTGGATACTCTTGGACACCCCCAGGACATTCCTGCTGTTGTCTTGAGCCTGCATGACCCCTCTCTCACCTTCCACCAAAGGGTTCTTCTTTATCATCACATACTTTTTACAGTGTCAATGTTATTCAACAAGCACATTTTTCATTTTTACTTGTTTTAAACTTTTTACTCTGAAAGAAAATTTAAGACTCACTTAAAAATCTAAAAATAGTTCAAACCAGATGTGGTGGTGCACACCTATCATCCCAGCTACATGGGTAAGATTCTCAAGTGGGAGGATTACCTGAGCCCAGGGAGGTTGAGGCTGCGGTGAGCCATGATTGTGCCACCACACTCCAGCCTGGGTGACAAAGGGAGACCCTGTCTCCAAAAAAAAAAAAAAAATTGTTCAGAGAATTCTTGTGTACCCATCAGCCAGCTTCCCTCAGTGATAACATGTTATATTACCATAGTGCAATTGTCAAAAACAGAAAAACTGACACGGTAATACTATTAATTAAACTACAGGCCTCACAGAGATTTCACAAGTTTTTATATATACTATGTATATATGTACAGTTCTATGAGATTTTATCACATGCATACATTCATGCATACACCACAATCAGGACACAGGACAGTTCCACCACTTCAAAGAAATTTACCCTCTTCTAAGTCTTCCGCTGATCTGTTCTCCATTACTATAATTTTGTCATTTCAAGAATTTTTTATAAATGAAATAATATACTATATAACCCTTTGAGACTGGCTTTTTTTAAAATTCAACATAAGCATGTATTTATTTTGTGATCAGCTACCATAATAAAGATACTCCCTTTTGGAAAACAACTCCAAAAAATCTTTTTTTTTTTTTTTTTTTTTGAGACGGAGTCTCGCTCTGTCACCCAGGCTGGAGTGCAGTGGCGCAATCTCAGCTCACTGCAAGCTCCACCTCCCAGGTTCACGCCATTCTCCTGCCTCAGCCTCTCCGAGTAGCTGGGACTATAGGCGCCCGCCACCACGCCCGGCTAATTTTTTTTTTTTGTATTTTTAGTAGAGACGGGGTTTCACCGTGGTCTCGATCTCCTGACCTTGTGATCCGCCCGCCTCGGCCTCCCAAAGTGCTGGGATTACAAGCATGAGCCACCGCGCCCGGCCTCCAAAAAATCTTATCGATTACTGGCTAAGTAAATCATAATTCAATTATATAATGAAATCATATGCAGCCATTAAAACTGATGAGATAAACATAAATTAAGGACATGTACATTTTTTCAAATACACAGCTCTCCATATCCATGGGTTCCACGTCAGAGAACCCATGGATATGGAGGCCAACTGTAAGAAACTTGAGCATCCACTGATTTTGCTATCTGTGGGGGCTCCTGCAACCAATCCCCAATGGATGCCGAGAGAGATAACTATATAGTTAAGTGAGAAAATACAAAACTATATATTATCCCATTTTTGTTAAAACACACATATAAATACATAGATACACAAAGACAACAAAATGTTAACAGGGATTATCTCTGGGTGATAAGATTACAAGGGATTTTTATTTTCTTCTTGTTGCTTGTCTGCATTGTCTAAATTTACAACAGTGAATATAAATAACTTTATAACTTTTTTAAATGCTTAAAGTAAAGCTCCAATTTTGCCATCTTTAACACTTCCAGCCACAATCACGTTCTTCTCTCAGCTAGCAAAGTATTGTGTGTGGGTCTCCATTCTAGGACTCACATCATTCAGAGGCTCAGCACAGCTGCTTGTGGGCTAGCCGGCCCCCACCTCAGGAAGGGGCTGTACTCATGAACGGTCTGCATCCCTCTGGCCCCTTTTGGCTTAGCCCTTGCCAGGCATAGGTACTCATCAATGGATCTGAAGCTGCAACCATACCAGGAGCTATTTGGCCAGAGCTCCAAGGCTCAAAAAGAAAGCCCCTGGAATTTCTCAGGGTATTTGGCATTCTAGAGTGAGTGACGTCTTGGTCCCCACCACTTGGGCCTTAAGAAGTAAGGCCTGGGAGTAAGCTATGAACTTTGGGAAACTGGCAAAGATCAGAGGCCATGCAACGTCTCTTTGAAATTCTGATGGGGGCTCGCTAGCCCACAGAAGAAGGGAGAGTGCTCCTCTGTGGTTTGCCCTATTTAAAATGGTTTTCTTATTCAATTTCTAATAGTCTACCCTATTCCCCTTGTTTCCTCCAGCACCCCACTTCCCTCACTCAAGGGGAGAAAACAGGCTAGAAAGGCTGGCTCAGCCATAGAGCAGAGACAGTGTGGTATGGGGCCAGAACGCTGACAAGCACAGAGACATAGCAATGTGCTGTACAACTTGAAGGAATTTCCCCAACTTCTGTGAGGCCCTGTTTAACTTCCCTCTTATGAAGGGGGTTGGACTAGCTGCTATCTAAAATCCCCAGCCCTCTAGGCAAGATCTATCCCAGACCTTCCTCTGTAAGACCACACCTCTGCAAAGAGAAGTAATACTTTCCCTCTATTGGCACAACCAAGCTATGGAACAAACTGTTTTCTTAGAGCAGTTCGGATGTCTTTCTGTCATTTTTGTGGTCTCATATGACATTTACTTTCAAAGCCAGACCCAACGTGGGGGATCATGCCTGCTTAGCTCACTACCATAAGCCTAGCTCATGTGCCATGCTAGGCACTCAATAAATAATTGCTGAATGGATGCATACACGTATGCTTGCATGCCAGCCATTCAAGCTGAGCACCTGGCAGTGTGCAGTTACACTCCAGGACACAGAACACACAGCTATCTGTTTCTTCCTACCACCACACTGTCCAAGTCAAGACCTGAGATCCCCCAGTGCAACTCAGCCAGAGCATCCCCATCCCTCTCACTACTAATATTGCAGATGGGTAAACTTTCTAGAAAAATGAGGTAACCTCCTCCTCTATCCCTCCACCACTCTACACTTTAAACAAACCATGGCCAGAAGAATCACCCTCAAAGTGTTTCCCACCATGTCAACTCCTTGTTCAAAAGCTTACGACAGCTCCTAATTACTCAGAGAATCAGACAGAACTCCTGGATCCAGTGCCCAAGGCCTCCCGACCACCTGCCTCCTTCCCTTTCCAAACAGGCTCCCACTTCTCACCTTCAAAAGCCCTCACTTCAGCCCAGACCTTCCATTGTTACACATTGCTCACACCTCTCCCTCCTCAATGAAACCTTCCCCACCCATGTCAGTCCTGCTAGCTGCGCCTTTTCAGACTTCCTCTACCTCTTGTTTTCTATGCCCCTATTTATCCCTCCCCATCCCCTGCTGTATTTCTTTAGATAAGAATGAATGACTTCAACCAGATGGTTAAATAGACAAGGACGGTCTCACCCTCTTCTCCATATCCCCTCAGTGCCCAGCACCATGCTGTTTACACAGCAGATATGAAATAAATACCTAGCTGGTTAACGCCCATCCTGCCCCAACTCAGAGCCTCCCACCACTCTCCCATCACCCCAGTGCCAAACCTGCTCAGCAACTAGGCCTAACTCCCCAGACTATGGCCCAGTAGCTGCTCTAGGATCCTTGGTAACTAGAGCAAGGCACACAGCATGGTCAAATTCTCGCTTTGTCAATTCCTAGCTGGGCAACTTAAGCAAGTTATTCAACCTCTCTGAGCCTTGGTATCCTTGTCTGTAAAATGAGGTAGAGTATTTCCCTCATCTTCGGTCTGCTGTGAGGATGAAACAAGACAACATCAGGGGCCCAGTACCCAGCAGACTTGAGGCAAGGCTTTCCCTCCCCCTTTGCCACTCCAACAAAAACCCACTGACTGAGATCTGGTGTATTAAAACCGGTTGGACAGCAGGCACACCTCCTCTCCCCTCACCTCCAGCTGGCTCCCTAAGATAGAGGAAACAAAGCCTGGATTTACTCCAGCTCCCCTCAAGCAGGGAGGTCTCTGGAAGAGGCCTTTGTTAACACAACTTTAGTTTAAAAGCCTCTTTATGGGCCAGACACAGTTTCTATTTTGTAAGAGAGGGAGAAGCAGCCTACAGCTTAATATCACTTAATGCTGATAACAAGGCCTTTTGTTCACGTCCCTCAATTAAATTCTGCAGTAATTAGTGGCCACCTACTCCTCTTGCTTGAAGGAAACACGGGAAACAAAAGCAAGGCATGGTCCTTGTTCACAGAGACCTGATGCAAAACAGTTATATGAGTAACGAGAGAGAAAGTCAATCACAGGGAAAGAGGTGTAGCAGGCCCGAGCAAACCCAACCATGATGGGCTTTAGAATCACAGAGAATAATGGCAAAGTGGTAGCAGGCTAGATGCTGCACGAGTGGTTTTCCATTCTTTCATTCGATGTATGTGTGTATCTTGCTGTATTTAGAAAAATAGATCTGCAGCATCATTTAATAGTTGGATGGTACCAAAATTTCATTAACCAGTTCCTAATGGATGGCCAGTTAGGTTGTTTGCAATTTCTTAGCATTATAAACAAGTTGCAGTGAACATCCCTGTATGTATACCTTTGTAACTTGTCTACTTACTACCCTGGAAGGATGGGGTCACCATAGTGATGGAACTGCTGGGTGTCTGTACTTTTGACTACCTCAATAAGCAATGAAATTATCCAATATGCATATAGAGTTTACCCTTTCCCAAAGCATATACATATAAACACACACAAGTACCCATACAAATATGCCTCCCCTTGTCTCCCATGCCCACACCCTGCTGCAGTTCAGGCCTGTATCATCTCTCATTTTATGGTCACAGGGGTCCTCTAACATGTCTCCCTCCCCAGCCACCAGAACAAGATTTGTAAAGTACCAACCTGATTCTTTTGTTGTTGCTTTGTTTTTTTTTTTTTGAGACGGAGTCTTGCTGTGCTGCCCAGGCTGGAGTGCAGTGGCACAATCTTGGCTCACTGCAACCTCCGCCTCCCAGATTCAAGCAATTCTCCTGCCTCCCGAGTAGCTGGGATGATAGGTGCGCTATCACGCCTGGCTAATTTTTGTATTTTCAGTAGAGACAGGATTTCACCATGTTGGCCAGGCTGGTCTCAAACTCCTGACCTCACGATCCGCCTGCCTCGGCCTCCCAGAGTGCTGGGATTACAGGCATGAGCCACTGCGTCCAGCCTCCCAACCTGATTCTTTACTCGAGTGCCTTAAGTCATTCCACCTCCACCCCCACCACCTTCAGAGCGAAGCTCCAGCCTCACCTTCAGGGTAAGACAGTTATTCCCATTTTACAGACATTGAGGCCCACCTTGCTCAAGGTCACACAGTCAGTGACAGAACCAGGATGATGCCCTAGCTCTCCTGACTATTAAACCCAATAATAGGGGAACTGAGGTGGCATAAACCATACATCACCATAGCTCCCTACTAAAACTTTCCATTCTTTTTTCCCCAACTCTTTCTAAAGCCTTTTACCATTTTCATTGTTTTCAATGGAGATATACTTGCAAAATACTCAAACTTTGAGAACCTGGCCCTACAAAGTCAGCAAGATTAAAAAAAAAAAAAAGACGTATTTCCTCCTTTCACAGAGATTGGTTTCTCTGGCTAATCTCGAGTCACAGCAATTCTCTTTGGTCTACCAATATTTCTCCTCATTTGGCTATCTAGTGACTGATTAACTCACAGGCAAGTCCATCATAAGCAAGCAGGTCTGTGTACACAGGCAGGGTCTCCACATCTTATAAGGCTAACCTGTGTCTACCCCCAGCTATCCCACAAGGAGTGGCCACACTGGCAGGTACACTCAGTGGCTGAGAAGCAAGGGGTCCTGCCACAGGCAGACTAGAGGCAGGCAAAAATGGCTACGACTCACAGCAATGACCAACAGCCACAAGAAGTGCAAGGCAGAACAAAGGAACCCCTACTTAGACCTCCCTGATCCATGGAACCTCTTCAATGCTTGTTTCCTTCAAAGAAACTCAGTCCAGCATTGAGCCTAGAAAGACAGACATTCCAAACAGAAAATGGGAAGAATCACAATAGCAAGAACAGCTAGCATCTGTTGAGCCCTCGCAGCATGTCAGACACTGTACTCAAGGCTTTGTGTGGATTATCTCATCAACAAGCCTATGAGATGGGCACTAGTCTGAGGTCATGTCTAGGGCCACACAGTTAGTGGTGGAGCCAGGATTCAAACCAGAGCTGGTCCCACAGAGACAGCCTGGCAAGTGGGCTCTCCACAGGCTGCCCCATGGGGGAGAATGGTAAGGAAATCCCCAGACACTCCCCAGTCCAGTCTGTTTTCCTGGATCCACAGCTGCCTCCCACAGGGCAATCCTGGCAGAAGGCAGAATGCTCAGTAAGGCATGGAGGATGAAAGCAGATGAGACATCAGAGAAGAACATGCTGTTCTTTGAGGTAGTTATGTTTTTGTTTGGTTTGGTTTGGTTTGGGGGGGATAAGGGAATAAAAAACCAGCAAGATGGCCAGGTACAGTGGCTCACGCCTGTAATCCCTGCACTTTGGGAGGCCAAGGTGGATGGATCACCTGAGGTCAGGAGTTGAGACCAGCCTGGCCAACATGAAGAAACCCCGTCTCTACTAAAAATACAAAAAATTAGCTGGGTGTGGTGGCACGCACCTGTAATCCCAGCTACTCAGGAGGCTGAGGCAGGAGAATTGCTTGAACCCGGGAGGCGGAGGTTGCAGTGAGCCGAGATGGCACCACTGCACTCCAGCCTGGGCAACAAGAGCAAAATTCCATCTCAAAAACAACAACAACAACAACAACAAAAAACCAGCAAGATACGGCCCAATGATGAAGGGTCTCACATATCAGTGTCTACTTTGGAGCTAATCTAAAAGAACACCAAGTACCCTATACTCAGCACATAGTAGGCCTTTGATACCTTCAATAAACACAAGTCTCTCTTCTTTATGCAGAGACATCAATGGAGACTCACTGAGGCTGTCTAGGACAGGGAGTGACAAAAGCAAATGTGCATTTTAGAAAGAGTGTTGCTCTGTTCCTCCTGCAGTCTCAGATGAGGCCCTTACAAGGCATGGAATATTGATGACCAGGACATAAGATAAAAATGACAAAATATAATGATGGAGGCCCTTATCAGGTGTTTACTATATGCAGGTATGATTATCCTGAGCACTTCATATACGTTAACTTCATTTAATTCTCACAATGATTCTATGAGTAGACACTAGTATTATCCCCAATTTACAGATAAGAAAACTGAGGCACAGAGAGGTTCAGCTGGCAGTGCTACCACCAGGATTCCAACCCAGTTGGCCTGACTCCAGAGCCAGTGCTCCTGACCACCCTGGTCCACGGAAGAGAAGAGCTTCCTGGAACACCTGCTGCTCTTCACCCCTCAGTGATGCTCCAGAACAGGCTACAGGATATCTCCCAGCCCCTCCAGCCCCCTACCCCCTCCCTTTCTCTCACTATTGCCATTCAGCCCAATGCAAACCATGCCCTGGCTAGAAACACCATTTTCCCCCAAGAGGCTGCTAATAGTAGATGGGGTTGGGGGGCAGGGCAGGGAAGGAGCTGCAATAACTTGGCTCTTGAGTTGCAAAGAGAAAAATGAAGGAATGAGGAGGAGTGGGCCACCAGATCCCCACAGATTCCAGGGTGGAGAATGTCCAATTAAAATGCATTCTGCCAGAGCCCAGCAGCAGCATTTCAACAGAGCCGCCATTGTCTCCGTCTGAACTGCTGCTGCCCACAGCCCAGCAAGTGGCAACCAAACAGGCTGTCGTCATGGAGCCGGAATGCAGGGTCCTGGCCCTCCCCGAAGGCACCAGAAACACTGCTCTGTTTACCCACGTTGCCCTTATTTAAAAACAAAACAAAAAAACCCCACTCCACCCTCGGCCCTTCGGCATGCAAGACACCAGGAAGGACAGACGGTGGTGAGAGGACACTCCATATGCCAGCAGTGTGAGGCAGGTCTGCCAGAAGGTTCCCAATGATCTGGCCAGGCTGGGAGGAACAAGTCTCCCCCAGGAAGCTGGGAAAGTACTTTGGGGAATATATAAAAATCAGATACAAATAGATATCTGAATGGGGCATAAACAAACTGTTAATGCCCTGGAAGGGCCCCAAGCCCCTTTAGAAAAGCTTTATGCCCAAAGAATTTGGCCAAGGGCAAATGCAGACTCCCTGCATAAATCAGAAACCCTGCAGGGCAGAGACAGGCCTGTGTGTCCAGCCACCTCTTGGACACAGACAAGCTTGAGGCCAGCCAGCCGCCCCTGGCTACAGCACCCGGCCCCTACCCCAACCCAGGAAAGGGGTGTGGGGGCCCAAAGCCTGGCTCATCCAGTGCTGAGCCCAGAAACAGAATGTCCAGGGTGACTGGCATATTCAAAGTGCTTACTGTCCCTGTCCCGCTCTACAGAGATCTCAAGGACAGGTTTAATCAGGAACCCTAGGCCAAAGCAGGAAGCAGAGTCAGTGGTGCTCAGAAAGCCATTCATCAGCTCTAGGCCAATGTGAAACCCGTGGTACCAGAGCCCCAAACAAACCAGTTTTAAAACTACACTGAGGCTGTCTAGGACAGGGAGTGACAAAAGCAAATGTGCATTTTAGAGTGTTGCTCTGTTCCTCCTGCAGTCTCAGATGAGGCCCTTACAAGGCATGGAATGTTGATGACCAGGACATAAGATTAAAATGACAAAATATAGTGATGGAGGGTTTTAAAACCCATCCTCCTGTGCAGCTCTCTGACCTCTGCCACCTGTGTCCACGACCTGACCCAGGCACAGGTGGCCCTCCATGCTGTAGCTTGGGTCTACCTCTCTTACCTCTCAGACTTCACCTCCCTCACTATCCCCTATACACACACACACACACACACATACACACGGAGAAAGAGAGAGAGGGAGAGAGAGAGAGAGAGAGAGAGAAACTCCCAACTACTCCAGAGATACTGAACTACCTAGGATTCCTGGACTCCACACACTATTTCGAGACTTACCTTCTGACTCAAAGGCCTTTCTTCCCTTGCTGACTTGGCTCACCCCTCACCCTTCAGGACTCCACTCAAGCATCATGTGCTCTATTAAGCTTTCCTGGGCCTCCTACCAGATGGTCAGGCTGAGTAACAGAGCAAGAACTGAACAGAGCCTCTTGGGACACCAGTAAACCTTTCCTTCATGGAGGTAGCATAGGGGATGGGTAGGGTAGAGAGGACTATAACTGACTCCCTCTTATTTCAGAACCAAAAGCAGTGGGGGAAGTCAGAGCAGAGAAGACTTCAGCTCAACCTGAAATGGAACTTCCTATCAAAGAGAATGTGACAATTACAGGAGGGGCTACCTTGTGACGTAGTGAACTCTCCCTGTTATACAAAGTCATTGAGCAGAAGCAGTTTGGTCAGCACTGCTGCCAAAGGAGTCTCTATATCAGGTGAATAGGCAAACCACATCAGACCATGTGAGAGGCTTGAGACCTTTCCATAAAGGCCTGAGATTCCAGGGATGGAGGCAGTGAGGAGGAATGTCCACTGTGAAGTCTGGGAGGAGGAGGGCAGCTCTGGGGTACGGCCGTAGCCCCTCCTGGGAACCCTAACAACCAGATAGGAAAAAGCAGAATTCATGGAGCTGCTGATGTGGCATTTCTTGTTTACTGGCAGCTTCTGGCCTGCAGGTTGCGCTCCCCAGTCTAGATTTGTGGAGGCCAAGATCCTTCTCCTGTCTCCACTCCCGCACCACCACCATGCCTCGCCATGACTACTGAACAGAAGATCCAGGCAGGAACAGCCAAAGAATCAGTCACCTTCTCCCTGCTCATTCCCAAGTCCAATACTCATCACTGTCCTCCTCAGGGAGAAGGCGCCCTGGATGCCGTAGCTCCCAAAAGGGCAGAAGGTAGGTGGAATGAGGGCCCAGGCCAAGACTAGCAGGCACCCAGGTCCATCTTTAATAATATTACCCCAACTTGGGCAACATGGCAAGACCCCGTCTCTACAAAAAAAATTTAACAATTAGCCAGGCATGGTGGCATACACCTGTGGCCCCAGCTACTCAGGAGGCTTAGGTGAGAGGGTCACTTGAGCCCGGGAGGTCGAGGCTGCAGTAAGCCATGATCGCACCACTGTACTCCAGCCTGGGCAATAGAGTAAGACCGTATCTCAAAAAATAATAAAAAATAAAAAGAATTTAAAAATAATAATATTATCATGAAGAACAAAACTACCATTTAATGAGGGCTTATTTCATACCAGGTACTGTGTTAAACATGCTAACTACATTATCTTTAATCAGTCTATTCTATGTACAATAACCATAATTTAACAGAGGAATGGCATGATCTGACTTCTTTAGAATAAGGATATTTTAGAATATTATAATAATTAAAATTAGAATAAGTATTGAGAATAATTAGAATATTTAGAATAAGTATTTAGAATAATTAGAATATTTAGAATAAATATTTAGAATAATTATCCTTATTCTAAAGCAAAAGTCAGATCATGCCACTCCTCTGTTCAAAGCCTTCCATTGTTCAAAGCAGTCCAGTGAATTCCCTGCTGACTCAGGGTGAAAGCTCAAGTCAAGGGCCTGCACCTTTCCAGTCTCAACTCCTACTCCCTGAGCTCCATCCACTCTGGCCTCCTTGCTGTTTCCTCGTCATGGGATGTCCTGCCCCTAAATGGCTTGATCAGATCTCTACCCAAATGTCATCTCCACAGAGAGGCCTCTTCTGACCATTCCACTCTCACACCCAGGCCTCCTGTCCCCTTTTCCTGCTGATTTTTCTCCATAGCACTTACCATCCTCTGATACTATATATTTTAACCATTTCATTTGCTCTCTTTCTCTCCTGCTAATACGTAAGCTCCATGAGGGCAGAGACCTGTATTGATTTTGTTCACTATCCCATCCCAGCATTTAGAACAATGCCTGGCTCCAAGTAGGCACTCAATAAATATTCATTCAATAAAGGAATGAATGACCCTACAAGGTAGGTGTTCTTACTAGCTACTGACTATAGATGTGGAAACTGAAGCTCAGAAAAGTTGACTCACTTGTCCAAGGTCACACAGCTGGCAAGCAACAGAAGTGGGATAAAATTGAGGCCTGACAGCCCCCTTAACTCTGTGATGGCATCTTCTTTCATCAAAGGGAAGGATCTGGTTATCCTATACCATAAGTGTCTTGGGTGCCAGTGGGCTGGGCACCTCCTCACCCTGTCTGCATGTTCTTCTTCCTCAAGGAAGGAAGCCTTGAGAAGCCCTTGAGGCAGATGCCTCTGCCTCATTCATCTAAGAATGCCCAGCACCTGGCCCAGGGTTGGCATGCAGGTGCCCACCACACCTTTGTGAATAAACCCACTCCTAGGCACCTAGTTGTGTCCTTACATTTTGATTTCTTTACACATTGCTTTGTGAATTGCTGTTCATTTTACTGAATGTAAGGACAGGCAGAAATTCCAAGTACACTTGCTTCTCAACCTTTTGGCTAATGTCAAGTATAGAAATTTCAGGTACACAAAATTGAACTAGAATGGACCCTGCCTTGAAGAAATTTACAACAATGTGAGAGAGATGTAGACACAAAAAGGTGTAACATGAAGCAGGACAGTCACATGAGCAGCAAATGCAGTGCCAAGAGTACAAGGGGCAAGAGAGCTCTTGGGGTGGGGGTGGGGACAGCCACACACAACAGCTAGACAGCTAAAGAGGGGCAGGGAAGGCGGAATCACTTATCCATCCGTTCATTCAGCATTAACATTTTAAGTTTTCTTGCTTGAAGAAACACTGTGCTTGTTACTTGATACTGTGCTGGGTGCTGGGGACAGATATGTGAATGAATCAAACATGAAGATAGTTCACAGGCTAATGACGGAGAGACAGAGAGACATTAGCACAGACTGAGGTGACATGTGGCAAGAGAGGATGCTAGCATGCAAGCTCCATGCCCACAGGCACCCTCCTTTTGTTCACTACTGTACTCCTCAGTATAACGCTGTCAGGCTCAGAAAAGCTTCTCAGTACATAACAAATGAATGAAAGCACTGCTAATTAAATCAATGAAAGCACAAACGGAGGGATATCACAAACCCTTGATGGCGGGTGGCCAGGGATGGCTCCCCAGGTAATGCCTGAGTCTTAAAGGATGCATAGGAATTACCTGGATGGAAGGGGGCATTCCTGCAAAAGCAAAGACAAAGAAGCAAGAGAGTGCTACAGCTTATGATGTTGTGGAGTGTGTTCAGGCCAGAGGGGAATGGTGTGCTTTAACAGGACACAGACACAGGAAGAGAAGCCCAAGTCAGGACACCTCTGAAGGCCCTCATCAGGAAGCATATCAGGATGAGGTATTCGGGCCCCTGTAGGGAGAACAGGATGGAGGCAGGAAAACCAGTCAGAACCATCTGCACCACTGCAGATATGAGTTGGTGACAGTGGGGTCTTTAGGAGGCACCAGAAAAAGGACTAATCACAAGAATCTGTTACAAATCACAGGTGCAAGACCCCATGGAGAAGGGAGGCATTGAATGAGCCCAAACACATTTTGAATACAAAAGTGCAGCCCCACCAGAGCCCTCCTGGGAATGCTGCAAAGCTGCTGGGGAGATGCCAGCAGAACCATGTCACACCTTGCGCACAGTCACCAAAGCGGGGACCCTACTGACTGGCTGGAGGCAAGGAGGAAGTCAGGGGAGAGAAACCAGAAAAATTGCTATTTATTTCACTTTCATTTTGAGCACACAAGTGGGGAGAAGACGCCATGGCCCAGGAGTAGAGGAACCTGGCTGGAGTCCCAGCTGTCACCAATAACCTGAGTAACCTTGGGCAGGTGACTTCACCACTGGGGCTCAGCTTCCCCATCTATAAACCAGAGCTTCCACCACGAGCCCCACCTCTACCAGCATGCTGGAAAGGCCCCAATCAGATAAGTATCAGCTCTGCATAGCTTTATGTGGCACCTACTATATGATCTTCCTTGTACCAGGAAGGGAGGCAGGAAAGGGGCAGGCCGAGCCCCTGCCCAGAGAAGGTTTTAACAAGGTGGTCCAAGCAGGTACTGCAGAACACCGGCGAGGGCATTTCCGGGCACATTCTCCAGCCAGTCTTACTGCCCAGCCCAACCCAGCCGAGGGAAGGGGGAGAGGAAGCAGTGAGCTGTTTTACAATCCATCAAATTAATTGCCCCAAATGGGAAATTTGAAGGCCTCCTACAGCCTCATGTGTATTCCATAATCTCCCATGGCCCTAATCTCCTGAGAAAGAATGTGTGGGCTGTAATCTTTTCAGCCCACTGTTCACAGGGGCAATGCCTTGGAAAAACCTCAGTCCCCACCAGTGATCACTCCCAACCAAAAGGCTCCCCGACCTCCCATCCCCCCACCCCCCACTGACCTGGTGGCCAGCCAAGGCCTGGCTCCGCCCCCCCAGGAGCCAGCTACGCCAACCTTGGCCTTGACTTTGACCTCGGAAAGGAGACCTGCCCAACCAGCTCCTTTGGTAAATACAACTTTTGCTCCCTCCTTTTCCTCCTTAAGACAGAACCAGAAGAAATGGCTTCTGAGTAGAGACGCACCCTTGAGGCGTGGTGAAAACAGCCCCAGGTGAGGTGCAGGGCATTGGTTCTAACCTCTGCTCACCCTATCCCTGCTAGGAAACCTGCTTCCCATCTCTGGACCTCATCTTCATTTGAGAAATGAAGGGAATGTAAAACAGCCTCCCAAGAACTCCTTACCCCACCCCTTTAAACAAGTTGCTTCTTTGCTTCTGCTGTAACCTTTGCCTGCTCCTTTTCCCACATAATGAAGCCTCTGTCTAGGCCCAACTCAAATGTCACTTTCCCCACGAAGGCTTCCTGGATCCCTCCCTTCTCAACACCTGTCCCAAACTCTTTCTGCCTCCTACACTCAACTAGCCTTGAGGGCAGGGGATTCTTTTACTCATTGCTACTGTCAGGAAACTCACCTGATAACATATTTCAGAGAGCTCTGGACAAACCTAGGGCCAAAACCTATTTCATTCTCTAAAATACCTGGCATGGAACAGATCCTGGGTCACCACTGGGTGAAGTTTTCTCAGACAGTGTGTAGAAGGCCAGGTTCCCTGAAGTTGACTGCGCCTGTTAATAACCAGTGTCTGTACCCTCTCTCCTTAACAAAGTGCTTTCCCACTCACTACCTCACCTGCAGGGGGAGGGACTGATGTGATCCCCTTTCACAGAGAATGCAAATGTCTTGCCCAAGGTCAGGCAGCTGTAAGGGGCTAAGCCAGGATCCAAACCCAGGTCTCCTAATTCTGGTTCTAACTTTGTGTTCCTCCCACTGTACCTGAGGGAACATGCAAAGCTAAGCCTGTTGAGGAGATCTGGGCTTGGAGAGAGATGCAATCTAAACCTTTCCTTAGGACTGCCCTGGGAGCCACATCCAGAGCAGCCAAGGGACAGTCAGGAACTCTGGGCAGAGGAATGGCAGAGGGCATTTACTCCATACTCTCCACTGCCTTCCTGCCCTCCTGCCTTCCTGCCTTCCTGCCTTCCTTCCTTCCCTCTTTCCTTCCTTCTTTCTTCCTTTCTTCTTTGAGACAGAATTTCACTCTTGTTGCCCAGGCTGGAGTGCAATGGCATGATCTCAGCTCACTGCAACCTCTGCCTCCCGGGTTCAAGCGATTCTCCTGCCTCAGCCTCTCAAGTAGCTGGAATTACAGGCACCCACCACCATGCCCAGCTAATTTTTTGTATTTTTAGTAGAGACAAGGTTTCACCATGTTGGCCAGGCTGGTCTCGAACTCCTGACCTCAGGTGATCCACCCGCCTCAGCCTCCCAAGGTGCTGGGATAACGGTCATGAGCCACCACGCCCGGTCCATCCCATGCTTGATTACCTCTGATGATAGTGAACTCACTACATCCCAAATATTTCAGAAGGTATTGTTGTAAACCTGGGGCCAAAACCTTTCTCCCTGTAGCTTTCACAGAGGATGAGACTCTTCTATGTGGCAGCCCTTCAGATATCTGCAGCCAGCCCTCATGTCCCTGTGGGTCTCCTCTTTTCCATGTAAAATACCCCCAGTTCATTCAGCTGTTGCTTGGCAGACAAGGTTTCCGGTGCCCGTCACAGTCAACCCTTCAGAAGGACCTCAAATAGCCACATCTTCCTCAAAAGGGTGACCCATGAATGGACCCCAGTGCTCCATCTGTGATCTCCCCAGAGCAGAGCAGCACCATCACCATCACCTCCTGTGTTCTGGGGATGAAACTTCCATTAATGCAGCTTAAAACCAAAACCAAAACCCCTTTGTCCCAGAGCTAATTTCTCAGAGGGCCCTGGCCATGTGGGAACAAGGACAAAACTCATTCTCTTTACCTTGTTAGAGTGGGAAGAGCAGGAACTATGGAGTCAGACCTGGACTAGAATCCTGGTCCTGTCACTTATTTACTGAGAGACCATAGACAAATTACTCACTCTCTCCAAGTTTCAATTTCCTCAGCTACGAAATGAGCTACAAAATGGATAAAATTTTTACCTCACTAGATGGATTTGAGGAATAAATGAGCTAAGGTATATAACTACCTAACACAGACCAAGAACTTCCCCAAAGTCAGAGCTGGTAAGTGACTGGGTTGGGATGACATTCAAACTCAAGCCTGTCACCCTAAAGCTTTGTGACCGTAAGTTCCACACCACAACTCTACTGCTTTCATGTCACACAGTCCCCACTACGCTGCATGTCATCTTTGGTTTATCCATCTCCCCACACTGGACTGTGAACTCCCTGAAGATGTCCTTGTTTTTGTGGCCCCAGGATCTGGCATGGTGCCACGTGGCAGAGTAAGAGCTAATAAAGGCTGATGAACAAGTAATTACATGAACAAGTCAATTACACTGGCTACAAGAAGACAGGTGCTTCTTTTGCCCTCCCAATGCCCACATAAGCTTTGTGGCTGTGTACTACACACAGCTCTAATCCCACTACATGGGCTGAGTAGCAAGAAGCATTTATTTCATAAGGGCTTGAAGGGCTGAAGCATGCCAGCACCATCCCCCAAACCAGGACATAGCAATGTTCAGAGTCTTCCCCATCCACAAAACCTCCAAGACTAGAGAGGTTTACTCTCCACTGCTCCTGGAGACTAGAGGCTGAGCTGTATGTACTCAGATGAGCATTGGCTGGGATGGTCCCTGGTGACACCAAGAAGGCACAGGTCCTGTGTGGAGGAGAGTTGATGCCAGGGTTTCTCCAGAGTTCCTCAGCTCTCTGGGGCTTCATTTAAAACATTGTCTCAAAAAAATAAAAATAAAAATAAAAAAATAAATAAAACATCCTCTCTTGCAGTGAGCTGAGATCACGCCACTGCATTCCAGCCTGGGCAACAGAGCAAGACCCTGTCTCAAAAAAAAAACAACAAAAAAAACTTCTCCTGTTCCCAGGTAATCAGTAATAGGAAAAAGGAAGACACACCTGTTCATACTCAATGGGCCATCTCACACCATTCAGGCTCCACCTTATAGAGCACTCGTACCTCACCATCTGTGCTACACTTGATGCTGCACTGTTTCAGTGACAGGAATACCACCAGTCCTTCATGGCCTGCTTATGAGTCCTTCCTTAGAGCCTTTCTCAGTTACTCCTAAGGCTGTGGGGTCCATAAAAGCCTTGTTCCCATCAATTCAGAGCCTTAATTTCCCCATCCCATCAAATGGGCACACCATTATCAACCTCAAGGTTGTAACACTTTACATTTCAAAGCAGAGCTGAGAGGATTTTAAAAGTTCCCTGGAAATATGCCTGATGCCAGGTAGTCCTGGGCATTACCAAATACTTGTACTACCTAAGCACTGTGGCTATGTACTACACACGGGAAGGATTCACTTAACATCAGTTTCTCTCCTTCTGGTCTATCACATCCCAGAGCATTGAGTGAATCCTATTGTTCTGGGCACAGCTTAGCTCCAACTCTACAGGGAGACCCTCAAGAGCATGGATGACATCTCCTCTGGTCACTGCCAGTATCTGTATGGCTCTGAGAACTCAGTGGGCATTTGAATATCCCCAATGTTTAGCTGGTAAGCCAACCCATTTTAATTCATTGTTGTCATTGTGGGCAGATAAGACAGAAAATGTCTATTTTCAGATAATTCCCCAGAAGGGGTGACTGGAAGCTAGCGCAGAGACAAACAAGGATGCCGGTGGTTCTCAAACTGGAGAGGAATCTTTGGGGAGCCCTCAGCCGGGGTACTCAAGGCCCAGCCCTCTGCCCCCGAGACTCCCAGGCTCCCTCAGATGCAGGGAGGGACCTCTCTGCAGCTGATTGGCTTCTCAGGCAGAGTCCCAAAGAGGGAAAATCATAGAGCTCAATTAACCATTTAATAAATTCATTCAATAATTATTTTTTAGGACCTACTGGGCCTTACCAGATGCCGGTACTGGGTAGGCCAAAGGACAAACTGAATTTGGTCCAGGGACCCCCAGCCTGGGCATGCAGGTCTGGGAGCTGCATCTCTGCAGAGCTCCAGGCTGAAAGCTATGTGACTCCGTGTGGGAAGGGAGTGGGGGAAGCTCTCAGATCTGACTGGAAAGGGACTTCTCTCAGCAAGACTCACCACCCTGTGCCCCACTCACCTCGCCACTGAAGGGCTGGGTGGCTCATGGGCAAACTGCTCCTGACTTTCAAGGGTGGAAGGAGGAACTCCTTCATAAGGAAGCCCGGTGAGGCAGCTTGGTGATATGGGTTCAAGCCCTGGCTCTACTATCTCCTGGCTGTGGTCTCTGGGTCTGGGTCTCAGTCCTACATGGGTAAACAAGAATCATAATATGCCACCTGCAGAATTCTTATGAGGTTTTAAATGAATCAGTATGGGCTGGATGCAGTGGCTCACACCTGTTATTCCCAGCACCTTGGGAGGCCGAGGCAGGCAGATCACTTGAGGTCAGCAGTTCGAGACCAGCCTGGCCAATGTGGTGAAACCTTGTCTCTACTAAAAATACAAAAATTAGCCAGGTGTGGTGGCACATACCTGTAGTCCCAGCTACATAGGAGGCAGAGGCAGGAGAATCACTTAAACCCAGGAGGCGGAGGTTGTGGTGAGTTGAAATCTCACCACTGCACTCCAGCCTGGGCAACAGAGCATGACTCCATCTCAAAAAAAAGAATTAACCTGACCAACAGAATCAGAATACACCAACCATTCCTAGTTACAGCCTCCCTGGGCCTCTGTGTCCTCATCTACAAAATGGGAGGAATAACACCTTTTAGGGCTACCATGAGGATTAAAGCAAATAATGTGTAAAAAGTGTTGGTCACAGAAAAGTGCCTCACTGGTTAGAAATTCCCTCCAGGCCCTTAACTGATATTTGACGTGCTCTGAGTGAATCCTCTTCCATACCAGCACCTCACCCTGTCAACTCTGCCACCTTTCCCCCTGCCCAGCCTGGGAGATAGCCAAGTCATCAGGGAGACCCTCAGCTCTCTCTCCTCCCTCCTGCCACATTCCTATCAGGCTCAGTACCAAGAAACCCTTTCTATGCAAGCCCCTGCAGGTAAATGATCATCCATAGAAATCAATTCCAAAGGCCTCAGAGAAATCAGGAGATACCAAAGGAAAATAAGGCAGTAGGCCGAAGAGAAAAGTGAATGCCTTCTTCACTTCTCCTCTTTCCTACTATCTCTGGATGGACTTAAGGAAGGGGCTGGGTGGGGGCGGGCAGAATGGAGGACAGGCAGGAAACAATTCCTGCAGGTTCAGCAAAAGTCCCTGGCAGTTTTAAACATGTCCTCTGGCTCTACTCAACCAGAAACAACCAGCACCCATGGGTCATTCACAGAGACCCCAGCTCTCTCAGTTCCTGTGGCTCTCCTTGCTGGCAGAGTCATTGTGAAGAGCCACTGAGCACACAGTAGGCACTAGATAAATGGTGGTTACGTGAGTATAGAAATGAGCCAGGGACACCGTTTCCTTTCTTGTCTCTGGGCAGCCTCCTGACACTAGACTGCAGACCATAAAAACTGCCCCAGCTGCAATGGTCTTAAATGGTTCCACTTGACATGCTTGCAAACATCAACACTCTGTCATACCCACAACCTCAGTTAAAGCTTAAAAGCCCTGCACAAGGACCTTTGGTAAACCCTGTATATAAATGATCAGCCACAGAAATAAATCCCAAAGCCCTCAGAGAAATCATGAGCGATCAAAGAAAAATAAGGCAGTAGGCCAAAGAGAAAAGTGAAAGCCATCTCCATTTTCCCTCTTGCCTACTGTGTCTGGGTAGATTTAAGGAAGGGGGAGGAAACACGGAGGTGCAAGGTGTTAGTATCAGATAATTATCTATGGCAGATAATTAAGTCCATGAGTAATTATCGGAAACTGTGGGGAACACAAGCTTAAGTATAAAGCAGATGTTTCCTCAAAGTCCTCTTCAACTGGGGACGATACACATATCAGTTTTATCAGCTTGAATTCACCATCTTTCCCTATGGCCGCTACACCTGCCCCTAGAAGCACCGAGCGCACAGGCCTGGAAGCCAGTCTTTCTCTGTCAGTAGGGTCAAGGCCACCAGGTGACAGGACTTCTGTGCACTGCGCAAAGCTGTGAGGAGGGACGAGGTGTGGCAAGCAGGGTGGCCCTCAGCAGATGCCCCTTAGGAGGCCCCGATGTCTGAGTGGAAGTGAGGGCTACCTGGAGTTGCAGTTCCAGGGGTCAGTTTTTAACTAGGTCCCCCAGGGACACTAACCACTCACTCTCTTCATCCCTGCTATTTTACAGCAGGAGTGCTGCCAGGCAGCAGTGGGGGCCACCTGACTTCTCCTTGTTTGGAGGCCAACCCTCACCTGCTGCAGGGGAGCTCTCACAGGCGCCAAACTATGTCCAGCCCCACCCCTGCGGACATAGGTGGGGGCTGGAGTCTGAGTGACCACCAACCAGCATATTCCACCTTCCTCCCCTACTGCCTCAGAGGGCCCGGTCACAGCCCTGCTGGGACCCCTCCCTGGATCCTCTGAGAGGCCCATTCTGCAGGATCCTCTCTTCCAGTGTCCTAGAACACGACAGGCTCTCCTGGTTCTGCCCGTACTATCCCTCTCCCAAAAGCATCCAGACTCCCTTCCGTCACCCAACAAATCCCTGCTTGTTTCTCAAGATCCAGCTCGGGCTCCCTGACCCCAAGCCTCCCCTGGCCAGCCCTCCTCTGTGCCCCACCAGGCCCCATGCTTCCTTTCTCAAATCATTTGCACAGTATCCTCTGGTTGTTGACATGGCCATGTCCCCACCAGAGCACAGGCTCCTGGGCTCCTTGAGGACACCAGTATTGCTTTGATTCATTAACTGAGTGCCTACTATGTACAAAATGCATTCTACAGCAGTGAACACAACAGACAAAATGCCTGTCATGGAGCTAATATTCCAGTGACAATAAATATCCTACACACAGTAGTACTTTCTATATTCAAGACTATTCTGAGTACTTCCTATTAACTCATTTAATCCCTGCCACAATTATTACCATCCCCATTTTTCAGATGAGGAAACTGAGGTCCAGAGTACACAACCTGCTCAGGATCATACCACAAGCTAGTCAGTGGCAGGGCTGGGATTCAAGCCGAGGCAACCACATAGCAGACCATGCTCCTGAGCACTGGGCCACTCTGGCTTTCAATGCTCTTTTCTCTACTCTGCTTCACTCATGTTGGTATCTACTGTGCCCAGGCCAGTGCTTGGCACACATCCAGTGCTCAGTGAACGTCTGCTAAATGAAGGGACCCCTGAACGATGAGTGCCGGTCCCCTGCCTACAACACCCACACTTTCTCTCTTCCCCACCCAATCCCAGTTCAAAAGACCCCCGCACATACACCAAGTCTTCTGAGACTCATCCAGCCCCTGAACTGCTCCCTCCTGAGTATTACTCTCCATGCAGCACTTGCACTATTATCCTGACAGTTAGTCATACACCACCTGACCATCCTATCGCCTGAAGCGATGTGGACATTTGCTTTGCTGGCTCCCTGATATCCCCCAGAGTATAACAAATATGATGTCAGGTAAATGGACTTAAAATGCAAAACTGAATCTGACCTCCCCTCTCCAATCCTCCATCATCACTGGAGCTTTTTCTTCCTCTGCCCAGAGGAAGCAAGGCAAGGCTCGAATCAAAAATAACCTTTGCTACAACTATATCCAGATTGCCTAAACCTATAAGCTATAACAGCCAAGGTCGTAATTAGGATGCAGGTATGGTTAAAAACCACAAGTAAAGTTGGACATTTTTAAACCTTTAGTTAAAACTATCAGGATGTTCATTGCCCTCCCTTAGACAATGCCCATAACTGAGAATCTGAGCTAACTGGACAGTATACACAGGTACCCTCTGTATATATCAGAGTCCCTGCAGAAGATAAGTCAAGAAATTACCTAAATACATTTGGACCACCATAGCCATTATAGAGAAAAGACAAAATATCTGTTGTTCATGGAAATAAATTATAAAATCTATTGAACCATACTATGTTCTGGAGACTAAGTACTTTACTTGTATTATTCTCATTTACTCTCTGCAAAAGACCTAAGGGGCAGACACTGGCATTTACCTCATTTTACAGAGGTTACATAACCTGCCAGAGTTCCACAGCCATGAAGTCTGGCTCCAAGCCTGTGTGCTCACCCATGACCCCATAGCTGCCCTATTTCAAGTCAGGAGTGAGAGAGAACAGCTGAACTGTGAGGGAGGCCAAGCCTGGTCAAAGGCCCTCAACATGGAGACAGTAGACTCTCAGGGAGGTGGTCCCTCCACCTATCCCACCTGAGAACCACACAGCAGGCAGGCAGGACTTTTCAGTGGAAAAGACCTATAACGCAGCCCCTGACAGCCTTGGGAATACAGGCCTGAGGTCACACCCAGTTCCAGAAAGGTTTCAGGTACACAGGGATGGGAGAGCCAGGAAATGCTTATAACCTGCAGGAAGGAAGTCAACAGCTTACGGTCCTCAGCCACGACTGAGTCTCCTGTGCTGCAGAATGCTTCACATAACTTAAAAGCTGAATCTCAGAGGCCGGGCACAGTGGCTCATGCCTGTAATCCCAGCACTTTGGGAGGCTGAGACGGGCGGATCATGAGGTCAGGAGATCGAGACCATCCTGGCTAACACAGTGAAACCCTGTCTCTACTAAAAACACAAAAAATTAGCCGGGCATGGTGGTGGTCACCTGTGGTCCCAGCTACTCAGGAGGCTGAGGCAGGAGAATGGTGTGAACCTGGGAGGCAGGGCTTGCAGTGACCCGAGATCGCGCCACAGCACTCCAGCCTGGGTGACAGAGCAAGACTCCATCTCAAAAAAAAAAAAAAAAAAAAAAAAAGTTGAATCTCAGAGTGGTTCTCTACCCTGTGGATATCAGCTTCAAGTTCAGCCAGGTCCCAGCCTGGAGCTACCAGGCCCAAGCAAGCCCTTTTTCTGCCTCACACAGCATGGACTGATTTGTGGACACATCAGGACTGAGTGGAGTCCCCTGCCCCAAGGCTGTGCTTCTGGGCCAAGGTCATTTCTGTATCCACCCCAGGTCACCACTGCTCCCATCACTACCCCCCTAACAATAACCCTGAGGTGCCTATAGGGACTTCAGAGAGAAAAGCCTCCAATCTTCTCTCTGCTCCACCCCATAGTCTACCTCCTCCTTCTCCCATCAGAAATGTCCATGGACAAGGAGCTGAGCAATGACCCCAGAGTCTTCAGGAAAGCACTAGAGTGAGGTTTTCATGCTGAGTCTCAAAATGCCAAACCCTTCCACTGTGAAGAAGAGCCCATTTTCCCAATATTCTCTTAACTTTGTCTGAGTGGGGCTGAGGTGGGGGTTCCATCTCTAGAGGGAGTCAAGTCCAAAACAAAGACCGACAATCTGTCTCCTCTCTCAGACCCCAGAAACAGGAGGGAGAATGGAGCTAACCAGACAGTGGACTTCCTTCACTCACCTGGCACTCGATGGGCAGGAGGCAAGATAGCAAGACCCCAAAGCCTGCCTCAGCTAGTCTCTGAGCTCCAGGTCTCTGAGCCCCAGCACAGCCTATATCCTCCCTCAGGGGCTCTCTGCAAAACCCAGGGGCTTCTCTACAGGTGCATGTGCTGGGGGGAGAGGTGGCAATTCCTACTAAACCCAAAAGGGGGAGCTGACTCAACAGAAGGCCGCATGCAGTTTGCTTCCAGTGAGTCCCAGACTAACAGCCCTGGCTACACCCTCTCTTCCCTCACCATGCCCATGGACTCTGACCTGTGTGAAGCTTGAGTGTCTTCCTGAAATAAACTGGAGCAGTCTCCACGGCACAGCCTGTCACGGAACATGGTGGAGATAGGACAAGCTGGACAGAGAGAGACTATGAGAACCCCAGATAGGGAGCGCTGGGTGACCCCGGCTCTGCCGCCTTACACCTGTGCATCCAATTACTGGACTTAACCTCCCTGAGCCTCAGTTTCCCCATCTGTAAAATGAGGATGATAACCGTACCTACCTTATAAGGTTGGCATGAGGATTAAAAGAGCCTGTGTCTCTGAAGCCCTTAGAACAGTGTAGGTGTGAACAGTGTCAGTACCAGATAAACATTTGTAAAATAAACAAATAAGTAGAAGCAACTGGCTTCTCAGTGTGACAGCCTCACAGCCCCACCCCTCAGCTCACTAACACCCTTGAACTGAGCAAAACCCAACACGAACCTTCAGGAAAAAAACAAACAAACAAACTCTCAAACCTTTCCACTGACTCAAGGAGGCAATCAGCACCAACCAAGAAGACCTCCCTCCCCAAGGGGCAACCTTGAAAGGCCTGGCAAGATTACCCCACAATTCTTACATCGTATGTCACTAGGCTCCTCAGACACATGCAGCTTTTGGAATAAAGAGTGTACTTTGGGTTCTAATTTAAATATCTGTGTATTCACAGAACAGGAAGCCAATTACTTTCCTTTCCCCAAAAGAATTAATATCCCCCTCTGAATTTTCAAAACCATCCAGTGCCAAACACACAAACACGTCTACGCATTTTCAGGTGAGAAGGGTTGGAAAAAGTTGAAGCAAAAACTGACTGAGCTCTCTTCAGCTCCCACCTACACACCAAAGCTAAAAAAAATAATTATCCGAAACCTCCATAAGTGGATATAATTCCAAGTACCACCAATTGCATCTAGAAATGCATTAAGGGGTACAGTTATTATACATATTTAGCTTCATAGCATTCAACCATATTTTTTTAAATCCCCAGGTCAAAATGTGTTGAAAAAAAAAATCTTGCCAAACACTTTGTTTGGTGGGTAGGAAATCATTTCTCTTCCCTGGGACTCTGACCACTGACTTATCCCCCTCCTCCCAGCCTCACCATACAATCCCCCACTCACTCCCAACTCCAACCAGCCCTCTATCCTCGTATATCTGCAATTTCAGGAGGGTAATGGCAAATGTCAAATCAACCAACACACACCTATTTGGCTGAGCACTGTCTCTGTGCCTGACACTGTCCCCAGGGAGCTGGGGAGCTCTTCATGGCAACTGAGTCACAATCCTGGCCCTGCCCCATTCCCCCAGGACCAGCTCAGGGACAACTGCAATGTCAGACATCTCTATGACTTGCTCATCACTGCCACTCTGCCGGGACACATGCATTCTCCCACACAGAGGAAGCCTTCCCACTTCTCAGCTTAATTGCCTTCTGCTTGCCTTCTCTGGCTATCAATGTCAATCACTCAGAACAACCTGTTACCCCAGGCCCTCCTCTGCCTGCAGGATCTCTAAGTGATCATGGGGTTCCAAGATGTGGAGCCGCACACCTACCCCCAGGCAGACATAGGCCTCATTCAGTGGTCACTCACAAGCTCAGTCCCACCACTTCCCACTGGGACTGACAGCATCATCTCAGCAGAGGTGAAGGCAGCACATTCCCAACCCACACTGAGAAAACCAGAGGTTCCCCAGGAGCCTGGCTTCCCAGGCTCCATCTTGGGTAACGGGGTGTACATTCAGACAGCTGTAACCCACTGATACTCTCTCAAGGCCTTTTGCACAGCTTAACCCAATGACTTTAGACAGATGTTCTTCTATAAGGGAAGAGACTCACAATGCCTGAGCACCTATCATGTGCTGAATAGCATGGTAGGAGCTTCAGACAGGCTATCGCATTTCATTCTTAAATAACACTAGGGAGAAAAATAGTATCATTATTCTAGAGACGGAGAAGCTGAAGCTCAGAGATGCTTCTACTTTCAGTGTCCATAAGAATCACCTGTGGAGCTTGTGATAAATGCTGACTCCCAACCCCACCCCACAGAAGCTCTAATTCATGTCTACCCTCACTGCCCCTTACCAATCCTCTAATACAGACACCAGGGTTACTGCCTCCCCACAAAAGAACCAGATGCAAACCCTAATACTCACATGTGAGAACCCTCTCCACTGGAGGGGGGGATATGGACAGGGAGTGTAAATCAAATGTGTCAATCAATGGTAAGTACAAGAAACCTGTTTTTGTTTTTGTTTTTTTGAAACAGAGTCTCACTCTGTCACCCAGACTGAAGTGCAGTGGTGGAATCTTGGCTCACTGTAACCTCTGCCTCCCAGGTTCATGCAATTCTCGTGCCTCAGCCTCCCCAGTGGCTGGAATTAACAGGCGTGCATCACCATACCCAACTAATTTTTTTTTGTTTTTGTATTTTTAGTAGAGATGGGATTTCACCATATTGGCCAGGCTGGTCTTGAACTCTTGACCTCAAGTGATCCACCTGCCTCAGCCTCCCAAAGTGCTGGGATTACAGGCATGAGCCATGACACTCCTCAAGAAACCTGTTCATCTTCTCTCTGGTTGGACACAGCCACACAGGGCTTCTGAGATGAGAAATAGTTTCTTTGATATTTGGCACCAACCATTTACTGCCTAGCTTCCTTTTAAAGACAAGTCTCAACAAGAAAGCACAATTCCTTCTCCCTCTGGCTAGCCTGACCTTAGATCTCCCCAAAGAGAACCAACCACAGCTCCTCTGCCAACCAGGCCACACTTCACCTTAGGAAGGGGATTCCTTTATATGAGTAGTAGTGATAATGGCTAATTCCTATATAGCATGTACAATTTGCCAGATACTGTTCTAAGTTGATAGGTACAGTCATTGTCCCCATCTTACAGATGAAGAAACATCTAAAGACACAGAGAGGTTCAAGTGACCTGCCAAAGCTAAAAGCAGAGTGAGGATTTCAACCCAGGCACTCTGATCCCAGATTCCATGTTTTGTAAACACCATGTGGCACCACCCTATAGACAAAGGAATTCAGGGAGCCCCCTAGAGCATAGCTCCCATACACCAAACTCCTGAAACCAAGCTACTAGTGAAGGATTTTATCTAAGGTCTGTCCCTACTCCTCAACTCAGCACTAACCTCTCTGAGACCCGAACAGGCACACAGGTACCATGGCCCTCACCCCTAATCCCCAGCTCCTTCACATTTTCTGCATTGGCCTCTCCTGCCTTGGGCTGCTCACTGCTCTGCTCCATGGCTGCCTGGGCTTCCTTGGTCACCCTCTGAAGCTCCCCAGCCCCAGGCACCCATATTGGAACTGTCCAGCATTCCTCTACTGTCTTGGACTGGGCACTGCTGGAGGGCAGAAACAGTGAGCTTCATTTCTCTCCGTAGCATCCAGTGTCTGGCATAGAGTAGCTGCTTAATTGGAGTCTGGTGACTGAACAGATAATTCCTTGATCAAAAGCCATCCAGCCTCCAATTAAACTGCTCCTCCAATAAGCTGCCCACCAACTCTCAAGATGGCCAACTCATTCCATCTGTGGACAGGTACAGACAGCTCAATTTGCAAGTGGAGAGGATATGATTGTTGCAAAGGTGATTGAATGAACCTAAACCATTGCTCTGGCTCCCCTCTTCCGAGAAGAGGATGAGCTCATCTCCCACCTCACCCAGCGGGAGAGAACACGGGAGGCTGTGCAGCCAGTGGCCTTGGTACAGGGCTGGAATGGGATCTCTGGCCCCTCCATCCCCCAAGCATGCTGCTTCCCTTCCCTGCACCATAGAGTGTAACGTAGGAAGTCACAAGAGGTAGCCAGCAGCCCCAAGGAGAGACTGCACACTAACTCCAAGCTGTGAGACCTCAAGAGGGTGAGGCTCTACCTTGGCAAAAAAGCCCCTGAGAAACCCTGAGAAAATTGGCTGTGATGTTGGAAATGCTCTTCTGGCAGGACCTGAAAGAGACAGCCTGGCTCTAAGCAGGCTTAAGAAGCTCATCAGCCCCTAAGCTAAGGTCAGCTGACATCTGTGGCAGAAGAGGGTGCCTCTCCAGCTTGAGGAGGTCCACTCCCCAGAGCACCAAGGACTGGCTCACAGTTCTATGTGGGGACTATCCATCACCCATATTCTTCTAGCTTGTCTTTCTGAGGGAGGCCCAAGGGGGCTTCTGCCTCACAGTCATCAGGGAAGGTGCAGGCAGAGAACTGCTTTTGAGGGATAACCCTAGAGGGAGGAATCAGTAGAGAGGGAGTTAGCCGGGCATGGCAGTGCACGCCTGTAGTCCCAGCTATTCAGGAGGCTGAGGCAGGGGGATTGCTTGAGCCCAGGAGTTTGAAGTTACAGTGAGCTGAGATGGCACCACTGCACCCCAGCCTGGGCAACAGAACAAAACCTCAACACTTAAAGAAAAAAAAAAAAAAGGAATAGAAAGAGTGATGATGAGAGCCACAGGGCACCATGTACCACGTAGAAACTGCATAGAATTTGGAGCCAAGAAGACTTGGGTTCCAGTCTCAAACCCCTCGGTGATGCTGGGGCCTTGGGAAGATCTATTAACCACCACTCCCTGCCCCCATCAGCCTCAAATGCCTGATGCGTAAAATGAGGACAATCAAAATATCTGCCTCTACAACAAATGCATTTTTCAACTAGAAAGCACCACGAAGATTATTATTGTTGACACCTGTGACCTGAGACGTGCCAGACAATGCATTTGTCCTTTAGTGGTCAGAGCCGATAACCAGGTGGCTGCACAGATTAAGAAGCAGACATCTGTGCAGACTTCTAACTGCCCAGGAAAGAGGTAAACCAGGGGCCACCCCTAACTCAGACTCACCCACTGTTAATATTTTGCCCCATTTGCTCTGTCATCCGCTCCTTCCCCCCAACACAATTTTCCCCCACACCACTTAACTACTTAAGAGCAAATAATCTCAGCATGTATTTCCAAGAATAAGGACATCCTTTAAGTACCAGAATAGTTGTGCCTTTTTTTTTTTTTTTTTTTTTTTTTGCGATGGAGTTTTGCTCTTGTTGCCTAGGCTGGAGTACAATGGTACGATTTCGGCTCACTGCAACCTCCGCCTCCCGCGTTCAAGCGATTCTCCTGCCTCAGTCTCCTGAGTAACTGGGATTACAGGCATGCGCCACGATGCCCGGCTAATTTTGATATTTTTAGTAGAGATGGGGTTTCTCCATGTTGGTCAGGCTGGTCTCGAACACCCGACCTCAGGTGATCCACCCACTTTGGCATCCCAAAGTGCTGGGATTACAGGCGTGAGCCACTGCACCCGGCCCAAGGTTGTGCAGTTTTTATTGGTCCAAACCAATTTCTGAGTTGAGTTCTACAGTTTGCATGCCCCTGATCCCCGCAATCCTAGTACAAGGGCACCAGACTTCTGTAGCCACTGAATGCAATTAGGACTCAGAAGTCATGTCTTCACCCTGCCCCATAGCTGTGCGCATGTACAGAAGAGGAGCTCATATTTATTGGGCATTTACAATGTGCCAGTAAATGTGGCACTACTACTTGCTAAACCCTTTCCATCCATCAGTTAACTCACATAATCCTCACATTTAACCCCATTTTACTGGTGAGGAAGTGAGGCTTAAAGAGAGCAGGTAACCTGCCAAGGTCAGGGAGCTGTACGTGGTGGAGGTGAATTAGAGTTCAGGTAGTCTGACTCCAAAGTCCACACACTTGGCTACTGTCTCTTTACACATGCTGTCACCCACATCAAAAGCCCTCTTCATACATTTTTCTGCCTGATGAAGTTGCCTAATTGTGCTTTGGGCTTTAACAAAAACCAACCCTGCTGCCCAGGCCAGTATCCTGAAGAGGGCTGGATGAGAGAGAGAAGTGATCCGGCACAACTCATAACTCAGTACAAGAAAAAGACAATCCAAGGTTACCACAACTGCTGATGTTTTCCTTAAGTCCTCCTGTACATCCTGTTTGGAGATGTAGGGCCCAAAGAGGCTGAAAAGCCAACAAGGAGTCTCCCTGCACTCCTCTGTCACCTAAGACTTAACAGGGGGAACTGGCATTCCTCTGCTGGTACACATTTCTATTTAGAACACAAAGCAATGAACATGATCCATCTGGCCAAAGTATTGATTTGAAAGGAAGATATGAAAAAGGATTACATAATAAATTAAATTGAGGGTAAAGTCTCAATTAATTTGTCTGTCAATGAATTTTTGGACAGAACCAACATTTAATGGCACTTCCTGCATCCAGTTTCCTAGGTGAGTTGGCCTTCATTCTGTTCTGCCATCAGACCTATGGCTGAAATGTCTGAGAAGCCTGGATATGAGGAACAATATGTCCAGGCCTCTCCCTTGAACTTTGAAGAAGCTGAGCTAATGCAGTATACACCTTTTTTTTTTCCTTTTTCTTTTCTTTTTTTTCTTTTTTTTTTTTAAGACATTGTTTCACTCTTGTCGCCCAGGCTGGAGTGCAATGGCACAATTTCAGTTCACTGTAACCTCTGCCTCCTGGGTTCAAGTGATTCTCCTACCTCAGCTTCCCGAGTAGCTGGGATTACAGGCACGCACCACCATACCCGGCTAATTTTTATATTTTTAGTAGAGATGAGGTTTCACCACATTGGCCAAGCTGGTCTTAAACTTCTGACCTCAAGTGATCTGCCCACCTCAGCCTCCCAAAGTGCTGGGATTATAAGCACGAGTCACCATGCCCAAGCCCAGTATACAACTTTAGAGAAGTCACTTTACCCCTCTGAGCCCAAATTCCCGCACTAAAAAAAATGCAATAATTATGGGACAAACCAGAGAATGTTCATGAAATACTCTGTAAATGATAAAACATTAACTCAAAATATTTCTCATTTCAGAAAATTGAAAAGCAAATGTTTTGACAGCCATTTAAAAACAACAGGCAAATACAACCATATTCCTCCGTGTTTTTCCCTCTGCCAATATTTACTTAAGATACCTGCCAGTTTGCTGAGATGATGCTGTCTTACACTGAGCAAAGAGATTAAAACCTGTGCTGTCCTCTGAAGATAGAAAACAAGAGCAGGCACCTCACTGAATTGCCAAATATTCCACATATTGAGGGTGAAAAGCCAACAAGCAGTCTTCCCGCAGCCCTCTGTCACCTCAGACTTAACGGGGGGTAAACTGGCATCTCCCTGCCCCTGCACACCTTTCTGTTTAAAGTACTGTTTTAATTTTTTTCCAAAGTTCTCAATTTAGGAAGCACCAAATTTACTCCCATAGACATCAAAAGAGAATAGAGGCTGGACGCTGTGGCTCACGCCTGTAATCCCAGCCCTTCCGGGAGGCCAAGGTGGGCGGATTACTTGAGGTCAGGAGTTTGAGACCAGCCTGGTGAAACCCCGTCTCTACTAAAGATACAAAAATTACCCAGGCATGGTGGCAGGTGTCTGTAATCCCAGCTACCCAGGAGGCTGAGGCAGGAGAATTGCTTGAACCCAGGAGGCAGAGGTTGCAGCGAGCTGAGATCATGCCACTGCAGTCCAGCCTAGGTGACAGAGCGAAACTCTGTCTCAAAAAAAAAAAAAAAAAAAAAAGAGAGAGAGAGAATGGAGAGGGTGCCATCAAGGCACAAGAAACCTACACCCACCCTCATCACATGAAAACACCTCTTCCCAACCCAGCATCTGTCCTATCTCTAAAACACACTCCTCTTGTGGGTAAAGAGCCTTAAGAAGTAACTTGCAACCATTTTTCTTAAAGAGGTTTCCTTAAAGAAGTTTCTTTTTGGAGATGTGGTACAAATCATGGCTCCTAATCCTTCCTTTCGCTTTCTAAACAACACTCACTGTTTTTCCTTTCCCACAGAACCTAACGTTTAAATCCGTGAACCAGTTTTTACCCTTGAAAACGCAACCAGGAAGCGAAATATAAAGCATGGGATTCTGCCAAAACTTGCCAAGCTGGGAGAACCTTTCGTAACCTTCAGTGAGGGGGTTCAGAATTTCTATTTTAGTATATATGTAAGCTGCTAGTTTGCCAGAAATTCTTTGTGGGACTATTACCTCCAGGTTTGAAATAAAGTTTCTGGGACTGCTGTTCCCAGCAACATCTCAATAAGAAAGATGACAAATAAGGCTGAGCATGGTGGCTCATGCCTGTAATCCCAGCACTTTGGGAAGCCAAGGCGGTGGATAGCCTGAGGTCAGGAGTTCAAGACCAGCCTGACCAACATGTGAAACCCCGTCTCTACTAAATTACCCCGGCATGGTGGTGGGCGCCTGTAATATCAGCTACAAGGGAGGCGGAGGTTGCTGTGAGCCGAGATCACACCATTGCACTCCAGCCTGAGCAACAAGAATGAAACTCCATCTAAAAAAAAAAAAAAGTCCAGGCACGGTGGCTTGCACCTGTAATCCTAGCACTTTGGGAGGCCAAGGCAGGCAGATTGCCTGAGGTTGGGAGTTCGAGGCCAGCTTGGCTAACATGGTGAAACCCCGTCTGTACTGAAATTACAAAAAATAGCCGGGCATGGTGGCGCATGCCTGTAGTCTCAGCTACTCTGGAGGTTGAGGTGGAAGAATCGCTTGAACCCAGGAGGCAGAGGTGCAGTGAGCTGAGATGCCGCCACTGCACTCCAGCCTGGGTGACAGAGCAAGACTCTGTCTCAAAAAAAAAAAAAAAAAAAAAGGAAGATGATATATAAGTGAATCAATAGGTTTGACATTCTACAAGATAAATTTCACTACCATGAAGTTCAACATTTATCTAGGGAGGAAAATATAGAAGACAGGACAGACTCCTTCCTAGGGGTAGCTCAGATGTCGGTTGGGTGCGGGCATAATTAAGGGCAGCCTCCTGGGCCGTCCAGTATTCATTGGCTTTCCTAAGGGCCTTCTAGGCCTGGTGTCTACAAGATCCCCAACTGAACATCTGTCACATTTGGTTCATCCTTCACTCTCTAACTCCCTTTGATTTCAGACTAAAAAATGGGTTGCTGAATACAAAACACACACCCTTGATACTTGGCATTATCTCCAGAGGTAACCTTCTGAAGGACTCACGCCTGGTCTCCACTCCCTGCCTCGGAGGACCAGGTTCTTAACTGCCCACTCCCAGCCTCCTGGAGCTTTAAGCCCTGTCTGGGCTCCCTGATCCTCCCTGCTGCCCAAGGGGGCATGGATACAGGCACTTGTGCTCTATGGTGTCTTGGAGTGGGGCATGGTGGTGGCAACTCCTAGCGTATGAGGTAAATGCACTGATATTCACATTTAAAACATTATATTCTACAATATAGAAATAACTATAAAATTTATGCTAATAATTTAAACTTAATTTTTCTTTATGTAGAATGACATTAAATAGAAAAAAAAATTTTTTTTTGAGACAGAGTTTTACTCTTGTTGCCTAGGCTGGAGTGCAATGGCACAATCTTGGCTCACCGCAACCTTTACCTCCTGGGTTCAAGTGTTCCTCCTGGCTCAGCCTCCCAAGTAGCTGGGATTACAGGCACTCGCCACCATGCCCGTAAATAGCAATTTTATTTTATTTTTTAATGACAAGTCAAGGGAAAAACTACAGAAGAACAAAATTTTATATTTTAGTATCTCTAAAGATTTTTTTTTTTTTTTTTTTTTTTTTTTAGACACAGTCTCATTCTGTTGCCCAGGCTGGAGTGCAGTGGCGTGAGCTCAGTTCACGGCAACCTCCACTTCCCAAGCTCAAGTGATCCTCCCACCTCAGCCTCCCTAATAGCTGGAACTACAGCCACGCGCCATCACACTCGACTAAGCTTTGTATTTTTTGTGAAGATGGGGTTTTACCATGTTGCCCAGGCTAGTCTCAAATTCCTGAGCCCAAGCAATCCTCCTGCTTTGGCCATTCAAAGTGCTGGGATTACCAGGTGTGAACTACCATGCCCGGCCTAAAGATATTCAGTCGGTGCAAAAGTAATTGCAGTTTTTACCATTAAAAGTAATGGCACTAACCACAATTACATTTGCACCAAGCTAATACTTTTTCCTTCTTTTTGAATAAGGAGCCTTGCATTTTCATTTTACACTGAGGCTCTGCAAATTATGTAGCTAGTCCTGCCCCTAGGACCTGAAGCAGGTCCTAGGGGAGGGGAAAGTTAGCCTTACTCCAAGCCTCAGAAATGTCTTTCCCAGAGTCTAGCTGTCCTCACTTGGGGACAGGTACCCACAAGAAGACAGTACCTACACAGGGTGGCTCCACACAACCCCAAAGCTAAAACTGAGAAACCTGAAGCTAGAAAGGGTCTTGTGCAATCAGCTGGTTCCTGCCAGCACCCTTGTGCCAAGTCACAGAGGATGCCAAGGGCCCAGCAGCCGGGGAAGGAAGACAGCCTAGTCCAGTAGCCAACAGGTATCCCAGTCCCAGATGCAGAGCAATAAGGATATGAGATGAAGACGCAGAGGAGGCCGCTTGAGCCTCCACTGGCCAGCTTCCTGCTTTGAGCATTGTTCTCAACAGCAAGTGACTGTATCCAAGAAGGCTGGATCTAGGCACCAGCCTTGACAGGCCTATTCCTGGCTGTTGAGCTTCTTTTACCTTGCTTATTCTCCTCCACCCCAATCTCCTTCTCAGTAAGGAGTTTTCCAAGACCTGGAATACCTAGAAAATTCATTGGGTCTCTTTAAAACACTGATTCCTCAAGAGATACCAAGTGCCTACTCAGCTCCCAGCCCTGGGCTGGGTGCCTAAGTCTCAGAAGTGGGGAATAAGATGCCTGCCTTCAAGGAACAGCCTTGGCACAGGCAAGGTGGCTGAGCCCCTCTTCTCTGCCATCTCCTCATTGCCTCATGACCTATTGAACGCCTGCTGTAGGGAGAATACAATTCACAAAGTTCCATGAAACCCCTGAAGAGCAGCCCAGTGTAATACTCTAACTCCCATGGCCTCTTCTAGAAACTTCTCCCTCATAGGTCCCATGTTTGAAAAAGCTGTGTCTGCCAAATTGTATTTACTAATAATCAATGTCTTCAATTTCTTACTAATCAGAGACATGTACCACCCCTAATCAACATAGGAGACCAAGGGGTACTGCCCTTCCAAAGTACCTCAATCCCCAGAAAAAGCAAAGATGGAGTCTGGCCCCATGAGCCTTGGGGAAGCCTAACTCAGAGCAATGGCATATGGGCATGCATCTCCTTCAAGATGCATAACCTGGGGTGGCAGCCACCACTACTACTGTGGCTATCACACGAGGGCCCAAAGACCTGTGTTCCAGTCCCAGCTCTAACACTTCAGCAAAATAATTGAACCTTCATGGACCTGAGTTTCATCATCTGAAGAATGGGGATGATTCTTCCCCTCCTGCCTCCAGGGGCTGTTATAAGGATCAAATAAGAAAAGACACAAGAAAAAAAACCATCTGCTACAGGAATGTCCAGGATTACTGGATTCTATGTCTGTAAAACGAAACTACTAATAGTTGCTACCTCATCAAACTATTGTGAGAATTAAATCAATGATAGTTACAGAACAGTTCCTAGCATTTTTCAAAGACCCAAAAAGATTAGGCTGTTACATAATTATTACTATTATTATTGCTACTTCTGTTAATGACACTATTATCACAATTACTATTATACCTTGCTACCCAGCTAAGGGATTCATAGTAGAGAAGTGCTAGAGTACAAAAAGTCTTCGTATTATTTATTTATTTATTTGTTTGTTTGTTTGTTTTTTAGAGACAGGGTCTCACTCTGTCATCCAGGCTGGAGTACAGTACCACAATCATAGCTCATGGTAAACTCAGACTCCTGGGCTCAAGCAATCCTCACACTTAAGCCTCTCAAGTTGCTAGGATTACAGGAGCATACCACCATTAATTTTTTCATTTTTTGTACAGATGAGGTCTCTCTGTGTTGCCTGAGAGGCTGATCTTGAACTCCTGGCCTCAAGTGATCCCCTCGCCTCTGCCTCCCAAAGTATGGAACTGCAGTCATGAGCCACTACACCCAGCCAAAAAATCTTTTTAAAGGGGTTATCAACATCACTTAGTCTAGAACGGGGAGAACCAACAGTAGATTTCTTATATATTTTGTCCCTCATTAATGCAAAATTGAACAAAAAGTGCAGAAATCAAAACAAAAATTCACCTGCCTAACCTCAAGCTTTTCTGCTTCAAGAAATGGACTCTGAGGCCAGGCGCAGTGGCTCATGCCTGTAATCCCAGCACTTTGGGAGGCTGAGGCAGGTGGATCACTTCAGGTCAGGAGTTCGAGGCCAGCCTGGCCAACATGGTGAAACCCTGTCTCTACTAAAAATGCAAAAATTAGCCAGTCATGGTTGTGCACACCCGTAGTCCCAGCTGCTTAGGGGGTGGCTGAGGCATGAGAATCACTTGAACCCAAGAGGCAGAGGTTACAGTGAGCTGAGATCGTGCCACTGCACTCCAGCCTGGGCGACAGAGCAACGCTGTCTTAAAAAAAAAAAAAAAGAAAAGAAAAAGAAAAAGAAAAGAAAGAAAAGAAATGGACTCTGGAGAGTATTAAAACATTTGCTGGCCAGGCATGGTGGCCTGCATTTGTAGTTCCAGCTACTTGGGAGGCTGAAGTGAGAGGATCACTTGGCCCCAGGAGTTCAAGGCTGCAGTGAGCTATGATTGCACCACTGCACTCCAGACTAGGAGACAGAGGAAGATTCTGTTTCTTAAAATTTTTTCAAAAATTAAAATGTTTTAATCTTCTAAATATGAGGAGCAACTGAATACATCCTGTAAAACCTCACACAACTTTCCTGTGCAAGGAGCCATTAGGAAAAATAAAATCAGCCCTGTCAATGCTTTATCACTCTCACTTTATGAGCCAGATTAGAGGAGGCTCCTGCCCTCAACACAAAAATCAAACATTCAGAAATGCTCACGGCAAAGCTAAGAAATCAGACAACAGTAAAACATTTTTTATGTGGGGGGCGGGGGATGAGGGAGAGAACAATTACTTCCAAAACCCTTAAGTCTCTCAAAAAATTGTCACAGAAGGAGATCAGAAGTACAATCATCTGCCACAGGGCCCTGCCTTTGAGGGTAGGGAACACTGTCACACATTGCTTTTCCTAGGCCTGGGAGGAGTCAGCCAAGGCCCTGGGGGCACAGTAGCTCACTGGAGGAAAATCATTAGATACCTCACAGACAAGTTACCATGGAAGAGTCAGCAAAGGTGTGGAAGGCTGTGCTCCAGCCTCCAGAGTCCCACACACGGCCTCACACACCCAGCCCAAGGCTGCACCTGGTACTCTGGGACACTTGCAGCCCTTCCTCCTGCCAAATGAATGATGGGCCCTGCCCCTGGGTGACGCTAGTGAGATGCAGGCCATGGATCCCATCCCTCTCACCTTCTTAGAAACACTGCTCCAGCAACTGCCCGGTCTCTTTACTGCAGCATTGACTTCTCCCTCTCAAAGAGATCATTCCCATCAAAACAAACATGCTGTACAATCTCCCACTAAAAAAAAAGAAAGAAAAACCCTCCCTCAAACCCACATCCTCTCCAATTACCGGCTAATGTCTCAACTCCACTCTGCAACAAAACTACCTGGAAGATTTGCCTAACTGACTCCTTGTGTTCACCCCGTATTTTATCTTCCACCTACTCCAGTCAGATTTTGTCCTTTAAGGCTTCTGCGACCATGCATTCTCCTGGGGTTTCTCCTACCTTCTCAGTCCTTCTCAGTCTCTTTGCTGGCTTCACCTCTCTCCCCTCTAAACACTGCTTTGACCATCCAAAGGCTCAGAACATCTCTCTTCTGTCTGTATTCTCTTCCTAGGGGATTTCATCTAATCCCATGGCCTCGAATAACATCTATTATACCCAATGGGTCTCTTCCGTCCTCTCTCCCCAGCAAGCTTCAGATCACACTATCTGACATATTCATATCTCAAATGTAAGATGGCAAAACAAGATCTCATGATTCTCCTCCACCCCAAACCAGCTCTTCCCATCTCAACGATATGAATGCTATCCACTCAGGTGCCCAAGCCCTGAGGAGTCTTCTTTGCCTCTTCTCTTTCTCCCACAGACTTTATTCAGTCCATCATGAAGGTGTGAAGAGCCTACTTCCTAAACACAGCCTGAATGTGACCACTACTCCCTGTCTACTGTGCTACCACCCTCAGGCAAGCCACTGCTAACTCCCGCCTGAAAGAGGGCAACAGCCTCAGCTGCTCTCCTGCCTCCCCCTGCAGTGGCCACCTACAATCCAATCTCCTCACAGTGATCGTTCTAAAAACACAAACCAAATCATGCCACTTCCCTGCTTAAAACCCTCCAGTGATGTTTCACTGGGCTTAGAATAAAATATGAAAATTCCTCACCCCGGCTCACAAAGCTTTGTGGCATTTACCTTTCTCCTACCTGTGACCTCTCCTCATGCCACTTTCCCCCTTGTGCACCACATTCCAGCCTTCCTGCTACTTAAACTCCAAGCTCTTTTCTGCCTTTAGCCCTTGCCCTGGCTGTTCGCTCTTCCCGAAATGCTTTGCCAACTCATCCTCACATGATGTCTCCTTCTTGTCATTCAAATTTTACTTTAAATGTTGCCTATTCAGAAACACCATCCCGATCTCCCAGTACAACCAAGCCACCTAGTCACTCCATGTCACATCACCTTATTTTAACTTTCTGCACAGTAGTAACCACGATCTGATATTATTATTCGTGTTTTTTACTTATTTTCTACTCCCTTCCCTCTCCTATTAGATTGCAAGCTCCATGAGCACCTAGAACTTTTCTGTTTTTTGTTCCCAATGCCTAGAACAAAGTGTGAACGTGTGGCACACAGGAAAATTGTAATAACATCAACTGATGCAGTTATGAGCCAGAGAGGCCCACTGACAGCAAGACTCTGATGGCCCCAGCCAACTCCTCAACTTCACACACACACATACGAGGCAGAGCAACAGAACCGCAGCAAGGCCCTAGTCCTCAGGTCTGTAAATCTCACCCATCAGTATTTTCAACTATTATGCAAGAACTCAAACCAGAAAAGGAGGTTCCGGCGTTTTCTTGAAATAGGCCGCTTTATTCCTAACAGTAGTAGTTCTGACTCACAGTCGCCGAAGTACACCCAGTACTAGTCAGACCACCGTCCAGACCTTTGGTGAGTTGATTCATTCAGTGAACAAACATTTACCGAGTGCCTACTCACTGTCGGGCACTGGGGCAAGGGGTCAAAGGCAGTTTTTGGCCTCCCGGAGCTCAGCAGGCAGAGGGAAACACGCTGCAACACAGGCTCCCGCCAGTGTGGGAAAGTAAAGCCTGTACTGGCATAGGAGCCTGACCCGCGCCTTCACTTACTGCGCCCCAATCTGACATGGACTGATCCTACAGACCCAGGGTAATCTGGCTGGTGCGCCAACACTCCGGGGCTTTTGCGGAAAAGTCGCCCCTGGACTAACGGAGGCACCAGCGATCGCCCGGTTCAGCTCCGGCCGAAGAGACGCGGAGGGCTCGAGGAAAGTCATTGGTTGACCAGTTCTCCTCCGCACCCCCTCCCTCCCCGCAGGCCCGCGCAGTGGATGGAGGCCGGGGGCGAGGTTCCGACTTTCCACGACCATCCCAGAGCCTGCGGCCGGAGAGGGGGTTTCCTCCTAAGCGAAATTCCCCTAGTCTCTCCCTCTACCCACTCCAACCCCGCAGGCCCACACCAGGACAGAATTTCTCGTTCTACTCCCCCCACCCGAGCCCATCCCGGTCCCGGCACTCGCCTCTCCCGGCGGGGCGCAGCCCGAGATCCTTGAGGGGAGGCGTGCCCAGCCCTCACACCAGCACCTGAGTCCAGCCGGACTGCAAGGTCCAGGGCGCAGAGTCTGCGGCCCCTTCCCCCACGGCCCAGGTCCCCAGCGTAGGTGCGGCCCCCACCGCCTCCCTCTCGGAGGCCGCCAAACAACTCGGGCACACAAAACGTTGAGTGCTGCCGCGGCGCAGCGCGCGCCAACGAGCCCGGGCCGGCGGGAGCAGAGGAAGGGCGGGGCGCCCGGCGGGAACCAGTAGGGACCCCCGCGGCACAGGTGAGAGCGCGGCGGCCCCACTCACTCACTCGATGAAGTAGCTGGCGCCCTCCTCCGTGAAGCCCTCCTCCCAGCCGCGGGGCAGGTCTGCGGAAACGCCAGAAAAGTCGGGTCAAACTTGGGCCGCCGCTGCGCGCGCCCCCCACCCGCCGGCCCGGCGCCCACCTGAGCGGATCATGTGGCCCGAGTTGACTGGCTCCCCGGTGCGCGGGTGCAGCCAGGTCGTGCGGCGGAGCTGGTCACTGCGGGCAGAGAGGTGCACCTGTTAGCGCCGCCACAGCCCGCCGGGCCCCCGCCCCCGCGCCCCCACCCGTATCCCCGCGTCCCCGCGTCCTCGCGCCGCACTTGATGAAGAAGACGCGGCCATCCCGGCACACCCCGTAGGACCAGTGCTCAGGTAAAGTGTCCCGCCCGACCGTCGCCGCCGCCATGTTCGCCGAGCGCGGAGCCGCCGCGGGGTGGGAGGGAGGGGGCGGTGGCGGGGGCTTGGCCTGCGCGCGGTCCGGCGGCGCCGCGGGGCGCTCCATCCAGGCGCGGGCTCCTCGGGGAGCGACCGCCCGGCCGAGTCCTGGCGCCCGGAGTTCGCAGCCGCACGAGCCGGCCCAGCGCGGTGCCCGCGGCCTTTGTCCCCGCGCCTTCCCCGCCCCCAGCCTGCTGGCCCCAGCGCTCCCCTTTGCCCCCGAGGCCTGGAGACCCGGGCGGCGCGGGGAGCCGCTGGCGGGCGCGCCTGGCAGCTTCGGGGCGCGTGGTTGGACCCGACCAACTCCGAACACGGCGCGCTCCCGAAAGCTCAGTAAACCCCAGCCGACCCGCACCACAGAACTTCCCGACCCGGGAACTCCGCTTGTGTGTGAACCAAGTTACCACTCAGGTTCCTGCCATATTCCCAGCCTCCTTCTCTTCCCCTGTAAGGTTAATCGAGTCCACACGGGATTGTTGTGTAGATTAAATGAAGAAACAATCGCATAAAGTGCTTAACTGGACCCTGGCATGTAGTAGGTGCTCTATCAATGGCAGGCCGAGCGCGATTTCATTTTCCCAAGTTTTCAGCTGGGATGTGAAACAGGAGGGAGCAGGGTTACCCCCACACACCACTGAGGTTGCAGGGATCGCAAGCTCTTGCCTTCAGTTTCTGTCAAGTAACAGAAAAAAGGAGTGTTGAGGGCTCGGCAGCACGTCCATCTCTGGAAGAGCGGTGGCCAGGCGAGGCCTCTAGGGGGCCCTGCAAAGCTCTTTGCAGTGGCGGCACCCTCTCATATTCGGGTCTTTACTCCTATCTTATCTCCTCGGGGAGCCCTCTGCAAAGAAAATCCTTCTCCTCCTTCCCTCGCAATTTCCTTACTTGTTTACATTTAATTGATATTCTTATTTGTGTTTGTCTTGTTTGTTGTATATTAGTTCCAACATGTCAGCTGGATGAGAGAAGGGGCTTTCATCTACCTCATACACTGCCTGGTCTCGAATGCCTGGAACAGCACCTGACTCATGTATGCATTATGCATTCAATAACTGCAGGATGGGGTGGGGCACGGTGGCTCACACCTGTAATCCCAGCACTCTGGGAGGCCGAGGCGGGTGAATCACTTGAGGTCAGGAGTTCTGTTCCAGCCTGGCCAACATGGTGAAACCCCGTCTCTACCAAAAAAATACAAAAGCTAGCCGAGCGTGGTGGCGGGCGCCTGTAATCCCAGCTACTCAGGAGGCTGAGGCGGGAAAATCGCTTGAACCAGGGAGGCAGAGGTTGCAGTGAGCCGAGATCCGGCCGCTGCACTGCAGCCTGTGCAACAGCGAGACTCAGTCTAAAAAAAAAAAAAACTGCAGGATGAGTGAATGAAACATACTGCACACTCAGGCTCCCGGCCACACACACACACACACACACACACACACAAACACACTGAGCAAAGACAGAGCAGCAGCTGGGCTCCAGCTGTTGTCAGGCCCAGCCTTCCAGGGACATAGGCTCTGATTGATGGGAGGAGGCGCGCCTGAAAGTGAGACTGTATGCAATGTGAGCACTAGTTATTCAGAATGGTGCCCAAACAGGTGGAATTAGGCTGGACCCTGAAGGACTGGTTAGGTTTGACTGGGAAAAGAGCACTCCAGAGGGGAGGGATGGGAGAGCATGCACATAATTTTGGGAGGGGTGTGAGATGTTGAGGAGACCATAAAGGTGCCCTTCTTTGGGAACAGACAGTGGTGTTGGGGAAGGAGGCGTTTATGAGTTAGAAGAGGAAACTGGTTGTGGAGGATGGGGGACACCTGTCTGAGGGAGCCTCCTGCCTCTGAGGAGGTTGTTGAGCAAATGAAAATAGGAAAGTGGTGTTTTGCTAGCTAAACATTGATTTTAAATAATACATTAAATGGGCAAAGGGTATGAACCCACAGTTAATAGAAAAGTAATACAGATAATTTTTAAGCAAATGAAAATATACTGAGCCACTTCATAATAGGAGAACTGCAACTTAAGGTGAAATACTACTTTTTTAGATGTCAGATTGGAAAAGATAAATTAGAAAAGATATTGGCCAGGCGTGGTGGCTCACGCCTGTAATCCCAGCACTTTGGGAGGCTGAGGCAGGTGGATCGCTTGAGATCAGGAGTTTGAGACCAGCCTTGCCAACATGATGAAACCTTGTCTCTACTAAAAACATAAAAATTAACTGGGCATGGTGGTGCATGCCTGTAATCCCAGCTACTCGGGAGGCTGAGGCAGGAGAATCACTTGAACCCTAGAGTTGGGGGTTTCAGTGAGCTGAGATCACGCCACTGCACTCCAGCCTGGGCGACAGAGTAAGACTATGTCTCATAAAAGAAAGAAAGAAAAGATATTGTAGAGAAAGACATTCTTGTTCATTGTTGATGGGACTTTAAAATGTTTGAGCCTCTTCGAAGGCAATTTGGCACAGCTGTTCCAACCTGAATGTCTTTGACCTAGCAATTTCATGTCAGGAATTTATCCTACATTAGTGCTCACATGGGGCACAAATTCCAGTGTACTAGAGTATTCACTGCAGCATTGTCAGTAATTACAAAAAACTGGAAATAACCTTAATGTCTATCAAAAAAGACCTGGTTGATTAAACTGGCACATTCGTCAACAACAACAACAAAAACAGAATGCTATGCAGCTGTAAAAAAGAATGAGATAGATCCCTACATACTGATATAGAATGGTCTGTAAGACATTAAATGGGCCAGATGCAGTGGCTCATGCCTGTAACCCCAGTACTTTGGGAGGCTGAAACATGAGGATGGCTTGAGTCCAGGAATTCAAGACCAGCCTGGGCAACATGGCAAAACTCCATCTCTACAAAAGATACATTAGCCATGCATGGGGCACATACCTATAGTTGCAGCTACTTGGGAGGCTGAAGTGGGAGGATTGCTTGAGCCCTGGAAGTTGAGGCTTCAGTGAGCCATGATTGGGCCACTACACTCTATTCTAGGTGACAGAGCAAGACACCATCTCTAAATAAATAAATAAAGTGAAAAGGCAGGGTGCAGTACTGTGCATGTGATAAGCTACTGTTATCACACAGATATAGTCCCTACACTGTCAAGAATCAGGTAAAGTGATTGCCTCTGAGGAGGGAAACTCTAATAGGAATGGTAGGAGATTTACTTTACCTTGTTTCCCCTTTCATACTGTTTGATCTTTTTATCATTTAAAATATATATATATAGATACATAGAATAATACAATTCATTATTAGGTCCAATAAGAGACACAGTGAAATTATCTCAATAAATGCCAAAATATGTAATCAATAAAACTCAATGCCTATCACTGATTTTCAAAATTCTATGTTAGAAACTAAAATAAAAAATAGTGACAAAAGAGTATGCAGAGAAACTTTATGTCTCATACATTGCTAGTGGGATGTAAAATGGTACAGCCACTCTGAAAAATAGTTTAGCAGTTTCTTTAAAAAGTAAACTTTTTTTTTTTTTTTTGAGCCAGTCTCACTCTGTCACCCAGGCTGGAGTGCAGTGGCACAATCTCAGCTCACTGCAACCTCTGTCTGCTGGGTTCAAGCAATTCTCCTGCCTCAGCCTCCCGAGTAGCTGGAATCACAGGCATATGCCACCAAGCCCAGCTAATTTTTTTATTTTTAGCAGAGTCAGGGTTTCACCATGTTGGCCAGGCTGGTCTTGAATTCCTGACCTCAAATGATTCACCCACCTCAGCCTCCCAAAGTGCTGGGATTACAGGTGCAAGCCACTGCGACCAGCCAAAAACTAAACACTTACTTACCATATAACCCAGCATTCACACTCCTAGGCATTTATCCCAGAAAAATGAAACATTTTTCCACATAAAAACTTGTACATAATTATTCACAGCAACTTTACTTGTAATAGGGAAAAACTGGAAATAAGCAAATGTCCTATGATAGGTAAATGGTTAAACAACTGTGATATATCTATACCATGGAATAAAACTCAGTAATGAAAAGTAATTGATACACACAACTTGGGCGGATCTCAAGACATTATGTTGAGGGAAAAAAAAGCCAATCTGAAAAGGTCTATAATGTTCTCAAAATATATATTTTTTAAATGTAGAGATGGAGAACTGATTATTAGTGGTTGCTAGGGGTTAGGGATGGTGGTGGGGAGCGGGAGGATGTAATTACAAGGGAATAGCATGAAGGAGAGCTTTGTAGTGATGAAATAATTCTATATTTTTATGGATTTTTGTGTTTTGTTTCTGTTGTTGTTTTTGAGACAGACCCTCCTTCTGTCACCCAGACTAAAGTACAGTGGTACAATCTCGGCTCACTGCAACCTCCACCACCAGGTTTAAGCTATTCTCATGCCTCAGCCCCTCTAAGTAGCTGGGATTACAGGCACACACCACCATGCCTGGCTAATTTTTTTGTATTTTTAGTAGAGCCAGGGTTTCAACATGTTGGCCAGGCTGGTCTCGAACTCCTGGCCTCAAGTGATCTGCCCTCCTTGGCCTCCCAAAGTACTGGGATTACAGGCATGAGCCACTGCACCTGACCATAATTCTTTATCTTGACTGCAAATATACACAAATTGACACTCACATAAAATAACAGAAGTATATAAACACATTGTATCAATGTCAGTTTCCTGGTTTTGATATTGTTCTGTGGTTAAATAAGATGTAACCATTGAGGGAAACTGAGTGAAGGGTAAACAGAGACCTCTCTATTATCTTTGCAAATTCCTGTGTCTATAATTATCTCAAAATTAAAAATTATTTTAAACTGTGTTAGAAAATTACAAATAACCAAATGTTTCTTTTGAGAGTATCTCTCTTAGACAAACAGAAACATTCTTTAACAATGAAACCTTAAAGACCAAAGATCATATGGCTAGTTATGTAACAGACCAGACTCCAACACCTGTCCAGGGCCCTTTCCAACCTAATTATCTCAGGACAAAGCACCATCAACTGTGATAATAGGAGCTTTTTGTACAGAGGCTCTTTCTCTTGATTGGCCCTGGTGAAGGACTTTAATTTACACTAGATGCTTCTGATGTACATGGCACTAAGCCATCAACTTAAATGCAAAATAGTCCATGTTCAGAAATAAATCAAAATGTGATTCAATCAACCAAACATGTGCCCAAGAATTTTCAGCTTCCAGGTAACCAATAATTCGTTACTCTCCTGTAAAAAGTCTCCTTTACTATCAAGGAGACAGCATGGCATGATGGAAGAGCGTGGCCTTTGAGGTCAAACAGATCTGGGTTGGACTGAGGGTGCTGCTTTCTCACTAAGTTCTGTGACCTTGGACACACTACATATCCTTATTTATTGAACATCTGTTGGTATTAGATACTACAACATTCTAGCACTTCAATGGTACATACACCATGGTCCCCACCCTAGGGCGTTCTCAGTATTGTGGAGAAGTGGATGCTTTAAATGCTGGAAGACAAGAGCTGCTCTGGAGCAAGCAGGGTTGGGGGTGGAGGAACACTGCAGTTACCTGAGGATAGAACACAATCAATGACTCCAGCCTGAAGATAGAACACCCAGCATAGTCCTTGATGCTAGCCCTGCTCCTTTCCCACCTGCGATGATGGTTGTAAAACTATCCCTATACATTTTATTTTTTAAAAATAAATGTTTTTTGAGACAGAGTCTCACTCTGTTGCCTAGGCTTGAGTGCAGCAGCAAGATAACGGCTCATTGCAGCCTAGGCTCCTAAGTGCAAGTGATCCTCCCATCTCAGCCTCCTGAGTAACTGGGCCTACAGGTGGATGCCACCACATCCAGCTAATTTTTGTATTTGTTGAAGAGACGGGGTTTTGCCATGTTGCCCAGGCTGCTCTCAAATTCTTGAGCTCAAGCGATCTGCCTGCCTCAGCCTCCTAAAGTTTTGGGATTATAGGTGTCAGCCACCGTGAGGGGCCTATAAAATTAATTATTGTTATTATTTTTTTCAGATGGAGTTTCGCTCTTGTTGCCCAAGCTAGAGTGCAGTGGCACAATCTTGGCTCACTGCAACCTCTGCCTCCAGGGTTCAAGCGATTCTCCTGCCTCAGCCTCCCGAGTAGCTGAGATTACAGGCAAGTGCCACCATGCCAGGCGAATTTTGTATTTTTAGTAGAGGCAGGGTTTCTCCATGTTGGTCAGGCTGGTCTCGAATTCCCGACCTCAGGTGATCCACCCACCTCGGCCTCCCAAAGTGCTGGGATTACAGGCATGAGCCACTGTGCCTGGCCAAAATTAATTTTTAAAAAGATAGATGAGAAAGAAAAATAAACCAATCTGTAGTCCACTCAGTATGAATCATGAGGTCAACTTGTTCTCTGACCTGCTTCTTCATAGTTATTTGGTGTCTATTGTTCTGGAATCACATAGACCCTGGACTATAGACCCTGGAATCACATAGACCCTAGACTATAATGTTTATAGACAACTTAAACATTATAAGATGTTAAGTTTTTCCTTTGAAATATTCCTTCAGGTCCTACATACTAATAAAACTACTAACTCAACTAGTCTGAAGGACCCCATAAAGGGTTGACTCACCAAAGAATGCAGTTCCCGCATCCTGAGCTTTTCATCCCCCCATGCCCAACCAGTCAATGTCTTCAGTTTTCCAGCCCCTCACCCTCCACAATCCCCTTAAAAGCTCCAGCCCAAAACCCCACAAAAGAATAAATTTGGCCGGGCGCGGTGGCTCACGCTTGTTATCCCAGCACTTTGGGAGGCCGAGGTGGGCGGATCACGAGGTCAGGAGATCGAGACCACGGTGAAACCCCGTCTCTACTAAAAATACAAAAAAATTAGCCGGGCGTGGTGGCGGGCGCCTGTAGTCCCAGCTACTTGGAGAGGCTGAGGCAGGAGAATGGCGTGAACCCGGGAGGCGGAGCTTGCAGTGAGCCGAGATTGTGCCACTGCACTCCAGCCTGGGCGACAGAGCGAGACTCCGTCTCAAAAAAAAAGAATAAATTTGAGGTTCTCCTCCTGTCTCCTCACTTGTCATCCTGCAATCATTAAACTCCTTCTCCACTGCATCCCTGCTGTCTCAGTGTAATTGTTCTGTTACTACACAACAGACATACATACACAACACAACATTTGGTCCTAACGCGGTAGGGAGCAGGCGACATCCACACAAGACGTTCACAGGTCCCAGAGCAGTGAAAGGACCCCACAAGATCAGCTAAGGTTTCCTCACCTCTCACCCTTGTTCCCACCACCGTGCTATTCTCTGTGCCTCTGACGTAATCACCCTCTTCCTTTATATTTTCATTTAAAAACTTTCTCTTAAGCATCTACTTTGTGTCAGTCCCGTAGTAGGAGACAATGTAAGCAAAGAGAGATAGCAGGAAAATAAACTGTTAGAGTTCTCCAGAGAACAGAACCAATTGAGAGATTTATTATAAGGAATTGGCTCACGTGATTCTGGAAGCCGGTAAGATCTGCAGTAGGCACACTAGAGACCCAGCAGAGCCAATGGTACAATTCCTACCCTCAGGCCAGGAAGAAAACCTCACATCCCAGCTTGCAGGCAGCCAGGCAGGAGGAATTCCCTTTTATTTGGGAAAGGGTCAGCCTTTCATTCTATTCAGACTTTAACTGATCAATGGGCCCCCCCCTACATGCGCACATTAGGGAGATCAATCTGCTTTACTTAGTCTCTTGATTTAAATGTTAAACTCGGCCATGTGTGCGGGGTGGCTTATGCCTGTAATGCTAGCACTTTGGGAAGTAGAAGCAGGTGGATGGCTTGTGCTCAGGAGTTCAAGGCCAGCCTGGGCAATGTGGTAAAACCCTGTCTCCACAAAAACAAAACAAAACAAAAAAATTAGCTGGGCATGGTGGCATGTACCTGTAGTCCCAGCTACTTGGGAGGCTGAGGTGGAAGGATTGCCTGAGCCTGGGAGGTTGAGACTGCAGTGAGCTGAGATCATGCCTCTGCACTCCAGCCTGGGCAACAGAGTGAGACCCTGTCTCAAAAAAATAATGATTAAAAAATTGAAAAAATGTTAAACTCATTTAAAACACCCTGACAGAAATGCCCAGTGTAATGTTTGGCAAAATACCTGGGTATCCCATGGCCTACGCATGTTGATACATAAAATTAACCATCACAGTAAGATACAGTCCCTTCCTCTTGGGAGTCTCTAGTATAGCAACAAGTAGCACCTTGCTGCTCTCAAATTAGAGAGGGCTTTCCAGGAAGAATGGAAGCCACCTGCCCATGAGCCTTCTGCCTTGTAACTTCAGGTGAGGACTGCTTGTCCCCCCAACCCCAGGCTTTCAGTTCCCAACCCCCCAGCCTGTTCGCAGCTCTGCCAGCTCAGGGGCTGCATCCCCTTGCCTTTTTGGTTCAGCCAAGAAGCCCACTCTCCCTGACACTTTTTCTCTTTTTAATTCTAATTTTCATTTTACAATCTGTGGAAGAGTTGCAAGTACAGTACAAAGAACTTTTTTGTAAATATTTGACACATAAGTTGTGTGTATGACACCTCATTACCACCTCCCCAACATTTTAAGATGTTTTTCCTACATATAAGGATATTCTCCTATGTGATCACAATACAAACACCAAAAGTCAAAATCAGAAACTAATGTTGCCATATTACTAAAATCTTATCTTCAAACCCTATTCCGTTTTTCCCAGTTATCCCAACAATGTCCTTTCCAGCATGAGGATTCAGTTCAGGATCACGGGATGCATTTAGTTGTCGTATCTACAGCCTTCATTCTGTAACAGTTCCTGATGTCTTTTGTTGGTTACCACAACACTGACACCTTTAGAGATCATAGGCCAGTTATATTGTTAAATGTCCCACATTTTGTGTTTGTCTGATGTTTCCTTATGATTAGATTTAGTGTATGCATCTTTGGGAGAAATATCACATAAGGAATGCTGTATTCTTCTCATTGCACCCTATCAGGCAACACATGCCTTCAGGTTAGCCCATTACTGATGATATTCACTTTGATCCCTTAATTATGATGGCTCCTGTCAAGCCTCTCTACTGTGAAGTTACTCATTTCCCCATTGTACTTTTTGAAATAAATATTTTGCAAAGAGATGCTTTAAAACCGTGTAAATACGCTACATCTCATCAAATATTCAGTGTATTCATTTATTCGTGTCTGCATATGCACACAGTTTTCTCTTATTCAATGAGTTATAATCTGTTACTATGGGTATTTATTTTGATACACAAATTGTCCCAGATATTGCCAGTGTGAGCCCTTGGAGCTGGCTCCTATGTTCATTTGATAATGTCACTATTATTCATTGAGTCCCTCCTTGCTTTCTGGTACAATAAGATGTTCCAGGCTCATCTTACACTTTGCTGTAAATTCAGCCATTTCTCCAAGAAGCCTCAGTTTCTTTTATTGGAAAATGGTGTTCAAAAACCAAGATGTATGTGCTAAGTATGCTCATGCTATTAGGGTGTTGCTATTTCCAGGCCTTCTCAGTGGGCAGAGCCCTACACACATTTATATATTTAATGATTTCTATATTTGCATATAGATATATAAATATTGAAAACTGTAAGTTCACACCAAGACCTCCAATTCTAATACAATACCCTAGTAACTTCTCCAACAGTGAGAGACCTAGCTCTCATGATTCTTAATGTATTTACTCATTTGATGAATCCCCCTGTATGTAGCCAGTCTTCCATTGGGTGCCTTCCTCATGCAATGCCCGCCTTACCTTACTCAAGGCTCTGACATCCCACATCAACCACATTGCAGATCTTCCTCCATCCCCCCCACACTTGAACCCCCTCCTTACTCTGTCCTTGTTCCAACTCCTGGTCTACGTCATCACACCCACCCCATAAATGCCTTCCTTGCCTTACCACCTTGATTGGGCAATTTCCTTATCCCACTGGAGCACCAACACCCTAAGCAGAGGGATCCCTGTCGAGGGCACCCCCCACCTGCATTGCCTCCTTGGTACCCTCCTTTTGGCATAGGAGGTAGGAGGCTCCTCTTCCTCTCCCCATACCCCAACACACACACACGCACACACACACACATCCAACACATGCCTTGCTCACACCCTCCAATGGCTCTTGGACTAATTTCTTCAGGAGGGGGAGAAAAAAGTTAAGAGTCCCAAACACTTCTTTTTTTGTTTTGTTTTGCTTTTGAGGCAGGGTCTTTCTCTGTCCCCTAGGCTGGAGTACAGTGGTGCCATATCAGCTCACTGCAGCCTCTATCTCCTGGGCTCAAAGGATCCTTCTGCCTCAGTTTCCCAAGTATCTGGGACTACAGGCATACGCCACCACATCTGGCTAATTTTTGTTTTTTTTTTTTTTTAATTTTTTTAGGAGAGGCAAGGTCTTGATATACAGCCCAGGCTGGTCTTGGACTCCTGAGTTCAAGTAATCCTCCCATCTTGGCCTCCCAAAGTGCTGGGATTACAGGCTTGAGCCACAGTGCCTGCCCCACCACCCCCCAACACTTCTTAACAGGCCATCCTATTGTCATTTCCACTCCAATTGTCATATCACTAGCTAGACTCAGTCAGCTTCCCAGACCCACAGGGAAATACAAACCCACACACCTGACACATTGTAGAGGGGTTTTAGACTGAGGCAGCCCTAAAGTACTGCTGCACAGCTCAGGGTCCATGCAGCATGTGTGTCACACTGCTTTGGCAACTCCAGATATCAATGTCTTTGCCTCTTTTTCCAGAGCACTCAGACACACACCTAGGCCCATATCCCACAGCATCCACAACCCATCCTCAGAACACAATCCACAAGTCCTGGTCATTGTTTTTCAATATATTGCAGAGCACATGAAAACACTTTACAGCATTTAAGGCAAAATAAATAAATAAACAAATAAATAATAAAGGTCCCAAACACCTCTTCTTATAAATATGGCCCTACTTTAGCAACAGGTCTCCATTATGAAGCAATTTGGATTTGGACATCCTATCAAGTTACTTTAAACTCTGCCATATAGTGTTTTACTTGGTATTTTTTGTGTGGCCACAGTCTAGTGTGATCAGAGAAGCCACACAGACATAAATTCTCAGTCCTGATTCTATCAATTATTAGATATGTAGTTACCCTGAACATCTGTAAGATAGGAGTAATGATGTTTACCACAAAGAGTTAGTGTAAGGATTCGATGAGAGAACTTGCATTTGAGCCATCTGGAGAGAATGTTAGTTTTAGCACTAACTATCGTTATTTAATACTGCTGAGGAGGAAGGACTGACATCACCCTAGTATATGTTGGGCATTTCCTACCCATTCATGAGCCTGAGAGTACTTGAGAAGTTTTGATCTTGGACACTGCTGTTCAGCTTTAAGGATGATGAGGGGGAAACGGAAAGAGTCCCTAAGGGACCAGTGTCAGAGACAGATAGAAAAGGGCTGCCTGAGCTGGGCGTGGTGGCTCACATCCGTAATCCCAGCACTTTGGGAGGCCAAGGCGAGTGGATCACCTGAGGTGGGGAGTTCGAGACCAGTCTGACCAACATGGAGAAACCCCACTTCTACTAAAAATACAAAATTAGCCGGGTATGGTGGCACATGCCTGTTACCCCAACTACTTGGGAGGCTGAGGCAGGAGAATTGCTTGAACCCGGGAGGCAGAGGTTGCAGTAAGTCAAGATCGTGCCATTGCACTCCAGCCTGGGCAACAAGAGTGAAACTCCATCTCAAAAAAAGAAAAGAAATGGGCTGCCTGGGTCCCTGGGAAGACCCAGCTCCCCTCTGTGTCCCAGCCAACTCCTTAAGTGCACACAACCTCAGCTGACCACATAGGTGGCAGTGATAGTAAATGGTGAGGTGGGCGGGGGTGGGGGTCCTGCAGCTCAGCTTCTGACCTGGGTAAGAAGGGAGAGATCAGAGATGCATAGACTTTTAAACTGGTACGGTTCTTAGAGATGGTCCTTGGCCTTCTGTTTTTTGTTTGTTTTTTTTTCTTTTTCTTCTTCTTCTCCTTCTCCTCCTCCTCCTCCTCCTCCTCCTCCTCCTCCTCCTCCTCCTCCTCCTCCTCCTCCTCCTTCTCCTCCTCCTTCTCTTCTCCTTCTTTCTTCTTCTTTTTTTTTTTTTTTTTTCCAGAGTCTTGCTCTGTCACCGAGACTGGAGTGAAGTGATGTGATCTTGGCTCACTGCAACCTCCACCTCCTGGGTTCAAATGATTCTCCTGCCTCAGCCTCCCGATTAGCTGAGAATACAGGTGCCCGCCAACACATCAGCTAAATTTTGTATTTTTAGTAGAGACATTGTTTCACCATGTTGCCCAGGCTGGTCTCGAACTCCCAACCTCAGGGCATCCACCTGCCTTGGCCTCCCAAAGTGCTGGGATTGCAGGTGTGAGCCATCGCCCCAGCTCTCTGTTTCTTTTTCTATAAAGTGAGGGGCTGGAGTATTTGTCTGAGGACCCAAAGGGACCTTTGGGACCCAAGGAGAACTAGAATCCATGACTCCTGACCTCCAGCCCTAAGCACTTCCCCCAGATCAAAGGTCCCCTTTGGCTTGCCTGTCCTCTTTTAGAAATTGGCTGCTTTATAGGTGGAGAAACTGAGAGAGAGCAGAGCTGGTATACTCAAAAGTAGAAGGCTCAGCAGGAGATCTGCCTCCTCCCTCTTGTGAAAACAAGGTCCTGTGCTTGTTTTTCCACATCTACTGTAAGACACTCAGGAGGATCCCCAGCCACTGTGGACTCACCCTGGTACCCAGGCCACACTATGGCAGTCATCATGAAGGGATCCTCCACACACTTGTCATGGAGTGGGAGCACATGGCATCTCATGAACTCTTCTGGTAGGTAATTTGTAGCAGGTGGCAGGAGGCTGAGTTTAGGGAAGACAGCTAAGAAAAGAAGGAAGGAAATTCACAGTTACATAGCCCTTACTATCTGTCAAGCTCAATCATCTCACTTCTCACAACTACCTATAGGTAGGTTTTGTTTTACAGATGATGAATCTAAAGCTTAAAAAGTGAAGTAAAGGCTGGGCGTGGTAACTGATGTCTGTAATGCCGGCCATAGTGGAAGGAGTTCTCAACCAGCCTAAGCAACCTGGTGGGATCCTGTCTCTACAAAAATGTTTTAAATGTTAGCTAGTCGTGGTGGCACACCTGTTAGTCCCAGCTACTCGAGGGGCTGAAGAAGGGGGATCACTTGAGCCCAGGGGGTCAAGGTTGCAATGAGCGATGATGGTGCCACTGCACTTCAGCCTGAGCAACAGGGTGAGACTGTCTCAAAAAATATATATTTTTTCTTTTTTTTTCTTTTTCTAGATAGAGTCTTGCTCTGTCGCCTAGGCTGGAGTGCAGTGGCACGGTCTTGGCTCACTGCAAGCTCCGCCTCCCAGGTTCACACCATTCTCCTAGCTCAGCCTCCCCAGTAGCTGGGACTACAGGTGCCCACCACCACGCCCGGCTCATTTTTTGTATTTTTAGGAGAGACGGGGTTTCACCGTGTTAGCCAGGATGGTCTTGATCTCCTGACCTCGTGATCCGCCCACCTCAGCCTCCCAAAGTGCTGGGATTACAGGCATGAGCCACCGCGCCCGGCTTATTTTTTTCAACTAAAAAATATATACATATATTTTTCAATTAAAAAAATATATATCTCTAAAATAAATAAACACATAAAGTGAAGTAAGGGCAAGTGCAGTGGCTTACACCTGTAATCCCAACACTTTGGGAGGCTGAGGATGACAGATTACCTGAGGTCAGGAGTTCAAGACCAGCCAGGCCAACCCTGTCTCTACTAAAAATACAAAAGGAGCCGAACGTAGTGGTGTGCGCCTGTAATCCCAGTTACAGGAGGCTGAGGCAGGAGAATCGCTTGAACCCAGGAGGCAGAGGTTACAGTGACCCAAGAATGTGCCACTGCACTCCAGCCTGGGCGACAGAGCAAAACTCCACCTCAAAAACACAAACAAAACAAAACAAAACAAAAACAGAAATTGGAGACCAGCCTGGGCAACATAGCAAGATCCTTTCTCCACAGAAATGTTTTAAAAATAGCCAAGTGTGGAGACACGCCTCTGTAGCTTCTCAGGAGGATGAGATGGGAGGATCGCTTGAGCCCAGGAGATTGAGACTGCAGTGAGCCATGATTACGCTACTGCACTCCAGCCCAAGCGACAGAGTAAGACCCCATCTCTAAAAAAAACCATGAAATAAAATAACAACAGCAATAATAATAATAATGCTTTTTCAAAAAGGAGGAAAGGGAAAGTTTTTTTTATACTTTTTTTATTATACTTTAAGTTTTAGGGTACAGGTGTACAACGTGCAGGTTTGTTATATATGTATACATGTGCCATGTTGGTGTGCTGCACCCATTAACTCGTCATTTAACATTAGGTATATCTCATAATGCTATCCCTCCCCACTCCTCCCACCCCACAACAGGCCCCAGTGTGTGATGTTCCCCTTCCTGTGTCCATGTGTTCTCATTGTTCAATTCCCACCTATGAGTGAGAACTTGCGGTGTTTGGTTTTTTGTCCTTGCAATAGTTTGCTGAGAATGATGGTTTCCAGCTTCATCCATGTCCCTACAAAGGACATGAACTCATCATTTTTTATGGCTGCATTGTATTCCGTGGTGTATATGTGCCACATTTTCTTGATCCAGTCTGTCATTGTTGGACATTTGGGTTGGTTCCAAGTCCTTGCTATTGTGAATAGTGCTGCAATAAACATACGTGTGCATGTGTCTTTATAGCAGCATGTTTTGTAATCCTTTGGGTATATACCCGGTAATGGGACGGCTGGGTCAAATGGTATTTCTAGTTCTAGATCCCTGAGGAATTGCCACACTGACTTCCACAATGGTTGAACTAGTTTACAGTCCCACCAACAGTGTAAAAGTGTTCCTATTTCTCCACATCCTCTCCAGCACCTGTTGTTTCCTGACTTTTTAATGATGGCCATTCTAACTGGTGTGAGATGGTATCTCATTGTGGTTTTGATTTGCATTTCTCTGATGGCCAGTGATGATGAGCATTTTTCATGTGTCTTTTGGCTGCATAAATGTCTTCTTTTGAGAAGTGTCTGTTCATACCCCTCGCCCACTTTTTGATGGGGTTGTTTGTTTTTTTCTTGTAAATTTCTTTGAGTTCATTGTACATTCTGGATATTAGCCCTTTGTCAGATGAGTAGATTGCAAAAATTTTCTCCCATTCTGTAGGTTGCCTGTTCACTCTGATGGTAGTTTCTTTTGCTGTGCAGAAGCTCTTTAGTTTCATTAGATCCCATTTGTCAATTTTGGCTTTTGTTGACATTGCTTTTGGTGTTTTAGCCATGAAGTCCTTGCCCATGCCTATGTCCTGAATAGTATTGCCTAGGTTTTCTTCTAGGGTTTTTATGGTTTTAGGTCTAGCATTTAAGTCTTTAATCCATCTTGAATTAATTTTTGTATAAGGTGTAAGGAAGGGATCCAGTTTCAGCTTTCTACATATGGCTAGCCAGTTTTCCCAACACCATTTATTAAATAGCGAATCATTTCCCCATTTCCTATTTTTGTCAGGTTTGTCAAAGATGAGATAATTGTAGATATGTGGCATTATTTCTGAGGGCTCTGTTCTGTTCCATTGGTCTATATCTCTGTTTTGGTACCAGTAGCATGCTGTTTTGGTTTCTGTAGCCTTGTAGTATAGTTTGAAGTCAGGTAGCATGATGCCTCCAGCTTTGCTCTTTTGGCTTAGGATTGACTTGGCAATGCGGGCTCTTTTTTGGTTCCATATGAACTTTAAAGTAGTTTTTTCCAATTCTGTGAAGAAAGTCATTGGTAGCTTGATGGGGATGGCATTGAATCTATAAATTACCTTGGGCAGTATGGCCATTTTCACAATATTGATTCTTCCTACCTATGAGCATGGAATGTTCTTCCATTTGTTTGTATCCTCTTTTATTTCATTGAGCAGTAATTTGTAGTTCTCCTTGAAGAGGTCTTTCACGTCCCTTGTAAGTTGGATTCCTGGGTATTTTATACTCTTTGAAGCAATTGTGAATGGGAGTTCACTCATGATTTGGATCTCTGTTTGTCTGCTATTGGTGTATAAGAATGCTTGTGATTTTGCACATTGATTTTGTATCCTGAGACTTTGCTGAAGTTGCCTATCAGCTTAAGGAGATTTTGGGCTGAGATGATGGGGTTTTCTAGATATACAATCACGTCATCTGCAAACAGGGACAATTTGACTTCCTCTTTTCCTAATTGAATACCTTTTATTTCCTTCTCCTGCCTGATTGCCCTGGCCAGAACTTCCAACACTATGTTGAATAGGAGTGATGAGAGAGGGCATCCCTGTCTTGTGCCAGTTTTCAAAGGGAATGCTTCCAGTTTTTGCCCATTCAGTATGATATTGGCTGTGGGTTTGTCATAGACAGCTCTTATTATTTTGAGATATGTCCCATCAATAGCTAATTTATTGAGAGTTTTTAGCATGAAGGGTTGTTGAATTTTGTCAAAGGCCTTTTCTGCATCTATTGAGATAATCATATGATTTTTGTCTTTGGTTCTGTTTATATGCTGGATTACATTTATTGATTTTCGTATGCTGAACCAGCCTTGCATCCCAGGGATGAAGCTCACTTTATCATGGTGTATAAGCTTTTTGATGTGCTGCTGGATTCGGTTTGCCAGTATTTTATTGAGGATTTTTGCATCGATGTTCATCAGGGATATTGGTCTAAAATCCTCTTTTTTTGTTGTGTCTCTGCCAGGCTTTGGTATCAGGATGATGCTGGCCTCATAAAATGAGTTAGGGAGGATTCCCTCTTTTACTATTGTTTGGAAAAGTTTCAGAAGGAATGGTACCAGTTCCTCCTTGTACCTCTGGTAGAATTCAGCTGTGAATCCATCTGGTCCTGGACTTTTTTTGGTTGGTAAGCTATTAATTATTGCCTCAATTTCAGAGCCTGTTATTGGTTTATTCAGAGATTCAACTTATTCCTGGTTTAGTCTTGGGAGGGTGTATGTGTCGAGGAATTTATCCATTTCTTCTAGATTTTCTAGTTTATTTGCTTAGAGGTGTTTGTAGTATTCTCTGATGGTAGTAGTTTGTATTTCTGTGGGATCGGTGGTGATATCCCCTTTATCATTTTTTATTGCATCTATTTGATTCTTCTTTCTTTTCTTCTTTATTAGTCTTGCTAGCAGTCTATCAATTTTGTTGATCTTTTCAAAAAACCAGCTCCTGGATTCATTGATTTTTTGAAGGGTTTTTTGTGTCTCTACTTCCTTCAGGTCTGCTCTGATCTTAGTTATTTCTTGCCTTCTGCTAGCTTTTGAATGTGTTTGCTCTTGCTTCTCTAGTTCTTTTCATTGTGATGTTAGGGTGTCTATTTTAGATCTTTCCTGCTTTCTCTTGTGGGCATTTAGTGCTATAAGTTTCCCTCTACACACTGCTTTGAATGTGTCCCAGAGATTCTGGTATGTTGTGTCTTTCTTCTCATTGGTTTCAAAGAACATCTTTATTTCTGCCTTCATTTCTTTATGTACCCAGTAGTCATTCAGGAGCAGGTTGTTCAGTTTCCATGTAGTTGAGCAGTTTTGAGTGAGTTTCTTAATCCTGAGTTCTAGTTTGATTGCACTGTGGTCTGAGAGACAGTTTGTTATAATTTCTGTTCTTTTACATTTGCTGAGGAGAGCTTTACTTCCAACTATGTGGTCAATTTTGGAATAGGTGTGGTGTGGTGCTGAGAAGAATGTATATTCTGTTGAGTTGGGGTGGAGAGTTCTGTAGATGTCTATTAGGTCCACTTGGTGCAGAGCTGAGTTCAATTCCTGGATATCCTTGTTAACTTTCTGTCTTGTTGATCTGTCTAACGTTGACAGTGGGGTGTTAAAGTCTCCCATTATTATTGTGTGGGAGGCTAAGTCTCTTTGTAGGTCTCTAAGGACTTGCTTTATGCATCTGGGTGCTCCTGTATTGGGTAAATATATACTTAGGATAGTTAGCTCTTCTTGTTGAATTGATCCCTTTACCATTATGTAATGGCCTTCTTTGTCCTTTTGATCTTTGTTGGTTTGAAGTCTGTTTTAACAGAGATGAGGATTGCAACCCCTGCCTTTTTTTGTTTTCCATTTGCTTGGTAGATCTTCCTTCATCCCTTTATTTTGAGCCTATGTGTGTCTCTGCACGTGAGATGGGTTTCCTGAATACAGCACACTGATGGGTCTTGACTCTTTATCCAATTTGCCAGTCTGTGTCTTTTAATTGGAGCATTTGGCCCATTTTCATTTAAGGTTAATATTGTCATGTGTGAATTTGATCCTGTCATTATGATGTTAGCTGGTTATTTTGCTCGCTAGTTGATGCAGTTTCTTCCTAGCCTTGATGGTCTTTACAATTTGGCATGTTTTTGCAGTGGCTGGTACCGGTTGTTCCTTTCTATATTTAGTGCTTCCTTCAGGAGCTCTTGTAGGACAGGCCTGGTGGTGACAAAATCTCTCAGCATTTGCTTCTCTGTAAAGGATTTTATTTCTCCTTCACTTATGAAGCTTAGTTTGGCTGGATATGAAATTCTGGGTTGAAAATTCTTTTCTTTAAGAATGTTGAATATTGGCCCCCACTCTCTTCTGGCTTGTAGAGTTTCTGCCGAGAGATCAGCTGTTAGTCTGATGGGCTTCCCTTTGTGGGTAACCCGACATTTCTCTCTGGCTGCCCTTAACATTTTTTCCTTCATTTCAACTTTGGTGAATCTGACAATTTGTGTCTTGGAGTTGCTCTTCTCGAGGAGTATCTTTGTGGCGTTCTCTGTATTTCCTGAATTTGAATGTTGGCCTGCCTTGCTAGATTGGGGAAGTTCTCCTGGATAATATCCTGAAGAGTGTTTTCCAACTTGGTTCCATTCTCCCTGTCACTTTCAGGTACACCAATCAGACGTAGATTTGGTCTTTTCACATAGTCCCATATTTCTTGGAGGCTTTGTTCGTTTCTTTTTATCCTTTTTTCTCTAAACTTCTCTTTTCACTTCATTTCATTCATTTCATCTTCCATCACTGATACCCTTTCTTCTAGTTGATCAAATCAGCTACTGAGGCTTGTGCATTCGTCACGTAGTTCTCGTGCCATAGTTTTCAGCTCCATCAGGTCTTTTAAGGACTTCTCTGCATTGGTTATTCTAGTTAGCCATTTGTTTAATTTTTTTTCCATTTTTAACTTCTTTGCCATGGGTTTGAACTTCCTCCTTTAGCTCGGAGTAGTTTGACTGTCTGAAGCCTTCTTCTTTCAACTCATCCAAGTAATTCTCCATCCAGCTTTGTTCCGTTGCTGGTGAGGAGCTGCGTTCCTTTGGAGGAGGAGAGGTGCTGTGATTTTTAGAGTTTCCAGTTTTTCTGCTCTGTTTTTTCCCCATCTTTGTGGTTTTATCTACCTTTGATCTTTGATGATGGTGACGTACAGATGGGTTTTTGGTGTGGATGTCCTTTTTGTTTGTTGGTTTTCCTTCTAACAGTCAGGACCCTCAGCTGCAGGTCTGTTGGAGTTTGCTGGAGGTGCACTCCAGGCGCTGTTTTCCTGGGTATCAGCAGCGGAGGCTGCAGAACAGCAGATATTGGTGAACCGCAAATGTTCTGCCTGATCATTCCTCTGGAAGTTTTGTCTCAGAGGAGTACCCGGCCGTGTGAGGTGTCAGTCTGCCCCTACTGGGGGGGTGCCTCCCAGTTAGGCTACGTCGGGGTCAGGGAGCCACTTGAAGAGGCAGTCTGTCCGTTCTCAGATCTCCGGCTGCGTCCTGGGAGAACCACTACTCTCTTCAAAGCTGTCAGACAGGAACATTTAAGTCTGCAGAGATTTCTGCTGCCTTTTGTTTGGTTATGCCCTGCCCCCAGAGGTGGAGTCTACAAAGGCAGGCAGGCCTCTTTGAGCTGCGGTGGGCTCCACCCAGTTCAAGCTTCCTGGCTGCTTTGTTTACCTACTCAAGCCTCCGCAATGGGGGGCACCCCTCCCCCCAGCCTCACTGCCGCCTTGCAGTTGGATCTCAGACTGCTGTGCTAGCAATGAGCCAGGCTCCGTGGGCATAGGACCCTCCGAGCCAGGCGTGGGATATAATCTCCTGGTGTGCCATTTACTCAGACCGTTGGAAAAGCCCAGTATTAGGGTGGGAGTGACCCGATTTTCCAGGTGCCATCTGTCACCCCTTTCTTTGACTAGGAAAGGGAATTCCCTGACCCGTTGCGCTTCCCAGGTGAGGCGATGCCTAGCCCTGCTTCGGCTCACGCTCGGTGCGCTGCACCCACTGTCCTGCACCCTCTGTCTGACACTCCCCAGTGAGATGAACCCTGTACCTCAGTTGGAAATGCAGAAATCGCCCATCTTCTGCATCGCTCATGCTGGGAGCTGCAGACTGGAGCTGTTCCTGTTCGGCTGTCTTGGCTCCACCCCCGGGAAAGTGTTTCTTTACAGAAAAATGCCAACTAATGAATGAAGACAGAATTATAGCGTTAGAAAATCACTATCTAACAAGTACCCTACAATAAGTACTTCTGGCAAGAATCATCACTGGATGTTGAAACATTGGGTAAAAGTTGTTGGAGGACAGGATGTTCCATACAGCCTCTAGATACCATCCTGTGTAAATTACAAAGGGAAAAATGTACCTGTATTTACAGTGAAGAAATGTAGGGGATACCCCTTAACCAAATAAGAATCAAATATCACCCCCAGTAATAGGACAAACTGATATCACGTGCCTCCTGATGAAATGATGCACTGAGGACACACCACATATGTAATATGTCTGCAAAAATGTCTAACCTATCTGATCATAATGAAAAAATCAGACAAATCTATTCTTTTTTTTTTTTTTTTTGATACAGAGTCTCATTTTATTACCCAGGCTGGAGTGCCATGGCGTGATCTTGACTTACTGCAACCTCCGCCTCCCGGGTTCAAGCAATTCACCTGCCTCAGCCTCCCGAGTAGCTGGGACTACAGATGCTTCCCACCACACCCGGCTAATTTTTATATTTTTAGTAGAGACAGGGTTTCACCATGTTGGCCAGGCTGATCTCAAATTCCTGACCTCATGTGATCCACCTGCCTCGGCTTCCCAAAGTGCTGGGATTACAGGCGTGAGCCACCACGCTCAGCCCAGACAAGTCTATTCTGAAGGATATTCTACAAAAAAAAAAAAAATATATATATATATATATGGCTGGGCGTGGTGGCTCACGCCTGTAATCCCAGCACTTTGGGAGGCTGAAGTGTGCTAATCATGAGGTCAGGAGTTCAAGACCAACCTGGCCAACATGGTGAAACCCTGTCTGTACTAAAAATACAAAAATTAGCCAGGCATGGTGGCACTCACCTGTAATCCCAGCTACTTGGGAGGCTGAGGTAGGAGAATCACTTGAAGCTGGGAGGCGGAGGTTGCTGTGAGCCAAGATCGTGCCACTGCACTCCAGCCCGGGCAACAGAGCAAGACTCCATCTCAAAAAAAAAAAAAATGGGCTGAGCTGGTCAGGCAGAGCAAAATGGCAGAATAGAAGGCTCCACCCATTATCCGATCATCATCTCCCCACCCACAAGGCCGCTAATTAAACAACTATATGTGCAGAAAAAACACCTTCATAAGAACCAAAAATCAGGTGAGCCCTCAGTACCTGGTTTTATCTCGGTATCACAGAAAGAAGCACGGAAGAGATAGAAAAAACAGTCTTGAACCACCAATGCCACCCCTCCCCGACCCTTGGCAGCCACAGCCTGGTATGGAGAGTGTCTCTGGGCACTGAGGGAGGAAAAGCACAGCAGGTATGAGGCATTGAATGCACTGCTGTCTTGTTACAGCAGAAGGGAAAACTGGACCAAACTCAGTTGCTGCCCATCCATGGAGGGAGCATTTAAACCAGCCCTAGCCACAGGGGAATTATTGATCCCAGTGGTCAGAACTTGAGTTCTTGCAAACCTTGCCACTTAAGGCTACTGTGCTGTGGGTCTCTAAGTAAACTTGAAAGGCAGTCTAGGCCATAAGGACTGAAACTCTAGGTGAGTCTCAGGGCTGAACAGAACTGGGCTGAGATTCAGGGACCACATGACCTACTGAGACACCAGCTAGGGTGGCTAAGGGAGTGCTGGCATCACCCATATCCTAACCCCAGGCGGCACAGCTCATGGCTCCACAAGAGACCTCTTCCTTCTACTTGATGAAAGGAGAGGGAAGAGTAGAGAGGCCTTTGTCTTGCATCTTGGATACCAGCTCAGCCACAGCATGCTAGGACACCAGTCAGTGTTGTGAGGCTCCCGTTACAGGTCCTAGCTCCCAGACATACCCTGAGCCAGAAGGGAACGAGTTGCTTTGAAGGGAAGGACTCAGTGCTGGCAACAGTCATCACCTACTAAATGAAGACTGCTTGGGCTCTGAATAACCAGCAGAGATACCCAGGTACTACATGGAGGGCCTTGAGTGAGCCTCAGAGACTTGACTTGCTGGCTTCAGGTAAGATTCAGCACATTACCAGCTGTGGGGGCTACAGGGCAAAACTCTTCTGCTTGAGAAAAGCAAAGGGAAAAGTAAAGAGGACTTTGTTTTGCACCTTAGGTAACCAGCTCAGCCACAGTGGGGTAGAGCACCAAGCAGGCTCTTGAGGTCCCTGATTCTGGAACTGGACTCTTAGATGGCATTTTTGTATCTGCCCTGGGCCAGAGGGGTGCCTACTGCCCTGAAGGGTGAGTTCCAAACCAGGCAGCATTCCACCACAAGCATTCACCATGGGCCTTAAGGGAACATGAGCCGTAATCTGGCAGTATTCCCCATGGCCTGCAGTGGTGGTGGCTACAGGGTAAGTCTCCTCTGCCTTTGGAAAGGGGAGGGAAGAGTGGGAAGGACTGTCGTCTTGCAGTTTGAGTGCCAGCTCAGCAGCAGTATAATAGAACACCAGGTAGACTTCTCAGGTTTTTGACTCTAGTCCCTGACTCCCAGACCGTACCTCTGGACCCACCCAGGGCCTGGGGGAACTCAGTGCCCTGAAGGGAAGGACAGAAGCCTTGCTGGCTTTGCCACCTGCTGATTGAAGAGCCCCAGGGCCTAGGCTGTAGCCAGGGAGTGGTTACAGCAGGCCTTGGGCAAGACCCAGTGCTGTGTCTGCTTCAGGTCTGACCTAGGACAGTCATATTAGTAGTGGCCAGAGGGGTGCTTGTGTCACTCCACTCCCAGCTTTAGGTGGCTCAGAATACAGAGAGACTCTGCTTGTGAGAAAGTAAGAGAAGAAAACAAAAGTCTCTGCCTGGTAATCCAGAGAATTCTCACAGATCTTGTCCAAAACCATCAAGGCGATACCTCTACAAGTCTGTAAGAACCACAGTGTTACCGGGCTAGGGGTGCCCCACTAAAGCAATTACAGCTTGGATTACAACACTCAGGTCCTTTCATATATATGGAAAGCCTTCCCAAGAAAGATGAGAAACAAGCCCTGACAGTGAAGACTACGATAAATACCTAACTCCTCAATGCCCAGATACCCAAGAACATCTAACATCAGCACCATCCAGAAAAACATTACCTCACCAAATGATTTAAATAAGTTACCAGGGACCAATCCTTAAGAAACAGAGATGTGACCTTTCAGACAGAATTCAAAATAGTGAGGAAACTCAGAGAAATTCAAAATAACAAAGAGAAAGAATTCAGAATTTTACCAGATACATTTAACAAAGAGATTGAATTTAAAAGAATGAAGCAGAAATTCTGGAGCTGAAAAAAGCAGTTCACATACTGAAGAATGCATCAGAGTCCTTTAATAGCAGAGTTGATCATGCAGAAGGAAGAATTACTGACCTTGAAGGCAGACTATTTGAAAATGTAAAGTCAGAGGAGACAAAAGAAAAAATAATAAAAAAACAAGCACACCTACAAGATCTAGAAAATAGCCTCAAAAGGGCAAATCTAAGAGTTATTGGCTTTAAAGCAGAAGTAGAGAAAGAGATAGACGTAAAAAGTTTATTCACAGCCAGGCACAGTGGCTCATGCCTGTAGTCCCAGAACTTTGGGAGGCCGAGGCAGGCGAGGTCAGGAGATCGAGACCATTCTGGCTAACAAGGTGAAGCCCCCGTCTCTACTAAAAATACAAAAAATTAGCCGGGCGTGGTGGCAGGCGCCTGTAGTCCCAGCTGCTCAGGAGGCTGAGGCAGGAGAATGATGTGAACCCGGGAGGTGGAGCTTGCAGTGAGCCGAGATTGCGCCACTGCACTCCAGCCTGGGGGACAAAGAGACACTCCATCTCAAAAAAAAAAAAAAAAAAAGTTTATTCAAAGGGATAATAACAGAACTTCCCAAACCTACAGAAAGATATCAATATCGGCCTGGCACAGTGGCTCATGCCTGTAATCCCAGCACTTTGGGAGGCCAAGGAGGGTGGATCACGAGGTCAGGAGTTCGAGAACAGCCTGACCAACATAGTGAAACTCTGTCTCTACTAAAAAGACAAAAATTAACTGGGCGTGGTGTCGTGCGCCTGTAATTCCAGCTACTCAGGAGGCTGAGACAGGAAAATCGCGGAGGTTGTAGTGAGCAAAGATTGCAGCACTGCACTCCAGCCTGGGCAACAGAGTGACAGAATGAGAGTCTGTCAAAAAGAAAAGAAAAGAAAAGAAAAGAAATATATCAATATCAAAGTAAAAGAAGGTTATAGGACACCAAGCATATTTAACCCAAAGAAGACTACCTCAAAGCATTTCATAGTCAAATTCCCAAAGATCAAGGATAAAGAAAGGATCTTAAAAGCAGTAAGAGAAGAGGGGGTGGAGCCAAGATGGCCGAATAGGAACAGCTCCGGTCTCCAGCTCCCAGCCCCAGCGACACAGAAGACGGGTGATTTCTGCATTTCTGCTTGAGGTACCGGTTTCATCTCACTAGGGAGTGCCTAACTGTGGGTGCAGGACAGTCGGTGAAGCGCACTGTGCATGAGCCGAAGTAGGGCGAGGCATTGCCTCACTCGGGAAGCGCAAGGGGTCAGGGAGTTCCCTTTCCTAGTCAAAGAAAGGGGAAACAGACGGCACCTGGAATATCGGGTCAGTCCCATCCTAATACTGCACTTTTCCAACGGGCCTGGAAAACGGCACACTAGGAGATTGTGTCCCGCACCTCGCTTGGAGGGTCCTATGCCCAGGGAGTCTCGCTGATTGCTAGCACAGCAGTCTGAGATCAAGCTGCAAGGCGGCAGAGAGGCTGGGGGAGGGGCGCCCGCCATTGCCCAGGCTTGCTTAGGTAAACAAAGCAGCCAGGAAGCTCGAACTGGGTGGAGCCCACCACAGCTCAAGGAGGCCTGCCTGCCTCTGTAGGCTCCACCTCTGGGGGCAGGGCACAGACAAACAAAAACTCAGCAAGAACCTCCACAGACTTAAATGTTCCTGTCTGACTGACAGCTTTGAAGAGAGTAGTGGTTCTCCCAGCACGCAGCTGGAGATCTGAGAATGGACAGACTGCCTCCTAAAGTGGGTCCCTCACCCCTGAGCAGCCTAACTGGGAGGCACCCCCCCAGTAGGGACAGACTGACACCTCATTCAGCCGGGTACTCCTCTAAGACAAAACTTTCAGAGGAACTATCAGACAGCTGAATTTGTGGTCTCACGAAAATCCGCTGTTCTGCAGCCACCGCTGCTGACACCCAGCCAAACAGGGTCTGGAGTGGACCTCTAGTAAACTCCAACAGACCTGCAGCTGAGGGTCCTGTCTGGTAGAAGGAAAACTAACAAACAGAAAGGACATCCACACCAAAAACCCATCTGTACATCACCATCATCAAAGACAAAAAGTAGATAAAACCACAAAGATGGGGAAAAAACAGAGCAAAAAAACTGGAAACTCTAAAAAACAGAGCACCTCTCCTCCTCCAAAGGAACGCAGTTCCTCACCAACAACGGAACAAAGCTGGATGGAGGATGACTTTTACGAGTTGAAAGAAGAAGGCTTCAGACGATCAAACTACTCTGAGCTACGAGAGGAAATTCAAAACAATAGCAAAGAAGTTAAAAACTTCTTTGAAAAAAAATTAGAAGAATGGATAACTAGAATAACCAATGGAGAGAAGGGCTTAAAGGAGCTGATGGAGCTGAAAGCCAAGTTTCGAGAACTACGCGAAGATTGCAGAAGCCTCAGTAGCAGATGCGATCAACTGGAAGAAAGGGTATCACTGATGGAAGATGAAATGAATGAAATGAAGAGAGAAGGGAAGTTTAGAGAAAAAAGAATAAAGAGAAATGAACAAAGCCTCCAAGAAATTTGGGACTATGTGAAAAGACCAAACCTACATCTGATTGGTGTACCTGAAAATGATGGGGAGAATGGAACCAAGTTGGAAAACACTCTGCAAGATATTATCCAGGAGAACTTCCCCAATCTAGCAAGGCAGGCCAGCATTCAGACTCAGGAAATACAGAGAACGCCACAAAGATACTCCTCGAGAAGAGCAACTCCAAGACACATAATTGTCAGATTCACCAAAGTTGAAATGAAGGAAAAAATGTTAAGGGCAGCCAGATAGAAAGGTTGGGTTAACCACAAAGGGAAGCCCATCAGACTAACAGCTGATCTCTCAGCAGAAACTCTACAAGCCAGAAGAGAGTGGGGGCCGATATTCAACATTCTTAAAGAAAAGAATTTTCAACCCAGAATTTCCTATCCCGCCAAACTAAGCTTCATAAATGAGGGAGAAATAAAATGCTTTACAGACAAGCAAACGCTGAGTGATTTTGTCACCACCAGGCCTGCCCTAAAAGAGCTCCTGAAGGAAGCACTAAACATGGAAAGGAACAACCGGTACCAGCCACTGCAAAAACACGCCAAATTTTAAAGACCATCGAGGCTAGGAAGAAATTATAGCAACTAACGAGCAAAATAACCAACTAACATCATAATGACAGGATCAGATTCACACATAACAATATTAACATTAAATGTAAATGGGCTAAATGCTCCAATTAAAAGACACAGACTGGCAAACTGGATAAGGAGTCAGGACCCATCAGTGTGCTGTATTCAGGAAACCCATCTTGCATGCAGAGACACACATAGACTCAAAATAAAGGGATGGAGGAAGATCTATCAAGCAAATGGAAAACAAAAAAAGGCAGGGGTTGCAATCCTAGTCTCTGATAAAATAGACTTTAAACCAACAAAGATCAAAAGAGACAAAGAAGGCCATTACATAATGGTAAAGGGATCAATTCAACAAGAAGAGCTAACTATCCTAAATATATATGCACCCAACACAGGAGCACCCAGATTCATAAAGCAAGTCCACAGTGACCTACAAAGGGACTTAAACTCCCACACAATAATAATGGGAGATTTTAACACCCCACTGTCAACATTAGACAGATCAACGAGACAGAAAGTTAACAAGGATATCCAGGAATTGAACTCAGCTCTACATAAAGTGGACCTAATAGACATCTACAGAACTCTCCACCCCAAGTCAACAGAATATACATTTTTTTCAGCACCACACCACACCTATTCCAAAATTGACCACATAGTTGGAAGTAAAGCTCTCCTCAGCAGATGTAAAAGAACAGAAATTATAACAAACTGTCTCTCAGACCACAGTGCAATCAAACTAGAACTCAGGATTAAGAAACTCACTCAAAACCGCTCAACTACATGGAAACTGAACAACCTGCTCCTGAATGACTATTGGGTACATAATGAAATGAAGGCAGAAATAAAGATGTTCTTTGAAACCAACGAGAACAAAGACACAACATACCAGAATCTCTGGGACACGTTCAAAGCAGTGTGTAGAGGGAAATTTATAGCACTAAATGCCCACAAGAGAAAGCAGGAAAGATCCAAAATTGACACCCTAACATCACAATTAAAAGAACTAGAAAAGCAAGAGCAAACACATTCAAAAGCTAGCAGAAGGCTAGAAATAACTAAAATCAGAGCAGAACTGAAGGAAATAGAGACACAAAAAACCCTTCAAAAAATTAATGAATCCAGGAGCTGGTTTTTTGAAAAGATCAACAAAATTGATGGACCGCTAGCAAGACTAATAAAGAAGAAAAGAGAGAAGAATCAAATAGATGCAATAAAAAACAAAAAAGGGGATATCACCACTGGTCCCACAGAAATACAATCTACCATCAGAGAATACTACAAACACCTCTATGCAAATAAACTAGAAAATCTAGAAGAAATGGATAAATTCCTCGACACATACACCCTCCCAAGACTAAACCAGGAAGAAGTTGAATCTCTGAATAGACCAATAACAGGTTCTGAAATTGTGGCAATAATCAATAGCTTACCAACCAAAAAGAGTCCAGGACCTGATGGATTCACAGCTGAATTCTACCAGAGGTACAAGGAGGAGCTGGTACCATTCCTTCTGAAACTATTCCAATCGATAGAAAAAGAGGGAATCCTCCCTAACACATTTTACGAAGCCAGCATCGTCCTGATACCAAAACCTGGCAGAGACATAACCAAAAAAGAGAATTTCAGACCAATATCCTTGATGAACATTGATGCAAAAATCCTCAATAAAATACTGGCAAACCGAATCCAGCAGCACATCAAAAAGCTTATCCACCATGATCAAGTGGGCTTCATCCCTGGGATGCAAGGCTGGTTCAACATATGCAAATCAATAAATGTAATCCAGCATATAAACAGAACCAAAGACAAAAACCACATGATTATCTCAATAGATGCAGAAAAGGCCTTGACAAAATTCAACAACCCTTCATGCTAAAAACTCTCAATAAATTAGGTATTGATGGGATGTATCTTAAAATAATAAGAGCTATCTATGACAAACCCACAGCCAATATCATACTGAATGGGCAAAAACTGGAAGCATTCCCTCTGAAAACTGGCACAAGACACGGATGCCCTCTCTCACCGCTCCTATTCAACATAGTGCTGGAAGTTCTGGCCAGAGCAATCAGGCAGGAGAAGGAAATAAAGGGTATTCAATTAGGAAAAGAGGAAGTCAAATTGTCCCTGTTTGCAGATGACATGATTGTATATCTAGAAAACCCCATTGTCTCAGCCCAAAATCTCCTTAAGCTGATTAGCAACTTCAGCAAAGTCTCAGGATACAAAATTAATGTACAAAAATCACAAGCATTCTTGTACACCAATAACAGACAAACAGAGAGCCAAATCATGAGTGAACTCCCATTCACAATTGCTTCAAAGAGAATAAAATACCTAGGTATCCAACTTACAAGGGATGTGAAGGACTTCTTCAAGGAGAACTACAAACCACTGCTCAATGAAATAAAAGAGGATACAAACAAATGGAAGAACATTCCATGCTCATGGGTTGGAAGAATCAATATCGTGAAAATGGCCATACTGCCCAAGGTAATTTATAGATTCAATGCCATCCCCATCAAGCTACCAATGACTTTCTTCACAGAATTGGAAAAAACTACTTTCAAGTTCATATGGAACCAAAAAAGAGCCCACATCGCCAAGTCAATCCTAAGCCAAAAGAACAAAGCTGGAGGCATCACGCTACCTGACTTTAAACTATACTACAAGGCTACAGTAACCAAAATAGCATGGTACTGGTACCACAACAGAGACATAGATCAATGGAACAGAACAGAGCCCTCAGAAATGATGCTGCATATCTACAACTATCTGATCTTTGACAAACCTGACAAAAACAAGAAATGGGGAAAGGATTCCCTATTTAATAAGTGGTGCTGGGAAAACTGGCTAGCCATATGTAGAAAGCTGCAACTGGATCCCTTCCTTACACCTTATACAAAAATTAATTCAAGATGGATTAAAGACTTATATGTTAGACCTAAAACCATTAAAATCCTACAAGAAAACCTAGGCAATACCATTCAGGACATAGGCGTGGGCAAGGACTTCATGTCTAAAACACCAAAAGCAATGGCAACAAAAGCCAAAATTGACAATTGGGATCTCATTAAACTAAAGAGCTTCTGCACAGCAAAAGAAACTACTATCAGAGTGAACAGGCAACCTACAGAATGGGAGAAAATTTTTGCAACCTACTCATCTGACAAAGGGCTAATATCCAGAATCTACAATGAACTCAAACAAATTTACAAGAAAAAAACAAACAACCCCATCAAAAAGTGGGCAAAGGACATGAACAGACACTTCTCAAAAGAAGACATTTATGCAGCCAAAAAACACATGAAGAAATGCTCATCATCACTGGCCATCAGAGAAATGCAAATCAAAACCACAGTGAGATACCATCTCACACCAGTTAGAATGGCCATCATTAAAAAATCAGGAAACAACAGGTGCTGGAGAGGATGTGGGGAAATAGGAACACTTTTACACTGTTGGTGGGATTGTAAACTAGTTCAACCATTGTAGAAGTCAGTGTGGCGATTCCTCAGGGATCTCGAACTAGAAATTCCATTTGACCCAGCCATCCCATTACTGGGTATATACCCAAAGGACTATAAATCATGCTGCTATAAAGACACATGCACACGTATGTTTATTGCGGCACTATTCACAATAGCAAAGAGTTGGAACCAACCCAAATGTCCAACAACGATAGACTGGATTAAGAAAATGTGGCACATATACACCATGGAATACTACGCAGCCATAAAAAATGATGAGTTCGTGTCCTTTGTAGGGACATGGATGAAACTGGAAACCATCATTCTCAGTAAACTATCGCAAGGACAAAAAACCAAACAAACACCGCATGTTCTCACTCATAGGTGGGAATTGAACAATGAGAACTCATGGACACAGGAAGGGGAACATCACACTCCGGGGACTGTTGTGTGGTGGGGGGAGGGGGGAGGGACAGCATTAGGAGATACACCTAATGCTAAATGACGAGTTAATGGGTGCAGGAAACCAACATGGCACATGGATACATATGTAACAAACGTGCACATTGTGCACATGTACCCTAAAACCCTAAAGTATAATAAAAAATAAATAAATAAATAAATAAAAAGAAACTTAAATTTATAACTAATTTAAAAAAAAAAAGCAGTAAGAGAAAAGAAACAAATAACATACAAGAGAGTTCTTATCCATCTGGCAGGAGACTTTGCAGTGGAAACCTTACGGGCCAAGAGAGAGTGGCATGACATATTTAAAGTGCTAAAGGAAAAAAAACCTTTACCCTAGAATGGTATATCTGGTGACATTATCCTTCAAACATAAAGGAGAAGTAAAGACTTTCTCAAACAAAAGCTAAGGGATTTCATCAAAGACCTATTCTACAAGAAATGTTAAAGGGAGTACTTCAATCAGAACGAAAATTATGTTAATGAGCAACAAGTAATCACCTGAAGCTACAAAACTCACTGGTAATAGTAAGCACACAGAAAAACACAGAATATTATAACTGTAACTGTGATGTATAAACTTCTCTTTTCCTTAATAGACTAAAAGATTAACCAATAAAAAAAAAAAAAACTGGCTGGGCCCGGTGGCTCACGCCACGAGGCCGGTGTATCACCTGAGGTCAGGAGTTCGATACCAGCCTCAACATGGAGAAACCCTATCTCTACTAAAAATACAAAATTAGCCAGGTGTGGTGGTGCATGCCTATAATCCCAGCTACTCGGGAGGCTGAGGCAGGAGAATTGCTTGAACCCAGGAGGCGGAGGTTGCGGTTAGCCGAGATCGCGCCATTGCACTCCAGTCTGGCAACAAGAGCAAAACTCCGTCTCAAAAAACAAAACAAAACAAAACAAAATAACAACTATAACAACTTTCCAAGACACAGACAGTACAATAAGATATATATTAGAAACAACAAAAAGTTAAAAAGCGGGAAGACAAAATTAAGGCATACAGTTTTTTATTAGTTTTCTTTTTGCATATTTGTTTGTTTAGGTAAACAGTATTATGTTGTTATCAGGTTAAAATAATGGGTTACAAGATAGCATTTGCAAACCTCATGGTGACCTCAAACCAAAAAACATACAATGGATACACAAAAATATTACGACTGTAATATTCATATCTCTTATGAATATTAATGCAAATATCCTCAAAAAATACAAGCAAATTCAGCAATATATTAGAAAGATCATTCATCATGACCAAGTGGGATTTGGCCCTGGGATACAAGGATGGTTCAACATATGCAAATCAATTAATGTGATATATCATATCAACAGAATGAAGAATAAAAACAGTATGATCACTTCAATTGATGCTGAAACAACATTTGATAAAATTTAACATCCCTTCAAGATAAAAACCCTCAAAAAAACTGGAATAGAAGGAATATACCTTAATATACTAAAAGCCCTATGTGATGGACCCACAGCTAATATCATACTGAATGGGAAAAAACTGAAAGCCTTTCCTCTAAGAACACAATGAGGATGCCCACTTTCATCACTGTTACTCAACATAGTACTGGAAGTCCTAGCTAGAGCAGTCAGACAAGAGAAAGAAATAATGGGCATTCAAATTGAAATGGAAGAAGTCAAATTATCCTTATTTATAGATGATATAATCTTATATTTCAAAAAAACCTAAAGACTCCACAAAAAACCTATTAGAAGTGATAAATTCAATAAATTTGCAAGATACAAAATCAACATACAAAAATTAGTAGCATTTCTACATGCCAACAATGAACAATCTGAAAAAGCTATTAAAATGTAATGCCATTTACAATAGCCACAAATAAAATTAAATACCTAGGAATTAACCAAAGAAGTTAAAGATCTCTATAATGAAAATCATAAAACACTGATGAAAGAAACTAAAGAGGACACCAAAAAATGTAAAAATATTCCATGTTCATGGATTGGAAGAATCAGTATTATTAAAATGTCCATACTACCCAAAGCAATCTACAGATTCAATGCAATCCCTATCTGAACCCTCTCCTCAGTGAGTGAGTGTGTGCGAGTCCAGGCACTGCTTCTCAAACTTTAATGGGCATCAGAATTCCCTCGTTTGTTAAAATACAGATTCCCTTCCCTTGATTGTGTGGTTGTGTATGAGGCCTGAGATTCTGTTTTTTTTTGGGGGGGGGTTTGTTTCTTTGTTTCTGTTTTTGAGACAGGGTCTCACTCTGTCGCTAAAGCTGGAGTGCAGTGACATGATCATGGCCCACTGCAGCCTCCATCTCCCAGGCTCAAACTATCCTCCTGCCTCAACCTCCCGAGTAGCTGGGACTACAGGTGTGCACCACCATGCCCAGCTAAGAGATTCTGCATGTTTAATAAGTTACATTCCCACCAAGTGATTCTGTTGAAGGAAGTTCCAGGCTATACTTTGAGAAATGCTGCTCTAAGAGAATATGTGTCTGGAAGTTCTGAGAGACACGGAAGGGAGCAGGTGACCTGAGGTACATGTGTATAACATTTCTTTCTTTTTTTTTTTTTTTGTGAGATGGAATCTCGCACTGTCACCTGGGCTGGAGTGCAATGGTGCAATCTCAGCTCACTGCAACCTCCACCTCCTGGGTTCAAGCAATTCTCCTGCTTCAGCCTCCGGAGTAGTTGGGATTACAGGTGCCCACCACCAAGCCCGGCTAATTTTTTATATTTTTAGTAGAGATGGGGTTTCACTATGTTGGCCAGGCTGGTCTCAAACTCCTGACCTCGTGATCTGCCTGCCTCAGCCTCCCAAAGTGCTAGGATTATAGGTGTGAGCCACTGTGCCCGGCCAACATGTGTATAACATTTCTAGAAAAATACGCAAAAAACATTGTTAGCTTCTGAAAAGGAGGCTAGAAGTTCTGGTGTAAGGGTAAGACCTGTTTTTATATTTTAAAAAACTTTAATTTTTTTTCACCTTAAGCATGTACTACTTTCTTAGTTTAGAAACATTTATCACATTGCCCAGCAAAGAGTAGGTGCTCAATAAGTAAAAGTTATTTTCTTTTTTGTCCTCTACCCAAACATTTGCTGCCCTTTCTCTTCCTCATTTCCTCCCCACCAGCAGTATTCCCATTCATGCATTTGATTAATAAATATCAATGGAATACATATCGTGTGCTAGGCACTGTTCTAACAGTATAGCTGCATACACACAACAGATACAGTTCTTGCCTGCAAGGAGCTCACATTCTAGTGTTCTCTTGTCCCCACCTCGGCACATGATGCATGAATTCCTGCCTCCTTAGCTTTGTACAGGCCATGCCCTCACACAAACCTAAAGTACCCTTTCTAACTCCCCTCCTTCAGAACAGGACCTAAATTCTCCCTGAAGCTTTCCCTGAACCCCAGTGACATCCCCCTGGGAGGCTTGATGGGCGCTCTGGACCAGGCTTCTGCTGCCCTCTGGTGGGGCTTCCTGGTGGCTCAAGGGCCAGTGCCCTAGGGACCTCTACGCTAGGGCCTGCCTCTCCCCACCTGGCATCTACGCAGTCTTGAGTGGGCCAGGCCCAGGGAATCTGTGTACCCAGAGTACACTGACTTCCCTGGACCTGGCTCAGAGCTATGATCTGTGTGTCCCTCACTCTGAGCCAGACTGTCCCTAAAGGCCACAGTCTTTGTAAAGGCAATGCGGTATGGGACAGTAAGTAGTGCCACAGCCCGGGAGTGCTGGTAGTTGGGGAGGGAGGGAGGGTAGGGAAGTGGGGGAGGAGACACCAGGTAAAATAGCTTTAACAGAATTTTCTTTTCTTTTCTTTTTTTTTTTTTTTTTGAGACAGAGTCTCTCTCTGTTGCCCAGGCTGGAGTGCAGTGGCATGATCTCAGCTCACTGCAACTTTCACCTCTTGGGTTCAAGTGATTCTCCTACCTCAGCCTCCCAAGTAGCTAGGATTACAGGCATGAGCCACCAGGCCTGACTAATTTTTGTATATTTAGTAGAGACAGGGTCTCACCATGTTGACCAGGCTGGTCTTGAACTCCTGACCTCAAATGATATGCCTGCCTTGGCCTCCCAAAGTCCTGGGATTACAGGCATGAGCCACTGCACCTGGCCTTATCCTTTCTTTTATTCTTTGTTTTTATCTTGTGCCAAAAGCAACTGATACTCTTACAGAAACATCAGAAAATAGAAACTTGCAAAAGAATGATTCAAACACATCCCATAATCCCACCTAGAGACAATTTCTGTTCACACCTGGAGCAAGAACAAAGAGGAAAGGGCAACTAGGCCAGGAGCCAGGAGGCCTGGACTCCAGTCTTTGTCATCCCTCCCACTGTGTGACCCTGAGCAAGTCCCTTCTTGGAGTCTAACTCACCCATACACAAAATGAGGACTGAATTAAGTACCTACTTGGTTTACTCTTCTGTGATTCTAAGTCAGGGGTCCCAATCCTAGATGCCTTTTAAAAATACAGATGTCTGGTTCCCCACTCCCAACCCACTCCCCATCCTAGCAGATTTCTGCTTTCCCAGACAGAGCTCAGGAATCTTTATCTATCTATATCTATCATCTATCTATCTATCTATCATCTATCTATCTATCATCTATCTATCTATCATCTGTCAATCATCTATCTATCTATCTGCCTGCCTGCCTACCTACCTATCTCTTCTTCTTCTTCCTTTTCTGGAGTAAAGGAATAAATTTTTTAAAAATATTTTTTAGTGGCCGGGTGCAGTGGCTCACGCCTGTAATCCCAGTACTTTGAGAGGCCGAAGTGGGTGGATCACCTGAGGTCAGGAACATGGGGGCATGTGCCTGTAATCCCAGCTACTTGGGAGGTCGAGGCATGAGAATCGCTTGAACCCGGGAGGCAGAGGTTGCAGTGAGCCGAGATTGTGCCACTGCATTCCAGCCTGGGCCACAGAGCAAGACTCCATCTCAAAAAAAAAAACAAAACTGTTTTTACTTTTCAGAGACAGAGTCTTGCTCTGTGGTCCAGGCTAGAGTGTAGTAGTGATCTCCCTGCAGCCTTGATCTCCCAGGCTTAGGCAATCCTCCCATCTCTGCCTCCCGAGTAGCTGGGACTACAGCCATGTGCCACCATGAGTAATTTTTTTTTTTTCCTGAGACAGATCTTGCTCTGTCACCCAGGCTGGAGTGCAATGGTGCAATCCCGGCTCACTGCAACGTCCACCTCCTGGGTTCAAGCAATTCTCCTGCCTCAGCCTTCCAAGTAGCTGGGATTACAGGTGCCCGCCACCATACCCGGCTAATTTTTTTGTATTTTTAGTGGAGATGGGGTTTCACCACATTGACCAGGCAGGTCTTGAACTCCTTACCTCGTGATCCGCCCGCCTCAGCCTCCCAAAGTGCTGGGATTACAGGCATGAGCCACCGCACCTGGCCTAATTTTTTTATTTTTTGTTGAGACAGAGTCTTACTATTTTGCCCAAGCTGGTCTCAAATTCCTGAACTCAAACGATCCTCCCACTTCAGCCTCCCAAAGTGCTGGGATTACAGGCATGAAGGAATCAGTATTTTAGGATGGGCACGGTGGCTCATACCTGTAATCCCGGCACTTTGGGAGGCCAAGGCTGGTGCATCACTTGAGGCCAGGAGTTTCAGACTAGCTTGATCAACATGGTGAAACCCCCTTTCTACTAAAAACACAAAAATTAGCCAGGCGTGGTGGCATTCACCTGTAGTCCCAGCTACTCAGGAGGCTGAGGCAGGAGAATTGCTTGAACCGGGGATGGGGAGGCTGCAGTGAGCTGAGATTGCACCACTGCATTCCAGCCTGGGCAACAGAGCAAGACTGTCTCAAAAAAAAAAAAAAAAAAAATTCAGTATTTTAGGCCAGGAGCAGTGGCTCACGCCTGTAATCCCAACACTTTGGGAGGCCAAGGCAGCCGGATCACCTGAGGTCAGGAGTTCGAGACTAGCCTGGCCAACATGGTGAAACCCCATCTCTACTAAAAATAGAAAAATTAGCCGGGTGTGGTGGCGGGTGCCTGTAGTCCCAGATACTCGGGAGGCTGAGGCACGAGAATCACTTGAACCCAGGAGGCGGAGGTTAGAGTGAGCTAACGCCACTGCACTCCAGCCTGGGCAACAGAGTGAGACTCGGTCTCAAAAAGAAAAGAAATCACTATTTTTAAAAGTCTTCTGGGAGTATCCCAATGAATGCCTCCTGGTCAAGAAGCATTGGTAGATATCTTTCCAGATATTTGTATGTTTGTGCATTAATTTTTTTTTTACAAAAATGGAATTATTGTATATATGTTAATATATTGAGGTATATTTCATACTTTAAGCAGCCCACTAATCAGTTAGGCAGTTCCAACTCTGTACTATTACAAATATTGAAAAACAGTAAAAGTAGGCTAAAAACAAATTACAAATAATTAGGGAAAACCCCTGAAAAGTTCAGGAAAAGAACAAGAATGCTTAAAATCTCTTAAAGCTTTGAAAATTGCTTGATGAAGCATGAAAATGACCAACATTATATATATTTAAAAAAAACAGCAACTGGGAAATACTCATTTTCAATCAATCAAATCATTGTTTCAATCAAAATGTTGTATTCACTAGAATGCTTTCACAAAAATTGCTTTCAGTCCACTCATATGCCTCTGTGGGAGGCAGCCAGCAAGAGCTTCCTTCCAGCTCCCACGAAGTCCTTGGAAAAGGTTTGGGATCCCCACTGCCAGCAGTTCTAACCGGGAAATAAACATCAGACCAACCGCTGTGCATGTACCCAGCAAGGATCTGCTGGTTATCTTATGTGCCAGGCTCTGTGCTGGGCACTGGGAATATGAGGCAACCAAGACAGTTTCTGCCATCCTCCCCGACAGGGGCTCACAGTCCAGTCTGGTAGGGCAGACAGACACATCCGCAGGTAATTCCAGTACAGGCTGAGATGAGAGCAGGGAGGCATGGTAAATGGGGAGAGGCAAGTGAAAGCTTCTGCCTTGTCCTTCCAGCAGCTGTAGGACCATAGAAACACAGCCTCTTTCTCCTCAACAAAATGTTCTCCTTACTTTTGCTATGAAACAAATTACCCCAAAAACCTAGTGGTTTAAAACAATCATTTGATTATGCTCAAGGATTCTGTAGGTCAAGAATTCAGGGCTAGGTGCAGTGGCTCATGCCTGTAATCCCAGCACTTTGGGAGCCCAAGGCAAGATAACTGCTTGACCCCAGGAGTTTGAGACCAGCCTGGGCAACATAGGGAGACCCCTGTCTCTACGAAAAAAAAAAAAAAAAAAAAAAAAAAAGAATTGAGATAGGGTACTACAGGAATGGTTTCTCTACTCCAAAATGTCTGTAGTCTCAGCTGGGAAGATTGAGTGGCTGGGGCGACTCAAAGGCTCTGGAGGCAGATATCACGTGGAGGTATCTTCACTCAGGATCCTGGTGGTTAGCGCTGGCTGTCACATGGGACCTCTACCATGGCTGTTTTCCAGAGCACCCACACATGGCCGAGGCTTCCTCACAGCATGGAGGCCTCGGGGTGGGCCTGCACAGCAGCTCAACATCCCAGACATGAGTGTCCCAGGCAACAAGGCCTTTTCTGCCCTGGTCTTGGAATTCCTCAAGTGTCACTTCAGCTGAATTCTATTGTTACAGCCAGCCACAGCCTGCCATGTTGATAGGGAGAGGAATTAGACATCACATCTTGGAGAGCAGTAAGGTTCAAGAAGACAAGTGGGACAGATTTTGTTGTGGTCATTTTTTTTTTTCCAGAGACAGGGTCCCTCTGTCCCAATCATAGCTCACTGCAGCCTCAAACTCTTGGGCTCAAGCAATTCTCTCACCTCAGCCTTCCAAGTTCTGGAAAGAAGAATCCAGGTAACTTTTTTATTTTTTGTAGAGATGTGACTCTCACTGTGTTGCCCAGGCTGATCTCAAACTCCTGGCCTCAAGAGGTCTTCCTGTCTTGGCCTCCCAAAGTGCTGGGATTACAGGCATAAGCCACTGAATCTGGCCTGTTGTGGTTATACAGTCTACCACACCCGAGATGGACCCAGGCACACCATTTACTGCCAGGAGGGCAGGCCTGAGAGGGGCCCAGCTGGGTGCAATGGAGGTAAGATGGGAAAGAAGCTGAACTCTTCTATCCTTAGGTAATTTCATGTGACCATGGCTTCACTTTCTGCTCCTCCATGATGACTTTTTCTTTTTTTTTTTTTTAAGACTGAGTCTCACACTGTTGCTCAGGCTGGAGTGCAGTGGAACAATCTCGGCTCACTGCAACCTCCACCTCCCAGGTTCAAGCAAGTCTTGTGCCTCAGCCTTCCGAGGAGCTGAGATTACAGGCATGCGCCACCACGCCTGGCTAATTTTTGTATTTTTAGTAGAGACGGGGTTTCACCATGTTGGCCAGGCTGGTCTTGAACTCCTGACTTCAAGTGATCCGCCCACCTCGGCCTCCCAAAATGCTGGGATGACAGGAGGGAGCGCCACCCAGCCTCCCTTATGACTTTTCCATCTCACCAGTGTGTCAAACTGTCTGCCTACTTTACCTTTTGTGCCTCCGTTTCTTCTGAATAATGGAGAGGCTAGTACTATCTACCTCATAGAGTGACCATGAGGACTAAATGAGACAATATGGTAGTTCCCCATTGTCTGCAGAGGGTATGTCCCAAGGCCCCAGTGGTTTCCCGAAACTGTGGACAGTACAGAATCTTTTATGTGCTATTTTTTTCTACACATACATACCTATGATAAGGTTTAATTTATAAATTAGGCACAGTAAGAAATTAGCAACAACTAATAATAAAATAGAACAATTACAATATACTATAATAAAAGTCATTTTAAATTTATGTATTATTTCTAGAATTTTCCATTTTATATTTTCAGCCCACTGTTGACCATGGATAAAGGAAACCATGAAAAAGGGGGGAAACTACCATACTTACAAAATACTCACTGCAAGGCTGGGCGCGGTGGCTCATGCCTGTAATCCCAACACTTTGGGAGGCCAAGGCGGGCAGATCACCTGAGCTCAGGAGTTCAAGACCAGCCTGACCAACATGGGAAAACCCGTCTCCATTAAAAATACAAAAATTAGCCAGGCGTGGTGGCAGGCACCTGTAATCCCAGCTACTCGAAAGGCTGAGGCAGGAGAATCACTTGAACCTGGGAGGTGGAGGTTACAGTGAGCTGAGATCATGCCACTGCACTCCATCCTGGGGGATAGAGCAAGACTCTACCTCCAAAATAAAATAAAATAAAATAAAAATAAAAAAAACAGGGAACAGGGATGATGCGCTGGGGCTGGTTTGCATGGGCTCGCAAGACTCAAGCTTTCAGGAATGCTGCAAGCCAGTTAAACACGGGCATTATTAAAAATCATATAAACTCGCAGATAAAGTATATTCAAAACAAGTATAGTAAATCCTCAGAACTCACCGCTTTCTAATTATTTCACACCATTTAACTATTATCCATGGTCTCTATGTCATTTATGTCTGTTTTATCTGCAGAGGAGAGATACGATGTAATGGTCTGCTCCTGAGCATCTCATACCAACCCCTGGTTGTAACATCCCATTAGTAACTTGAAATCAGCCGTGGTGGGCGTTCCAGAAAGTCTAATGTACAAATAATGAGTTTTGCAAAGAGAACATAGAAAATAGTGGGGAAGAAATTATTAAAGGAATAATTCAAGAAAATTTCCGAGAACTGCAAGCCAATTTTGACTGAAATAGTTCACTGAGTTCCTTGCAAAACATGAAAAAAATAAAAGCCAAGGTATTTTTGCAAATTTCAGAACATCAAGCACTAATAAGATGATCCTGAAAGCATCAAGTCAAAAAAAAAACAAACCACCAAGTTACAAAGGAGTGGGAATCAGAATAACATCTGACTTCTCGGAAATAGCATTTGGTTTTTGTTTTTAAAGCTATAAACGATAAGTGATGCTAAAAATGTTTAAGGAAAATTATTTCCGGCCAGGCACGGTGGCTTATGCCTGTAATCCCAGCATTTGGGAGGCCAAGGTGGGCGGATCACTTGAGGTCAGGAGTTTGAAACCAGCCTGGCCAACATGGCGAAACCCTGTCTCTACTAAAAATACAGAAAATTAGCCAGGAGTGATGGCGGGCACCTGTAATCCCACCTACTGGGAGGCTGAGGCAGGAGAACCACTTGAACCTGGGAGGTGGAGGTTGCAGTGAGCCGAGATCATGCCATTGCACTCCAGCCTGGGCAACAAGAATGAAACTCCGTCTCAAAAAAAAAAAAAAAAAAAAAGAGTCAAAATATCCAGTGTTTATCAGCAATTCAAGGGGGGGATACAGAATAGGCAGATGCACACCTAAGTCTGGAGTTCAAGGAGGGTCTGCCCTGGAGGTATGAATTTGAGTGTAGTAGCTTTAAAGATGGCATGGAAAGCCATAGATTAGATGAAGTTACCAGGAGTTGAGATGAACAGAAAAAATGAGGTCCAAGGACTGAGCCGTTTGTTAGGGACTGCTAGAGGCGGGGTTTCCCACATCCTCCAAAAGAGAGCAAATCAAGAAAGAGGAAGACAGAAGATAAGGAAGGAGGAATCTGACACTGGAGACAGAATATTCGGATTGATGGTGACCGGGGATCCCAGAACTACAGGTCTCAGGGTAAGCTGTCTAAACTGGCACTAGAGGATGAAGCGTCCTGGGAGGGTATCACCAAGGAAAAACAAAAAGAGTAACCCTGTTTGAATATACTGAGATTAAACTATGGCTCAAAGTTTGGAGATGAGATAGAAACAGGAACACAGAACTCTAAGCAGATGGAAAAACAAGGTAATTACTAACATTTTTTGTAGATATATTTACAGAATTGTAAATATGGAATCACATCAACACTGTATATAAAAGTCTTAGCAATGTAAATATAGAATATTGATTGAACCATAAACGATTACAGAATTATGAGGATGCCAGGAAAGGGGCATAAAAATGTTATTTGGAGCAATTCTCCTAGATACCCCAAAAATTGAAAACAGGTACTCAAACAAGTACATGTACACAAATATTCAGAGCAGCACGATTTGAAACAGCCAAAAGGTGGAAACAATCCAAATATCCATCAACTAATAAATGCATAAACAAACTGTGGTACACAGAGGGAAATACTATTCAGCCACAAAAAGGAATGAAGTACTGACACATGCTATGTTAGTGAACCTCAAAAACATCATGCTAAGTGAAAGACTGCCAGACACAAAAGGTCAGATACTGTATGAATCCACTTATATGAAATATCCAGAAAAAGCAAATCCATAAAAACGGAAAGCGGATTGGTGGCTGCTAGGGGTTGGTGGGGGGAGTAAAAAATGGGGATAACTGCTTAATGAGTATGAGCTTTTTGTTTTTTGAGACAGAGGTCTATGTTGCCCAGGCTGCTCTCAAACTCCTGGGCTCAAGCGTTCTTCCCATCTCAGCCTCCCAAAATGCTGGGACTAAGTCAAGAGGAGTGTGAGGTTTTGCTTCAAGGTGATGAAAAATGTTTTGGAACTACATAAAGGTGGTGGTTATACAATATTATGAATAAACAAATGCCACTGAATTGTTCACTTTAAAATGGGGAATTTTAAAATGTGAATTTCACCTCAATTTTTTTAAAAAAGAATGTTACTTAGAAACAAGAAGGTGGGCCAGGCGCGGTGGCTCACGCCTGTTATCCCAACATTTTGCGAGGCCGAGGTGGGCAGATCATGAAGTCAAGAGTTCAAGACCAGCCTGACCAACATGGTGAAACCCCATCTCTACTAAAAATACAAGAATTAGCTGGGCATGGTGGCATGCGCCTGTAATCCCAGCTACTCGGGAGGCTGAGGCAAGAGAATTGCTTGAACCCGGGAGGCGGAGGTTGCAGTGAGCCGAGATCGTGCCACTGCACTCCAGCCTGGGCAACAGAGCAAGACTCTGTCTCCAAAAAAAAAAATAAGAAGGAGGCATATTATATACCAGAAAAACAGCTATGTATTTAAAGTGGTTGCCCTCATCTTCAGGAAGGTGGGGCTGCAAAAAGGAAAAGATTGTTTTTAGTTATGTCTTATCAAATGATTCAACAGGCTGGGCGCAGTGGTTCACACCTGTAATCCCAGCAATTTGGGAGCCCAAGGTGGGCGGATCTCTTGAGGCCAGCAGTTTGAGACCAGCCTGGCCAACATGGCAAAATCCTATTTCTACTAAAAATATGAAAATTAGCCAATCATGGTAGCAGGCACCTGTAACCCCAGCTACTCAGGAGGCTGAGGCACAAAAATTGCTTGAACCTAGGAGGTGGACGTTGCAGTGACCCAAGATCATACCACCGCACTCCAGCCTGGGTGAGAGTGAGACTGAAAAGATAAATAAAACCACATACATGTGTAAGTTTAATAGTAGTAAGATGGGCTGGGCACAGTGGCTCACATGAGGTCAGGAGTTCAAAACCAGCCTGACCAACATGATGAAACCCCGTTTCTACTAAAAAAAAAAAAAATACAAAATTAGCCAGGCATGGTAGCTCATGCTTGTTAATCCCAGCTACTTGGGAGGCTGAGGCAGTAGAATCACCTGAACGCGGGATGAAGAGGTTGGTTGCAGTTGAGCCAAGATTGCGCCATTGGACTCCAGCCTGGGCAACAAGAGTGAAACTCCGTCTCAAAAAAAAAAAAAAAAAAAATAGGCTGGGCTCAGTGGTTCACACCTGTAATCCCAGCACTTTGGGAGGCCAGGGTGGGCAGATCACGAAGTCAGGAGATCGAGACCATCCTGGCTAACACGGTGAAACCCCGTCTCTACTAAAAATACAAAAAATTAGCTGGGCATGATGGCAGGTGCCTGTAGTCCCAGCTACACGGGAGGCTGAGGCAGGAGAATGGCGTTAACCCGGCAGGTGGAGCTTGCAGTGAGCTGAGATCACGCCACTGCACTCCAGCCCGGGCAACAGAGCGATACTGTAAGATGGACACCTACCACTTGAAAAGATGATTTTTCAAGGAAGAAAACAGTTGTTGAAGGAAACCTACAAATTCTAGGTGCTCACATGGATAGATTAGGACAAATAATGTGCATATGCTGTTTCCAAATGGGTCAAAGATGTTAGAAAAAAAAAAAGCATATGGAAGCTTTTTTTTTTTTTTTTTTTTTTTTTGAGACAGTCTCACTGTCACCCAGGCTGGAGTGCAGTGATGTGATCTCAGCTCATTGCAACTTCCACCTCCTGGGTTACAGGTGCCTGCCACCATGCCCAGCTTATTTTTGTATTTTTAGTAAATGACAGGGTTTCACCATGCTGGCCAGGCTAGTCTTGAACTTCTGACCTCAGGTGATCCACCCACCTTGGCCTCCCAAAGTGTGGGGATTACAGGCGTGAGCCAATACGTGCAGCCATTTCTGAATTCTGAAGGATCATGGCTCTGTAAACAAACACCAGCCAGACATGCAGCTTAACCATTTGTAAGTCTTATAACCTTGAACCACTCCCTAGGGTTGTCTGAGATTTTACTCATTCAAGCAGCAATACCCATGTACCCCATTAGGTTAAGAATTAAATTAAAACACAATACCAAAACAAGTAAATCTTTCTTTAACCCATCCAAAAATTTTCAAAGGCCAGGAACCCAAGCCCATTTCAGATATTCTTCCTAAACCCCCAATGCTCCAGACAAAATGTGCCTGTTTACTGTCCCCTAGATTCCTTCTTCATCTTTAACCCTCACCCCAAGATCCAATGTCTGTCCATATCAGATTCCCCTCCCTCCAGTGACACTTTTATGTATTAGGTTAGTGCAAAAGTAAATGTGGTTTTTGCATTAAAGTAATGGCAAAAACCACAATTACTTTTGCACCAACCTAATATTACTATTTCTGATGCTACAAGTGGTTAACATCTGCCAGGGATCTATCTCAGTCTTTAACATTAAATGTATCAAAAATACTTAGAAACATTTTTGCCATGACACCAAAACAAACACAAAGGCATTATTTCCTAGTGTCTTCCAGTTCTCCATGTTTAAAGCAACCAACTATGAGGTTATAAGCTGCTCAACTGGTTTAAGGGGCCAATCAAGGGATGTGATGGACACTTATCTTTCTGCTCCCTGGAATCCTAACATCAATCTCCTAAAACACTTCCCCAGCAAACAAGATCAACACGTATGAACCACTGACACATATACATTTTTCTTCTAGGAAAATAAATATGAAACATGCTTTTAGTTAAACAATCATTTTATTGCTTGAGTACACAGACAAATTTATGCAACCAGGGCAGAGGCTGTAGATGATTCACTGAAAAAGAAAAAAGGGGAAAGAAAAAATCAGGATTAATACCGGTCCCTCCACGTTCATTAACAGAATCTCCCCACTAATGGTGCTATTGTCAGTTAATAAATCCAAACTATATAAAGTGCACCAAACTACTAAATACCTGAACCAACTCATTGTGTTCAAGCACAATGAATGAAGATGTTCACTCAGACATCCAAGGAAGAACTGGCCAACATAAGGAAAAACGTTTCTGGTGGAAACTGCGAATGTCTGGCAATCAATCATCATAGTGAGCACTTCATACAAAAGTTAATTCAAACTCCTGGGAGTAGAGGTATGAAAGGAAAATCTACCTACTATCTAAAAGAGAGTCAAAGGGTTTATTCATGCTCTGAATCTGGCATCTGCAACTACGGCCCTCTGCTTGTCTTTATTAAAGCAGCCACACCCATTCGATTATGTATTGCCTGTGGCTGCTTTCCCATTACCAGGCCAGAGCTCAGAGCAGTTAACCAAATAGCCCCGAGGGGTGAACATATTTACTACTAAGACTTTTACTACTGGCTGACTCCTATTCTTGGTAACAACAAAAGAGTTGATACTTACTATTTCCAATTGGGAGGGAGGACTCGCTTGGTCTTATAATATCGAGCCAAACGGTGAATCCGGCTCTCTATCAGAATCAGACGGAATTTAGCATCCTTATCCTAAAAATAAAATTTGGTGCAATTCAAGAAAACCACCCAAAATGACTGAACATTATCAAACATTAATAAGAGAAGGTAGAGCTACCATGCACTTTCTCTAATGAAAATCTCTTTGGGTAGAATTTGAACTTCAAAGCAGCAGTACACTAGTTTGTGTACTAAGCCACCTTGGATAATTCAAACCAGATGCATTACATTTTACCGAAAAAATTTAGTACAAGCAGTCCTATTTAGCACCAGGTTTTATTTATTAGCTTACCTTTCTGTTCCTCTCAAGATGCTTTCGAACAGCAACTGCTTTCTTAATTAAATGGTAGAGATCTTCAGGAAGATCAGGAGCAAGTCCCTTAGACTTAAGAATTCTTAAAATTTTATTGCCTGTCACAAAACGTACTTGTGCAACACCATGTGAATCTCTCAGGATTACACCTGAAAAGGGAATCACGCTTTAACTTTCAACACGAAACAAACTGAAGAATGTGATGATGTCGAGGCTCAGAAATCAGGGCATAGTTTCCTATCTGTAAGATGGGGGTATACTTTTATACGTCACAGAAACCAACATGAGAATGCACATAAAGCTCATTCAGACATCCAAGGAAGGTTTACCCAACACTAAGGAAAACCTTTCTGGTGGAAACTGCGAATGTTGGAAAACCATCATGACAGTGAGCTTGCTGGAATACAGATGACCAAAGGAATTAATGAGATTCCACAGCTAACATTTATTGAGAACTCTGGTCAGACATTCTTCTAAAAACTTTACACGTTATTTCTTTTAAACCTCTAATGAGTTCTGACTTCTTACAATCTATGACATATTTTCTTTTGATGTGTCATACCTCCAATTAGACTACAAGCTCCAGGAGGAGTACAGGTATTTTGCACCCCCCTCCCCCTTTTAAGAGGTGGGATCAGGTGCTGGGGCTCACGCCTGTAATCCCAGCACTTTGGGAGGCCGAGGCAGTGGATCATCTGAGGTCAGGAGTCTGAGACGAGCCTGGCCAACATGGTGAAACCTGGTCTTTACTAAAAATACAAAAATTAGCCGGGCGTGGTGTGCGTCCTGCAGTCTCAGCTACTCCGGAGGCGGAGGTTGCAATGAGCTGAGATCGTACCACTGCACTCCAACCTGGGCGACAAAGTGAGAATCGGTCTCAAACAAAAACAAAAACACACAAATTAGCTGGGCCTGCTGGTGGGCGCCTGTAATCCCACCTATTCGGGAGGCTGAGGCAGAATCGTTTGAATCCAGGAGGTGGAGGTTGCAGTTAGCTGAGATCGCGCCACTGCACTCAAGGCTGGGCGACAAGAGCGAGACTGTCTCAAAAAAAAAAAAAAAAAAAAGGTGGGGTCTGTCACCCAGGAGTGCAGTGGCTTCATCATAGCTCACTGCAGCCTGGGACTTCTGGGCTCAGGTGATCCTCCCACCTCTGCATCCCGAGTTATCTATCTGGGACTACAGGCACATTGCGGCTGGCTTTTTTGGGCGGGGGAGTAGAAGGCTAGTAGATTCTCAGGCCCCAGAACCATGTTCAGCACATAGAAGGCAAACATTTGCTGAATGAAGCCACTTGCACGAAGTCACACACAGCTGAGATTCAAACCACACCTAAGTGTGAGGAACTGTGTCAGGCACTCTGCTTAGCCAATTCCAACTCCTTCACTTGATAGCTGTGTGATTTGGGGCTTGATAGTATCCAGCTCACTGTACCTCTGTTTCCTCAACTGTAAACTGGGGGGAAAGCCACGAAGATTTATTTCAAAGTATTGTGGTCAGAATTAAACGAAATCAATACATGTGAAGTGCTTACAATGATGCCTCTAGCACGGTGCCGAGACCATAGTTTTGGCGATTTTTAAAATAACTTTACCATCTACTAGATCCTACAAGTCACTCGAGGACAGGCGAAAGAGGCTATATTAGACACAAACACTCACCGATCTGTGAAGGAGTCAGGCCCTTCTTGGCCAGTTTGTAAATCTGCTCTTTCACGTCGTCAGATGTCAACTTCAACCACTGTTACGGAATAGAAACCAACCTTAGAATAAGAACCCAGGAATGGCGCCGAAGAACAGCGGCCTCTCCTTCCGCAAAACCGCGCTCCTCATACACGCAAGTTCCTCACCCTGGCGTCGCTTCACCCGAGACAAATGCCACCCCCTCCCCGGATTCTCCCCGGTCCCAGCGCGCTACTTACAGTGGGGACGCTGCGTCGATAGGGTAAAGCCGACTGGGACAGGCCCTTCCTGGGGAGAGAAGCAGTCTCGAGGTGAGGTGGCGGCTCGTGCCAGAGCAGCCCAGAACATCATCCCCTCGGCCCGCTGCCCACAGTCCCTCTCTTCCTCCCACCCCCCGCCCAGCAATCCGGCTTGATGCCCCGAGCTCACCCGGGAGCATGCATGCGACCCATGATGGCGGCGATCAGGCAACGAAAGGAGAGCGAGAGTGGAAACGCCGCAGGAAGCCACCCAACACGCAGGAAGTGACCTCACACGTCCCCGCTTCCTCGCACGCAGAAGGCGGAGCTACGCTGCGCAGCCACCGGTGTCTGTGTGACTACATCTCCCGAAATGCATTTCAGCGTCGCAAGAGATTCGTCAATCAGCGGGGCCTCATCCCGGCATGCATCAGTCTTTAGTCAGCCTTGTGGCCAGAGCGGGAATTTGAGGCTGACGCCAGCTTGCGTCGAAATTCCCTACTGCGGACGCCGAGATCATAAAGATTCGAATGCTGCGCTGGGGGTGGGTATGGAGCAGGTAGGGCTGGAAGAAGCAGATATACACAGGTGTTTGCTCATTCACCAGTGCCTGGCTTTGTCCTGGCACTAGATCCCTCAGAGCCGGCCCTGCGCCTAATAAATTAACAGATACAATAGCATGTGATGAGGACCACACGGGAAGCCATGGTAGCGGCTACCGCCCAGCCAGTGCTTCCATTTCTCATTTCTAAATCCTACCCTTATCTGTCAGGGGAGAGTCACTGACGGTGAAGAACCGGTCTAAGGAGTTGAGCCAGATCCCTGCGGATGCTTGCTGCCCTCTGCACTCGAATTCCCCTGCGCAGAGCTCTGGGGCGCAGGGCTTGCCGGTGAGAAGGATTGGGCAGAGGCTTACGGAGCCGTGTTCCCAAGTGAGAGAGTTGACGGGCAGGGAAGAGCCTTGGGAGCAAGATTGCAAAGGCCAAGAGGATGAGGGATAAAATGAGGCATTTGAATTTCCTGGGAAAAGGGAACCGTCAAGGAAGAAGCTTTTTTTTTTTTTTTTTTTGAGACAGAGTTTCGCTCTTGATTCCCAGGCTGGAGTGCAATGGCGCCATCTCGGCTCGCCGCAACCTCCGCCTCCCGGGTTCAAGCTATTCTCCTGCCTCAGTCTCCTTAGTAGCTGGGATCACAGGCATGCGCCACCACGCCCAGCTAATTTTGTATTTCTAGTAGAGACGGGTTTTTCCATGTTGGTCAGGCTGGTCTCGAACTCCCGACCTCAGGTGATCCGCCCGCCTCGGCCTCCCAAAGTGCTGGGATTACAGGCGTGAGCCACCGCGCCTGGCCGGAAGAAGCTCCTTTAAGACAGACCTAAGCTGGGCAACATGGCGAAACCCCCTCTCTATAAATACAAAGAATTAGCCGGGCGTGCTCGCTCGTGCCTGTGGTTCCAGCTACCAAGGAGGCTGAGGTGGAGAATCTCTGGAGCCGGGAAGGAGATTGCGGTGAGCCGAGATAGCACCACTGCGCGCCAGCCTGGGTAACAGAGCAAGACTGTCTTAAAAAAAAAAAAAAAAAAAAAAAAAGAAGGAAAGAAAGAAAAAGACTGACTCATTGCTGGTACACAACAATGCGTTGAAAGAATGGGCAAATGAAGCAGCTTTTTAAAATTTTAAAAAGTAAGCATAGCTCTAGGAAGGAGGGAGGTCAGTGAAATCAAACTCATGTCGACAAGCTTAAAGTAACTGGCGAGACGCTGGGAAACTAGATACTGAAACATCCGCTCTTATCTTTTAACCTGTCACTATTTGAAATAAAGTTAACAGGGATAGCCGGGCGCGGTGGCTCACGCCTGTAATCCCAGCACTTTGGGAGGCTGAGGCGGGCGGATCACGAGGTCAGGAGATCGAGACCATCCTGGCTAACATGGTGAAAACCCGTCTCTACTAAAAATAGAAAAAATTAGCCGGGCATGGTGGCGGGCGCCTGTAGTCCCAGCAACTACATGGCGTGAACTACATGGCGTGAATGGCGTGAACCCGGGAGGCGGAGCTTGCAGTGAGCTGAGATTGTGCCACTGCACTCTAGCCTGGGTGACAGAGCAAGACTAAATCTCAAAAAAAAAAAAAAGTCATTTTTTCCCCCTTTGTAGATGTCTAGATTGTAGACTTTATTTCAGGAAGATGGTGGGAATAGTAGATTTGGCAATCAGTCCCAGATTACAGGATATCTGTGTGTAATTTGGGTTGTCAGTTAGTTACACATGAAATTTTTTTTTTGTTTTTTTGGTTTTTTTTTGAGAGAGAGTCTTGTTCTGTCACCCAGGCTGGAATGCAGTGGCCTGATCTTGGCTCACTGCAACCTGCACCTCCCTAGTTCAAGAGATTCTCATGCCTCAGCCTCCTGAGTAGCTGGGACTACTGGCACCTGCCACCACGCCCGGCCAATTTTTGTATTTTAGTAGAGATGGGGGTTTCGCCAGGTTGGCCAGGCTGGTCTCAAACTCCTGATCTCAAGTGATCCGCCCGCCTCAGCCTCCTAAAGTGCTGGGATTACAGGTGTGTGCCACCGCACCCGGCCTGCCATAATTATTTTATCTGGTAATGTTTGTATATTCAGTAATGATGATAAAATACGATGTAGTGCTGAGTGTTTACCTTCTATTAAGCCATGCTCCATTGCCTTTATATGTGGCATGCTTCTGTGAGAGCTGCTTTTGCAAATTGTAAACTTCTAATTTTTTAGACAAAGGGAAAGTTATAATTTTAGTATCTAGAAAATAGTTACCGTTAACGCATTTATTAAGGGTAGAGGTTCAGTGATCAAATAGCTTTACAAACTGAATTTTTAATATTTTTTTACTGAGGTAAATTCATACCATGAAATTCACTATTTTAACCATTTTGAAGTATACAGTTACTTCAGTAACTCTTATTACACTCACAATGTTGTGCAGTCATTACCACTAATTCCTGATATGTTATTACCCCCAAAAGAAACCCCGTAACTATTAAGCTGTTGGCTCTCCAGTCTCCTCTCTCCACTCTAATCTGCTGTGTCATGGACTTGCCTATTCTGGACATTTCATATAAATAGAATCATAAGGCCAGGCACGGTGGCTCACGCCTGTAATCCCAGCACTGTGGGAGGCCGAGGCGGGTGGATCACGAGGTCAGAAGTTCAAGACCAGCCTGGCCAACATGGTGAAACCCCGTCTCTACTAAAAATACAAAAATTAGCCGGGTGTGGTGGCAGGCACCTGTAATCCCAGCTACTCTGGAGGCTGAGGCAGAGAATCGCTGGAACCCACGAGGTGGAGGTTGCAGTGAGCCGAGATGGCACCACTGCACTCCAGTCTGGGCGTGAGCCACCACGCCCGGCCTTATGATTCTATATATATGAAATGTCCGGAGATGGAGTTTCATCATGTTTGCCAGGCTGGTCTCAAACTCTGACCTCAGGTGATCTACCTGCCTCGGCCTCCCAAAGTGCTGGGATTACAGGTGTGAGCCACCATGCCCGACCTTTTTTTTTTTTTTTTTGAGACAGAGTCTCACTGTGTCGCCCAGGCTGGAGTGCAGTGGCGCAGTCTCGGCTCACTGCAAGCTCCGCCTCCTGGGTTCACGCCATTCTCCTGCCTCAGCCTCCAAGTAGCTAGGACTACAGGCGCCCGCCACCACGCCCGGCTAATTTTTTGTATTTTTAGTAGAGACGGGGTTTCACCGTGGTCTCGATCTTCTGACCTCGTGATCTGCCCGCCTCGGCCTCCCAAAGTGCTAGGATTACAAGCGTGAGCCACCGCGCCCGGCCCCGACCTTTTTTTTAAGCAACGGGGTTTTCACTATTTTGCTCAGGCTGGCCTTGAACTCCTGGGCTGATGCAACCCTCCAGCCTCAGCCTTCCAAAGTGCTGAGATTATAGGCATGAGCCACTCCCCAGCTTCCTTTTCAGGAACCCCAGCATGTTTTCAGGGTTCATTCATGTTGTAGCATGTATCAGTGCTTTTTCCCTTTTTATGACTGAATAAAAGTCCATTGTATGGACTTTTTTTTTTTTTTTTTTTTTTTTTTTTTTTTTTTTTTTTTGAGACGATCAAGCGATTCTCCTGCCTCAGCCTCTGGAGTAGCTGGGATTACAGGCATGTGCCACCATGCCCAGCTAATTTTGTATTTTTAGTAGAGACTGGGTTTCTCCATGCTGGTCAGGCTGGTCTGGAACTCCCGACCTCAGGTGATTTGCCCGCCTTGGCCTCCCAAAGTGCTGGCATTACAGGCGTGAGCCACCACGCCTGGCCCTTTGCCCATTTTAATTTTTTATTTTTTCTTGCTCTGCAGTCATCCAGGCTGGAGTGCAATGGCACGATCTTGGCTCACAGCAACCTCTGCCTTCCGGATTCAAGCAATCCTCGTGCTTCAGCCTCCTGAATAGCTGGGATCACAGGAACTATTCTGAAGTATACAGTTACTCCAGTAACTTTTATTACACTCACAATGTTGTGCAGTCATTACCACTAATTCCTGATATGTTACTACCCACAAAAGAAACCCGGTAACTGGAGCGTGCCACCACGCCTAGCTAGTTTCTGTGTGTGTTTTTTTAGTACAGTTAGGGTTTTGCCATGTTGGCCAGGCTGGTCTCGAACTCCTGACCTCAGATGATCCACCCGCCTCAGCCTCTCTAAGTGCTGGGATTACAGGCATGAGCCACCATGCCTATCTTTTTGTTGTTGAGTTGTAAGAATTCTTTATATCTGATTCCTTTTATCAGATACACTATTGGGAAATATTTTTTCCCATTCTATGGGTTGTCTTATTTTGTTAATAGCGTCCTTTGATGCACAAAAGTTAATTTTGATGAAGTCCCAATTAATCCATTTTTTTCTTTTGTGGCTCATGCTTTTAGTGTCACATCTAAGAATCATCAAATCCAAGGTCATAAAGATGTATGTACACCCAGGTTTTTGTTTTATTCTAAGAGTTTTATAGTTTTGGCTTTTTTTTCTTTTTTTTGTTTCCCAGAGACAAGGTCTCGCTCCGTCACCCATGCTGTAGTGCAGTGATGAGATCTGGCTTATTGCAGCCTTGAATTCCTGGGCTCAAGGAATCCTCCCACCTTGACCTGCCAAAGTACTGGGATTGCAAGTGTGATCCACTGTGCCCAACCAGTTTTAGCTCTTATGTTTAGGTCTTCGATCCATTTTGAGTTAATTTTTGTATGTGGTGTAAGAGTCCTACTCATGCTTTTGCATGTGGTTATCCAGTTGTCCCAGCACCATTTATTGGAAAAACCTTTTCTTTTTTTTAAATGGTCAAAAAAACCACAACTTTTTTTCTTTAAATGGTCTTGACAGTGTTGTGTGTGTCTTTCCTGGATCATGATTCAAATAAAAAGAACCAAATACTGATTCTTGAAATGAAAAAATACAAGAATTGGCTGGGCGTGATGGCTCATGCCTGTAATCCCAACACTTTGGGAAGCCAAGGTGGGCAGATTGCTTGAGCCCAGGTATTTGAGAGTTTGAGACCAGCCTGGGCAACCTGGTGAAACCCCATTTCTACAAAAAATACAAAAATTAGCTAGGCATGGTGGCATGTGCCTGTAGTCCCAGCTATTTCAGAGGCTGAAGTGACAGGATGATTTGAACCCAGGGAGGTTGAGGCTGCAGTGACCCATGATTGTGCCACTGCACTCCAACCTGGGCAACAGACTGAGACTCCATCTCAAAAAAAGAAAAAGAAAAAAAATACAACAAAATTTAAAACCTAATGGATAGGTTAAACAGTTGGAAGTAGTGAATTAGAAAATAAGTCAGAAAAAATTATTGAGAATGCAGGGATAAAAAATAAAGAGACATGAAGAGAAGACATGGAAGAAGAGTGGAAATGTCTATTATACATTATACATTTAATCAGAGTTCCAAAAGGTGGCAGATAAAATGTTTGAAACAATAGGCCGGGCACGGTGGCTCACGCTTGTAATCCCAGCACTTTGGGAGGCCGAGGCGGGTGGATCACGAGATCAGGAGATCGAGACCAGGTGAAACCCCGTCTCTACTAAAAATACAAAAAATTAGCCGGGCGTGGTGGCGGGCGCCTGTAGTCCCAGCTACTCGGAGAGGCTGAGGCAGGAGAATGGCGTGAACCCGGGAGGCGGAGCTTGCAGTGAGCCGAGATTGCGCCACTGCACTCCAGCCTGGGCGACAGAGTGAGACTCCGTCTCAAAAAAAAAAAAAAAGAGTAACACTCAGAAGTCAGAATCTCTATTTGAACACTTATAGGGGCAACTGACAGGTTAGTTCTGAAACTCAGGATGATTAAACCTAATAGACTCCTGGGTGAGATGCAAAGAACATCAAGAGTGAGCTCACTGCAAAGTCTGGAACCAAAAATGTTACTATGTCAACAAGGAAAGAAATGATAGCAGAGTTCTTTTCTTCCAGAAATATTTTAATACAATCGTAGTACAGTTATGAAGTCACATTCAATCCACTGAATATATTCAAGGTATTAATAAAAATATTATACATCTTTATTCACTACCTTAATATAATTAAATTATTTGGTTCTTATAGATAAGATTAATTACCATATTCATTCATATATGCACTGCTAGTCAAACAACATGGAAATAAATGTATGGATTGATAGTGGGGATTCAGTCCTTTTTGATCTGAAATCTAAGTTTCAAAAGTGAATGTTTTCTTTTTTAAATGCCACAATACTTGAATCCTAGAAAGAACAGGCAACTAATTTAAGGCAAGATATTGAAACTTTTATACAACTTTAATTTGAAAAAAGAAATGACCAAAGATCATACATGCCTTAACATTTAGATACCTATAGATTCATATAAAGGCAGTAATAAAAACATGAGTGCAAGTTCTACATTGGGTTCCTCAGTGGAGAAAATAATAGGTTCTTTGAGTGAACCATTATCTTCAAATCCCAAAACACTGGCAAGAAGAAATAATTCTTCTGATGCAGGACAACCTGTAGCATAATTATTTTTAGTCAATAAAGGTGAGTATAAAATATTGTGATTATACATAAAAATTAGTGTCTTGGCCAGTTTGTTAAACTCTTGTTTTTCAGATTTACTTTAATGTCAGCTTTTAAAAAATGCTTAAAAATCCAACTGATTTAAAATTGATTGATAGTAGTAGTGCAAAGAGGCTCCACTCTTTTTTACTTTTTGGTATGGGCTGAAGATTAGCATTTCATAAAGAAATAAACTATATGTAAAATGTATGTGTGTTTGAATGAGTAAAGAAGGCACAAAATGAGTTAAATTAAGAGAAAACATTACCACTTGTTCTGAACTCTTAACTGTACAGTATTATAATATACACTTTTAGATATGAATCCAGATTTCTTATAATGGAAGTGACAGGACATTTTTTAGCTCTATTATTTGTGCTAAAAGACACTGTCATAATAGACTGCAAAAAGGCAGTACATGTTGAGTCTAATTAACGACCTCTGTCAAGACAGTTTTTGTTTGTTGTTTTTAAATTACAGTGGCTAAGTGATAACTGGTGGAATGGAATTTGGTCTCAAAAGCTTAAGTGAAAATTACTAGTACATTTGCATTTGCAAAGGTACTTACACACTTTAAGGAAATGTTAATGATCTGTGGAAAAAGCAAATGGTGGTGCTTTCATCTGCATTTTAATTAACTTATTAAATAGACAACACATTTTAACATTTAAAAAAGACATTCATATACCATACCCATAGGTTTAACTACATATGGACCATTAGTGTTAGGCACCAAAAATTTCAAGTTTTTCCCCCACCCCGTCCCACTGATATATTATCAACTCTCCTATTTCTTCCCTGTAGATATCACCATTTACATTAAACATTTGTGCAGTTCATAAAAATTCTGTTCTGGGCAATTGAATTGGCGATTGTCTTTTCTCTCTTGGTATTCTTTATTGCATATTTTGTCAGTTTTCTCACAGCAACCTGATTGGTACAATTTCTATTACCATTTTTAAAGTATCTGAATTTCTATTCTAACCATGAGTTCTTATTATATATACGTATATATCCAAATTAACAAAATTGTGTCTGAAGTTGAGTAACTAATAAAAATGAATCTTACTCTTTTTTTTCTTTTTTTTTAAGACGGAGTTTCGCTCTTGTCACCCAGGCGGGAGTGCAGTGGCATGATCTTGGCTCACCGCAACCTCCACCTCCTGGGTTCAAGCGATTCTCCTGCCTCAGCCCCCCAAGTAGCTGGGATTACAGATGCCTGCTACCACACCTGGCTAATTTTTGTGTAGAGACGGGGTTTCGCCATGTTGGCCACGCTGGTCTCAAACTCCTGACCTCAGGTGATCCGCCCACCTTGGCCTCCCAAAGTGTTAGGATTACAGGCAGGAGCCACTGTGCCCGGCCGAATCTTATTCTTACTGGTTACTGTAGAATAATTTCAATCCTGTCCCTTATGATTCTGAATCCTATTATATAAAGGAAAGTAACTTCTCATGTGAATGTAAAATGTTTACACACGTAAGTAAGACAGTTTACAAGACAAACTGGTCTACACAGACAAAGGTCTATATTAAAGTTCAATCTGGACCCTAGAATCCTTGTCATGGGCCTCTTGTGAAGAGTCTGCCCTACTCAGGAATGGGCACATGGGTTAACAATTTTCACTTATTTACTGAAGGAGTGGAGTATAGATGTAGGGAGGTGAAATTACCACTCCTGGGAATAAATGTAGGATTTTAACGGAATGACAGAATTTATTGTACAATCACATTGGTGAGTCTTATTCAGGTATTAGGCTTAACTATTTAAATAACTAATTCATACATCAGAAATAAAGGATTTTTTTGTGGGAAAAACATTAGTACATGTACACAATTTCTTGACTTTAGTAAGCTGAAAGTGAGTGAAAACTATGTACTAATTATTTATCAAATCAGGAAAAAAATCAGAAACGAAGTGCCAGGGAAGCATATAAAGTTAAGGCACCATTATTTACAACATCAGTGATTGGCACTTATTCTGAAAAAGGCTTTAAAGACATGAATAAAAAGCAGTATTACGTTTTTCCCTACTTCTATAAACTACTTAGTAGTTCTTAACATAGCTATCTATTATTTGTGCTTTGTTTTTCAGCTCCATGAATAGCAGCCGGATTTTACGGTAACATCCTGCATTTTTCCTTTACTTTGGTGTTTGTGAACATTACACAGTGGTAAAGGCTATAAAAGGTGCATAACAGGAAAACACATATGCTTTGCCTCCTTATAGAAAACAATGCAAAATAGGTGGCTGAACTGACATAGTACTGTCTCAAAGTCTTTTTCAGGAATTAGTATATATTAAGTTTAGGGTTTGTAGCATTCTGCATAATGACTTTAAAACAGCAATGGCTTCCAAAAATTCAAAAAGGTTAGTTATGTGACTGTTGGTCCAACAGATGTGTTGAAATGCAGCAAGTATATTTAACTTTATAAGTTCTGTCCAAGTATAAAAAGATACTATACAAAATTAACAAGTGTGTGTGTGTGTGTGCATGTATGCATGCACATTTATAACTGTTCATGCTTCCAAAGCTCAGACATTCACTAGTTTACAAATATGTTGCTGCAGTTAGCTGATACCATTTAACCGTCTCTTTGCTCAGGTTGAAATCTTTCAAAGGCAGGGTTACTCCACCCAAGAAAAAATTCTCCTGCAGAGATTCTGCACTGAGTACACTTAGTTGAAGTTCTCGCTGTCTTAGGGTTTCTTTGCTATATCCACTGTATACAAGCTACAACAAAGGAAAAAAGAAACAGTAAATCACAAATTAAAGTTTGTTTGGTTTCTTGGAACATTTCAAGTGAAAACGTGAGAATATTAGCCAAAGAGTGACCATAATGAGTGACACTGATTATGACACATCTGGTAGGTTTTGTCTCAATACTTTAGAAGGACATTTGTATTTTAGGAGTCTTGGATTGTACTATCATCCTTGTGATGTCTGACATAGAGAGATACAAAGCAGTACTAATCATTAGCTAAAAAATAAAAACTAGAGGCCAGGCATGGTGGCTCACGCCTGTAATCCCAGCACTTTGGGAGGCTGAGGGTGGATCGCCTGAGGTTAGGAGTTCGAGACCAGCCTGGCCAACATGGTAAAACTCTGTCTCTACTAAAAATACAAAAATTAGCTGAGTGTGGTGGCAGGTGCCTGTAATCCCAGCTACTCAGGAGGCCGAGGCAGGAGAATCACTTGAATCTCGGAGGCAGAGGTTGCAGTGAGCCAAGATCGCCCCATTGCACTCCAGCCTGGGCAACATGAGCGAAACTCTGTCTAAAAAATAAATAAATAAAAAAAAATAAAAATAAATGAAAACTAGAAACAGTTTATCTGAGCTGGAGGTGATGGAAAAGGGAAAAGAAATTACAGTATCCCATAAGATGATCTAATAGCTGGGAGGAAAAAAAGAATGGAAGGAAGCTAACTGGGAGGTAATTATAATTATTCTGCAAAAAAGGAGGGATTAAATTTTCCTTTGTTGTCTTTTTTTCTGTTGGATTTTTTAATACTATGAAATCATTTGATTATTCATAATTCAATACAAAATCAACAACTAAAAGCAGTCTGCACCAAGTCTGGAGTGTTACAAAGCTATTCTGTTTCAAATTCACATCAATACTTAGAATTTTAATTTTTCCAGAATGCCTCATCATAAGTTTTGGGAAATATCTCCTTAACCTAGTCCTCACTGTTTGGCTAAAATAACTTAAAAGAGCCAAGCGCAGTGGCTCACGCCTATAATCCCAGCACTTTGAGAGGCCGAGGCGGGTGGGATCACCTGAGGTCAGGAGTTCGAGACCAGCCTGGCCAACATGGTGAAACCCTGTCTCTACTAAAAAAACACAACACTAATTACACTACCTTTTAAGAATACCCATTGGTCTTTACCAAGCATTGTATGTGCCTTTAAAGATGTCAAAGGATTGGCAGGACACGGTGGCTCATGCCTGTAATCCCAACACTGTGGGAGGCCAAGGCAGGTGGATCACCTGGGGTCAGGAGTTTGAGACCAGCCTGGGCAACAGCGCAAAACCCTGTCTCTACTAAAAATACAAAAATTAGCTGGGCATGGTGGCACATGCCTGTAGTCCCAGCTACTCGGGAGGCTGAGGCACAAGAATCACTTGAACTGGGAGGTGGAGGCTGCAATGAGCCGAGATTGCACCACTGTGCTCCAGCCTGGGTGACAGAGTGAGAATCTGTCTCAAAAACAAAAAAGTCAAAGGATTTTCTGTAGGTTTTAATAAATTTATAACCATAATGAGAAATCAGAATTATTTGCTTCCGATTTCTAATCAGACATTGTGTGGATATAATGTTAATGTACAAAAAATGTGTTTATCCTAAAGAAGTAGTTTAATAAGAGAGAAGTGGGGAGAGCTTTAGCATGTTTTAATAGGTAGTAAGTTTATAAGTTTACTGTATTTCTCAGCAAAGTCACAGTTATACTCCATGCAATTCAGTTGATACTTTGCTTACTGCTTTTTTTTTTTTTTTTTTTAAAGAGGCAGTGTTTCACTCTATTGCCCAGACTAGAGTGCAGTGGCACAATCATGGTTAACTGTAACCTCAAACTCAGGGGCTTAAGCGATCCTCCAGCCTCAGCCTCCCGAGTAGCTAGGACTACAGGTGCGTGCCATCATGCCTGGTTAATTTTTTTTTAAATTGTTTGTAGTACAGGGTCTCTCTATGTTGGCCAGGCTGGTCTCAAACGCCCTGCCTCAAGCAACCCTCCTGCCTCGGCTTTCCAAAGTGCTGAGATTAGAGGTACGAGCCAATACCTATGGCCCTGCTTTCAATTTTTTTTTTCTGAGAGACAGTCTGGCTCTGTTGCCTCGGTTGCAGTGCAGAGGCAAAATCATAGCATACTGAAGCCTCAACCTCCGAGGCTCAAGTGATCCTCCCACCTCAGTCTCTTGAGTAGCTGGGACAACAGGTGCACACCACTATGCTAGGCTAAATTCTTATATTCTGTAGAGACAGGGTCTCACTATGTTGCCCTAGCTGGTCTAATACTCCTGGGCTCAACCAGTCCTCCTGCCTTGGCCTCCCAAAGTGTTGGGATTATAGGCATGAGCCACTGTACCTGGCCTGCTTTCAATTTTGAGTACTTTAAGAAGGTTACTAAAAGAGGAAAACAGGCTGGGTATGGTGGCTCACGCCTGTAATCCCAGCACTTTGGGAGGCTGAGGTGGGTGGATCACCTGAGTTCGAGACTAGCCTGGCCAATATGGTAAAACCCCAACTCTACTAAAAATACAAAAATTAGCCGGGCGTGGTGGCGCTCACTTGTAGTCCCAGCTACTTGGGAGGCTGAGGCACGAGACTCACTTGAATCCCAGAGGTGGACGTTGCAGTGAGTTGAGATTGCACCACTGCACTCCATCCCGGGTGACAGTGCGACAGTCCGCCTCACAAAAAAAAAAAAAAAAAAAAAAAAAAAAAAAAAAAGAGGAAAACATTTGAAGGACAATGATTTTGAAACTATATCCTATCAAGTTAATTAAGGTAAAAGTACTAAAGATGTTTTAAAATAATAGGAAGGACATCTGATCTTCAATTATCTGCAAGGGCTGTCGCATAGAAGGAAGAAGAGTACCTGTGTGGTTCCAATAGGTACAACTGAGACCCCACAGATGGCCTCAGAAAATCAGGACTTTAGCTTTGTATAAAAAATAATCTCATGGCCAGGCACAGTGGCTCACGCCTGTAATCCCAGCACTTTGGGAGGCTGAGGCAGGTGGATCACCTGAGGTTGGGAGTTTACAACCAGCCTGACCAACATGGAGAAACCCGTCTCTACTAAAAATACAAAATCAGCTGGGCATGGTGGCATATGCCTGTAATCCCAGCTACTCAGGAGGCTGAGGCAGGAGAATCACTTGAACACAGGAGGCGGAGGTTGCAGTGAGCCGACATGGCTCTATTGCACTCTAGCCTGGGTAACAACAGCGAAACTCTGCCTCAAAAAAATAAAAATAATACAATAATAATAATAATCTAAGAGGTGGAGCGATCTGACAAACTGAATAGTCTGGAAGTAATTAAGCACAGACTAGACAACAACTTTTTGTGACTATTATAGAGGGGGGTTCACACACTGGAAATGTAGTTGAATTATGGCTCCTAAGGTCTATGAGGGCTCTATTTTATATCATTTTGTTAAATACTATTGGACTGTTATTGGTGTACACTGTATAACAAATAGTTCAGCAACTGATACCTAAAAACTTTAAATTTTTTTTTTTTGAGACAGGGTCTCACTCTGTTGCCCGGTCTGGAGTGCAGTGGCATGATCATGACTCACTGTGGCCTTGACCTCCTGGGCTCAAGCAATCCTTTTACCTCAGCCTCCCGAGGAGCTGGGATTACAGGTGCGTGCCACCATGCCTAGCTAATTTTTTTTTCTTTTTTTTTTTTGTAGCAATGGATTTCATCATGTTGCCCAGGCTGGTCTCAAACTCCTGAGCTCAAGGGATGTACCCACCTTGGCCTACCAAATTGCATTACGGGCATGAACCACTGCACCTGGCCTTAAAATGTTTTAAAATTAAAATCTCAAAACAATGGACACAGAGAAGGGAACAACACACACTGGGGCCTGTTGGGGGATGGGATGGGGGAGGGAGAGCATTAGGAAAAATAGCTAATGCATGCTGGGCTTAATACCTAGGTGATGGGTTGATAGGTGTGCAGACCACAATGGTACGTTTAGCTATGTAACAAACTTGCACATCCTGCTCACGCACCTCAGAAATTAAAAATGAAAATAAAAAAAACCCAATAAACCAAGGAAACTTCTAGAAATGATTTTAACTTACCATTTCATTGAATGTCGGATTCCTCGTTTTTCGTGAAATTTTGGTTTTACGTTTGGATGTTTTGTGGTTATCTGGAAGTAGGTATGTTTTGACATATGGATTTGGGTCAGCTCCATCTTCAGTAACCTAAAAAGAAAAGCAGTCCCTTAATAGTAATGCTTCCTACCAAGGTAAGGGTTTCCTCTACAACCATCATTCTTTGTAATCACTCACAAGATCTTTGATGTGCATCACCATGATGAAAAGAGTACCATTTCGGTAAGAGATGGATAATTTCACAGCTCCTCCTATTTGGCCTGGAGTAGGACTGAAGGAACCTGCATCTGAAAATACAAATATTTTCATCTTTATTTACTGGTTGTAGTGGTTCAAGCTGCAATAAAAGGATTTTGCTTTATTTTCAAGACCGTCACATGTGGTGCGGACAGAAGGGAGGGGAAAAAGGAGTAAACAACCTGATAGGTCATTGATTTATACTTCTTTAGTAATCACATCTATTAGGAAAGTTATATTTATTCAGAAATAGACTGGCTTAGAAAGAATACTCTCCTCCCATTCTCAGACTACAGCTAGTAAGCCTGCTGTCATTCTACCACATTCATTGAGAAGTTACAGACTTGGAGATCATGAGTTACCGATAAAGAGAAAAAAAATAATCTCACCTGCAGACCTAGCTATTCCTTCAGCTTTCTCATCACGAAGTAAAGGGTGGAAGAAAGTACAAACAAGATCACACTAAGAATAAAGAGAAAACAATTCATTAGTTTAAATATCATGTAACACAAAAGGTATAAGATGTTATTACTTCTCATTTAGTAAGGTTACCTCTGCTACATCCGTTGAAGCATTCATCAAACTCTGTAAATAACTGTTTAACTCAATTTTCCTTTTGGCTGCTACATCTTTTATGTGTGTTCTTCCTAGAACCATCCTATTAGGAAAGCTACAAAAAAAAAAAACAAAAACAAGTGGGATTTAAATAAGTACAATATTTCCTTAGAAATACACGTTTTTATATATACTTAAAGACAAAGTAGTCTTAATCTATTATAAAGTAATATTTTGTGGCCGGGCATGGTGGCTCATGGCCTTTGGGAGGCCAAGGCGGGTGGATCACTTGAGGTCAGGAGTTTGAAACCAGGTTGGCCAACATGATAAAACCCTGTCTCTACTAAAAATACAAAAATTAGCGTGCTGATGCCTATAATCAGATGCCTATAATCCCAGCTACTCGGAAGGCTGAGGCAGAAAAATCACTTGAACCTGGGAAGCGGAAGTTGCAGTGAGCCGAGATCACTTACACTCCAGCCTGGGTGACAGAGCAAGTCTCCGTCTCAAAATAAAACAAGTAATTTTTTGTGATTTCTCTTCAAAGTATTGGAGATGACATCGTTCAGTTACCCATTATCCCTTTACAAGCCTTGGTTGAAAAGGTATATGTGTTGATTTCCTATATTTATTATGAGCTTGGTGCAAAACTAACTGTGGTTTTTGACATTAAAAGTAATGGCAAAAAACGCAATTACTTTTGCACCTACTTAATACTTATTTTCAATATTTCTTCTCAAGTTTAATCACTCATAAATATTTTATCTAGATCTGATCCCTAAAAAATAAAATCACTACTCAATCAGCCATAACTATTACATATACCAGTAAAATCCACAAATAATAACATAAGGCCTAAGTAAGGTGCTGAAAGGATAATCTTCATTCCACTTATTTTGGTAGCAGTGGAAAAATGAAACTGTACATGGAAACAAACTCTAATACCCACTTCACCTCCTTACTTTTCAAATCTACTCTGAAGAAAATATGAAAAAACTCAACACAGGAAATCTACTGGTCATTGAACTACATTAAAACTGAAGACTCCCAAAGGGTATCAGATACAAAACTAAGATTTTGATTGACAGTCTCAATGTTTGCTTGTTATTTATTTTTTTTGAGATGGAGTCTCGCTCTGTTGCTCAGGCTGGAGTGCAGTGGCGCGACCTCAGCTCACTGCAAGCTCCACCTCCTGGGTTCATGCCATTCTCCTGCCTCAGCCTCCCGAGTAGCTAGGACTACAGGTGCCTGCCACCATGCCCAGCTAATTTTTTGTATTTTTTAGAAGAGACAGTGTTTCACCACGTTAGCCAGGATGGTCTCCATCTCCTGACCTCGTGATCCGTCCGCCTTGGCCTCCCAAAATGCTGGGATTATAGATGTGAGCCACCGCGCCTAGCCATGCTTCAGTTTTTTAGCAGAGGAGCTCAGTATGGCCCATGATCGATTATTTCTGCACTGATTTAGCATATGACTTTTTTTTGGGGGGGACAGGGTCTCATTTTGTCACCCAGGCTGTAATGCAGTGATGTGATCTTGGCTCAATGCAACCTCCACATCCTGGTATCAATCAATCCTCTCACTTCAGCCTCCCGAGTAGCTGGGACTTCAGACATGTGCCACCAGCCCAGCTAATTTTTGTATTTTTTATAGAGATGGGGTTTCGCCACGGTACCCAGGCTAGTCTCCAACTCCTGGACTCAAGCTATTTCCCCGCCTCGGCCTCCCAAAATGCTGGGATTATAAGCTTGTGAGCCACCACGCCTGGCCGCATATGACTTTTTTCAAAACCAAGATGCCAAATTATTATCTTGTGTTGCTTACTATGGTAGAGACAGCAAAGTTAAAGCTTCAACAAAAGTTAGAAGTCTAGAAAATCTCATATTTTAACATCCTGATCATTTATTCATTCAACAAAAACTTACAGTTCCTTGTTCATGTCTAGTTTTGTATTAGGTCCTTGTGATACAAAGGAAAATAAGACACACATGGCAGATAATATCTTACTAAGTGTTAACACAAAGCTTTCCATCTACATTTGATAACAAGTTGTTTCCTACAAAAAGGATTAATGTACAAGGATGGATACATACCCTGGTAACTTCCAAAGTGGAAAAATAATACTGAGCTTATTGTGAAGTTCCTGAAATTCGTCAAATGTTCGGAAGACAAATGATGGTTCAATCTGTCCTTCCCTCAAAATTCGGACTACATAAATCTGAAAAGAAATCACACCACAAACACATAAAATTTATATTTAAATCTTTCTTTCCAGGCTGGGCACGGTGGCTCATGCCTGTAATCCCAGCACTTTGGGAGGCCGAGGTGGGTGGATCAGCTGAGGTCAGGAGTTTTGAGACCAGCCCGGACAACATAGTAACAGCACGTCTGGCCGGGTGCGGTGGCTCATGCCTGTAATCCCAGCACTTTGGGAGGCCGAGGCGGGCGGATCACGAGGTCAGGAGATCGAGACCATCCTGGCTAACATGGTGAAACCCCGTCTCTACTAAAAAAAAAAAAAAATACAAAAAATTAGCCGGGCGTGGTGGTGGGCACCTGTAGTCCCAGCTACTCGGGAGGCTGAGGCAGGAGAATGGCGTGAACTCGGGAGGCAGAGCTTGCAGTGAGCTGAGATCACACCTCTGCACTCCAGCCTGGGCGACAGAGCGAGACTCCATCTCAGAAAATAAATAAATAAATAAATAAAATAGTCCAGGCATGGTGGCTCACGTCTGTAATCCTAGAAGTTCGAGAGGCCAAAATGAGTGGACCACTTGGGGCCAGGAATTCGCCTGGCCACGTGCCTGGGCAACATGGCGAAACCTCATCTCTACTAAAAATACAAAAAAATTAGCCGGGCGTGGTGGTGCATGCCTGTAGTCCCAGCTAGCTATTCAGGAGCTGAGGCATGAGAACTGCTTGAACCTGGGAGGCACAGGTTTCAGGAAACGAAATCGTGCCATTGCACTCCAGCCTGGGCAACAGAGTGAGACTCTTTTATATTTATAAAATAGTCTCAACAGAGTGAGACTATTTTATAAAATAAAATAAAATAACATAACATAAAATAAAATTAATATAACATAAAATAAAATAACATAAAATAACAACATAAAATAAAATAAAAATAAATAAAAAGTCAGTTAAAAAAAGGCAAAAGGTTTATGCGGGGGTGGTGAAGGAAAACTTGTTTTGCTGGCTAAACTTTTTTTTTTTTTTTGATACAGCGTCTTGCTCTGTTGCCTAGGCTGGAGTGCAATGGCACAATATTGGCTTACTGCAACCTCCGCCTCCCGGGTTCAAGCGATTCTCCTGCCTCAGCCTCCCGAGTAGCTGGGACTACAGGCACATGCCACCACACCCAGCTAATTTTCATATTTTTAGTAGAGACGGGGCTTCACCATGTTGGCCAGGCTGGTCTTAAACTCCTGACCTCAGGTGATCACCTGCCTCGGGCTCCCAAAGTGCTGGGATTATAGGCGTGAGCCATTGCACCCGGCCTATTTAAACTTTTATAAAGTTACAGTACTTTAAAGAGTATAATACTGGTGCCAAGTAGGATCTATCTATAGAAGGCCAGAAACAAATTTGGGGATATATACATAAACTTAAAGGTAGTAGTATATATTGGGGAGAGAATGGACTATGCAATAAAATGGTGTTAGGATAACTTAAATAAACACACAAAAAGATACTAAAATTTATTAACAGAATAGATGAAAATTAAAACAGTAGTAAAATAGCTTTTTAAAGACTATCAATTTGCCAAAAATTTAAAAACTGGCAGTTCTAGAAAGTATTATTTAACAAAAAAGTTAGCACAAGGGTGAAAAGTAACAACAAAAAAGATAACACTATAGTCTGGAAGAGGAAAAAGCATGCTGAAGTTCCTGTATCTGTTCAAAGACAATGTGTGTGTGTTTCATATCAGAGACTGGAATAGGAACTTTGACTTTTTACTTTATATACTTCTCTATTGATTGAATTTGTTACAACAAGCACACTTTATCTTTGAAATGTAAAAAAACTGATGAACAAAAAATAAAAATAAAAAAATTGAAGAATGAGAAAAAGCAGAATAGCACCACTCTTTTAGCTTTGTCTCTAAAAGACAGAATATCACTCGGTCCTTATTGTTTGAAGCAAATATAGCAAGAATTAAATACCAAAAAAGTTAGGGATGCTTCAAGTACATTTACTTATTTATAGACCATTCATGGAAGAAACAAGCATGAATAGAACAAATGCTTGGAACTTTAGCAGAGTCAGCAAAGAAAGTAGAAAGGACAACAATAATACATGCATGATTATTTATAAATATTGAAATCAAACTTACATAATGTTTATCTGGGTTGTATTTCTTATGATATGTAAAAACAGAGACTTCCTTGATTCGACCATCTTGTCTAAAGGAGTATGTTTTAGGTGAAAATGAAAGGATGGGCTCATCATTAGAAGGAAGACCAGAGAAACGAATCTGAGCAAGGTTGTGAATGAAGAAGTTAAACTTGGTGGCAATGCTTCCCAAACTTGATTCAATAAGCCTACAAAGTAATCAGAAAATTCGTTAACAGTAAATGAGAACACATGGTAAATTCTTTCAATGTAATAAATGACAAAAACCACTTTCATTCCTTTAAAAATATTAAGCAGATTGTCACTTTGCCAAGGATTCCCTTTGTTCTACAGGCCAAAGATTTGTTAAAACACATCTCACCCCAACAAAATAATTTATCCCAAGAAAGAATTCATGCTTGGTTCTCTTGAACCCTGTAGGGTCCCCAAGACTAATTAAAGAGCTATTATAGATAGATGATGATTGGTATAATGCTAAAAAGATGACTTCATTAATTTATTCCCTTTTAATAAAGGAGAAAGATGACAAATAGGTGGGAAAGAAAGTAATTCAAGGGCCGGGCACAGTGGCTCATGCCTGTAATCCCAGCACTTTGGGAGGCCGAGGGGAGCGGGTCACTTGAGGCCAGGAGTTCGAGACCAGCCTGGCCAACATGGCAAAACCCTGTCTCTACTAAAAATAGAAAAATTGGCCAGGTGTGGTGGTGTGTGCCTATAATCCCAGCTACTCGAGAGGCTGAGGCAGGAGAATTGCTTGAACCCAGGAGGCAAGAGGTTGCAGTGAGCTGAGATTGCGCCACTGCACTCCAGACTGGGTGGTGGAGTGAGACTGTCTCCAAAAAACCACAAAAACAAAAGAACAAAAACAAAGTAATCCAAATTTTAAAAATTCTCTCCTGTCAAACAGTAGAATTGTAGAATTCAGTGTCAGACTCCTTCAGGTAATCATATTTTCATTCAGTTGGAAAAAGAAGTTTTGACAGGATGGAGAGTTTGGAAAGTAGGTCTGGAAAGAACGTTTTAGGCAAGCAAATGAAGTAAGTCTCAGAAACAAGGTTAAGGAAGCTAGAAAGAAGAAGGATATTCAAAAAGAGAAGTGAGAGAATCTCAAACACAGGCTTTTGCCCCACTATGGACTGAATGTTTGTGTTCCCTCAAATTCATATGTTGAAGCCCCAACCAACACTGCCACTGTATTTAGAGATAGGGCCTTTATGGAAGTAATTAAGGTTAAATGAGGTCATAAACAGTAGAGCCCTAATCCAATAGGAGTGTCCTTCTAAGAAGAGATGAGAGAGCTAGCTCTCCCTACCATGTGAGGACACATTGCGAAGGTGGCCATCTGCAATCTGGCAAGGGAGCCCTCAACAGTAATGTAATCGGCTGGCACCTTGATTTTGGACCTCCTAGACTCCAGAACTGTGAGAAAATAAGTATCTGTTGTTTAAGCCACTAGTCTATAGTATTTTGTTATGGAAGTCTAAGCAGGCAGACGAATACATGCCTGCTTTGTAGTTTTGCCCAGGGGAGCCAATGAATCTCTTTTAAAAAACAAAGCAAAAGAAAACCCATCAATACCTAAATTGTCAGGATTAGTTTGGAAGGCTATACAAAAGTCAGCTTCCTTCAATTCATTTCAGCCCAGACTCTTGAGACTAGGGAAATCCAGTCAGTGTTTTATACCTCTTCTCCATTGAGAGTAAGAAGGCAAGAGAAAAAGGAGAGAAAAGAACATGAGCTCAGGTACCCCTCCCTGCTATGGTATTGTGATGATGTGGCAGCAGTAGTCAGTAACCAGCCTGATCACCAGACCTTTAGAACATATTTGTCAAGAAGATCTGGTTTTTTTTTTGAGACAGAGTTTCGCTTTTGTTGCTCAGGCTGGAGTGCAATGGCGTAATCTCGGTTCATCACAACCTCCATCTCCCAGGTTCAAGCGATTCTCCTGCCTCAGTCTCCTGAGTAGCTGGGATTACAGGCATGCGCCACTATGCCCGGCTAATTTTGTATTTTTAGTGCAGACGGGGTTTCTCCATGTTGGTCAGGATGATCTTGAACTCCCGACCTCAGGTGATCCGCCCGCCTCGGCCTCCCAAAGTGCTGGGATTACAGACGTGAGCCACCGAGCCTGGCCGGAAGATCTGTTTTTAAAGCAATAACAAATTCAAGTACCAGTCATTGGTATATGTGTTTGAAGTACTGGGCCATATAATAGTTTATTTGCAGCAGTGACCAGGGTTTGCTGGATTAAAAACACCAAAGGTCTCCATGGGAATTGTTAAGACAAAATCCTGAAAAATAGATTAGTATAGATAACATTTTAGAAAGAGACTTTAATAAGCTGGGCTTAGTGATGTGCGCCTGTAGTCCCAGCTATTCGGGAGGCTGAAGCAGGAGAATCGCTTGAACCCAGGAAGCAGAGGTTGCAGTGAACTGAGATTGTGCCACTGCACCCTAGCATGGATGAAACAGCAAGACTCAGTCTCAAAAAATTAAAAAAAGATTTTAAAATGGTACATGGCACTGTAGAAAAATGATTTTATCATTGAAATTACATATTAAATAAACCTTGAGATATTTTGAGGCAAATAAGTATATTTTAAAAAATATTATTGCAAATCCTTTGTGTTTATTAGTAAATCAACTTTTGACAGCCTACTATGTGCAAATTACTGTGAATCAGAATTTGTTCTTATAAATCAGAATTTTGATAAATAGCATTTGTTTAAACTAAGGTAAAACAAATCAAAGCAATATTTTATGTTCCTTCTGCAATATACTTAAATATGCCTTACCTAGTAAAGAAAATTGTAGCTTCTGCATCTGTAGTTTGGGGTTGAAGTGCATCTCTAACATATTTCAAATCTTGAATACTTGTAAGTTCTGGTAACCCTGAAGGAATCATCTGTAGAAGAAAACAAAAAGTTCTGTGAGTTAAATTTTTTAAAACATTTGTTCCTCACTCCTTCCTGTGGGCTGCTCAAGTAATCAGAACTAAAGCAAACAAAAACAGTCAGTCTTGAGGGGTTCATTAGTGTATTGGGGACCTAGGTGATTATCTAACAAATAAGGAAATGGACACCAAGAAGTCAAGCAATTTGTTGGTGGTCACAAACCCAGTTTATAGAATTAAACCTGTGAGATCCAGATCTCCTTTTGGCTAGGCTCTTTTTTGGGCAGTGGAGGGGGCAGGCTGTGATCTTGGCTCACTGCATCCTCTGCCTCCCGGGTTCAAGCAATTCTCCTGCCTCAGCCTCCTGATTAGCTGGGATTACAGGTACGTACCACTATGCCTGGCAAACTTTTTTTTTTTTTTTTGATAGAGATGGGGTTTCGCCATGTTGGCCAGGCTGGTCTCAAACTCCTGACCTCAAGCAATCTGCCTGCCTTAGCCTCCCAAAGTGCTGGGATTACAGGCATGAGCCACCCCGCCCAGCCTAGGCCACTGTTTTTACTTTCATAGATTTAGGGGGTACAAGTACAATTTTGGTACATGTATGTATCACACAGTGGTAAAGTCTGGGCTTTTAGTGCATCACTTGAATAGTATACATTGTACCCACTAAGTAACTTCTCATCTCCCATCCGCCATCCCCCTTCCTACCCTCCCAAGTCTCCAATGTCTATTACTCTACTCTTTATGTCCATGTATACATATTATTTAACTCCCACTTATAAGTGAGAACACACAATATTTAACTTTCTGAGTTATTTCACTTAAGACAATTGTAGCCTTCTGTTTATTACCATATCAATTTAGTCATAATAATCATAGTGGGTTTGTGTTTTTTACTTTTTACTTAACTATAATATATACCCAGGAAAGTACAGAAATCTTCATTGTACAGCTGAGTAAATGTTCACAATTCACACCCATATTAATACACAAAACATTCATTAGCATCTCAGATGCCTGTCTTGGGGTCCAGCTACTAATACTTCCCATCCCAAGGGGAGCCACTCTACTGACTTATTTTTTGTATTGTACACAAATGGAGTCAGACAGTAGGTACTCTTGTGTCTGGCTTATTTCACACAGCAGTAAGTTTAAAATATCTGAGCAATAATGTATCTGACATTTGTGACTAAAGCAAATTTTATTCCAAAATCACAAAATAATCTTTTTTAGGTATTGAAACATAGACGCATTAATATAAAACTAATTAAGTGCTTATAAAGAATAGTTACCAGTGAAAGGAGGTTAAGAAAAAGGTTTGTCTGCTTTCTTATCAAGTTGTAGGCCTGACAGCAGAGGTCCACAAACAACTGAAAACGAATGGTGGGCTTTTCACCCCCATTAATGACATATGCCATATCAGAGGTCAGCACAAAAGGAGCCCGATCCCTATTTAAAATGAAAGTACATACAAAATATTATTTACAGAAGATACTCCAATAGTGCTATTACATGATTATTAAACTAAGCTATCTGAGGTACAGCCATTTCCACCTAGGAAACTTTATACCACACACTTTTGAATTTCCATAATTTTAAAATAACATTTTTCTTTTTTTTTTTTTTTTTTGAGACGGAGTCTTGCTCTGTCACCCAGACTGGAGTGCAGTGGAGCGATCTAGGCTCACTGCAAGCTCTGCCTCCTGGGTTCACGCCGTTCTCCTGCCTCAGCCTCCCGAGTAGCTGGGACCACAGGTGCCCACCACCACGCCCAGCAAATTTTTTGTATTTTTAGTAGAGACAGGGTTTCACCATGTTAGCCAGGATGGTCTCGATCTCCTGACCTCGTGATCTGCCCGCCTTGGCCTCCCAAAGTGCTGGGATTACAGGCGTGCCACCACGCCCAGCCTCTAAAATAACATTTTTCAAGAAAGCTATCACATAATAATCTCATTATTTAGAGAGAACTTACGTATGAAATTTCCTTATATATAAAAATAAGGTGATATTTATAAATCCACAAACCCAAAGAGAGATCAAACAGTAGTTACAAACACAGAAAACTACTTACTGCTGTTATACACATGAAACCATTTCTTTCTAAGAGTTATTGCTAAGTAGATAAAAAAATATATATGTACCTTAATTCATTTCAACAAAGTTTAGCCGGGCATGGTGGCTCACGCCTGTAATCCCAGCACTTTGGGAGTCCGAGGCGGGTAGATCACGAGGTCAGGAGATCGAGACCATCCTGGTTAACACGGTGAAACCCCGTCTCTACTAAAAATACAAAAAAATTAGCTGGGCGTGGTGGCGGGCGCCTGTAGTCCCAGCTACTCAGGAGGCTGAGACAGGAGAATGGCGTGAACCCGGGAGGCAGAGCTTGCAGTGAGCCAAGATCGTGCCACTGCACTCCAGCCTGGGCGACAGGGCAAGACTCCATCTCAAAAAAACCCAAAAAAACAAAACAACAACAACAACAAAAAAACAAAGTTTATACACACTTAAGACACATTCTTGTCTACTATGTGGTATGGTCATATCTTTGGGCCTTTTTCATTCCCAGTTATGTTCAAATGGAGCCACAAGGCAAAACGCACAAGGCAAAATGCAAAGCTTGAGACAAACATTAATTTGGGAAACAAGAAGTGCCTCATTTCTTTGGCAACAGCAATAACATTATACCTTTTGAAGCTGCCAAACATCTGTGCATGTCCCAAAAACTTTCCAAAGTCAATGTGAAACATGTGTCCCGTGCTTCGAAGCATTATATTGTCATTGTGTCGATCACAGATGCCTAAAACATAGGTGGCTACACAGCATCCAGCACAGGAATAGATAAAGTTCTCTGAAGCCTATAAAAAACATATACAATTATTTTAGAAAATGAATTATTTTTAAAGTAGGCAGAGTTTATAAATAGTAATTTATCACTCTTTAAAAACACTATTGTAATCCACTCTCTCAATAGCATACAAACTGGGATACAGTAATAGAAGCCAATCTTTTCATATTTCAAAAACAAAAACACTCTTCTAAGGGTGGTTACTGCCCCTTCTCTAGCTTTTCTCTTTTAAAAGTCTGGGATCCCTACCAGTCCCTACTTAGGTACGTGCTGCCTTCGAACAGCTTTTAAGCATCATGTTTGTGGAATCCTGCACCTCTCTGACTCTGCTGCTTAGAATCGGTAAGGGGCAGGATTCCACAAACATGATGGATAGAAGATTTTTGCTTTTTTTCCTCTGCCTGCAGGGAAGACATGTGTAAGGAAAATCAGCTTATATCTGAAAACATTCAAGAATACAAGTAATGTGTTTTGTTTCCCATGTGGTGATTCCCTGTGTGTCATCTTAAGTTCTCCCTCTCCTGGGGATTATTAAAATTACTAATATAATATCGTATAGAAGGATACAGCAGGACACATACAATGAGGTTTTTCTTTAATCTAAAGCATGTGTATTTAGTTTATTTATACAAAATACTGTATTTCTGAGTGGTACATTCATTTGGCCTGACTTGCCCATGTAGTTAATTTTATTCCATAATTCCCCAGAAATCATTACCAATGATGATTAACAGCAAATGTTTATATAGTCTTTAGCACAAACCAGGCACTTCTCTGTGTATATGTGTATATGTATGTGTGTGTATATACATTAACATATTTAGAATCTCACAACAATCAATGACTTAGGTACTATCATCATAACCATTGTACAGATGGAAAACTGGAACAAAGAGAGGTTGTTTGCCCAAGATCACATAACTGTTAAGTGGCAGAGTGAGGATTCAAATCTAGGCAATATGGCTTCACTAAGTTATATTCCCTCTTACTTATTAAATCACATTAAAAAGCCAAATTCATAAAAGATGCTTAATGTATGCTACTTGGCAATTATTTCCTTACCAGGAATCACAAAGGGCCAACATTACTAAAACAAGTATGGGCTTCTGCTGCACTGCTTTTTTTCCCCAGACCACAAAGAAGTATGAAAAGGGAGTGATCTCACAGTTTAAATGATCTATCAAAGGTCAAAATTCCCCAGCATTAGCTTTGTAGGTCAACAGATGGCACGTGTATGTCTACAAAGGTGATCCATTAATGAAACATAAACTAGGCAGCTCCATGACATTAAAACGGGAGTCTTCCTACATCACCACTCAGTTTTCTTGGGTCTTCCTGAGGCCAAGTTAGGATCATTAGAGGCCTTATGTCCTGAAAGATTGCCCTTTCCTCATATGTAATTCCAAATAATAGTAAAACAGAAAATTGATGTTTCCAGTAATAAGAGCTATCAATTATACAACTTTCAATATGCAGTGCTTCATATAAGTCACTTAATTTTCACGAAAATCTCAATGCTTATGTTTACAGCCATAGTATATGTTATAATACCATAATATTATGGTACTATACTTTATAGCAGAGGTCACTGAGGCACAAAGATGTTAAATAATTTGCATAGGTCAGGCGCGGTGGCTCACGCCTGTAATCCCAGCACTTTGGGAGACCGAGGCGGGTGGATCACAAGGTCAGGAGATCGAGACCATCCTGGCTAACACAGTGAAACCCCGTCTCTACTAAAAACACAAAAAATTGGCTGGGCGTGGTGGCAGGCGCCTGTAGCCCCAGCTACTTGGGAGGCTGAGGCAGGAGAATGGCGTGAACCCGGGAGGCAGAGCTTGCAGTGAGCCGAGATTGCGCCACTGCACTCCAGCCCGGGCGACAGAGTGAGACTCCATCTTGGAAAAAAAAAAAAAAAAAAAAAAAAATTTGCATAAGGCCCTGTTGCTGAGTGACTTGGGACCAGACCTGAATTCAAACCCAGAGAGTTTGGCCCCTAATTTATGTTCTTAACTACCACATGATGCTGCCCATTTTACTCATTTCCCAACCTTCTTCCAAGATCTTTGTGAAATATAACATTCTGGGTTAGAAAAATGCCTCTGTTTTGCTGGCCTCTAAGTATGTGCTTGGAAATTTTTGGGGGCGTAATTTAGCATTGGTTTCACTCAGATTCCTGCCATTAAATGCATTCTGTTTTACATTCTTTCCTATACTTAGAAAAAGATGCTCTTTTCCTGACTTAGACTAAATGACTATTTGGTCACCAGAGCTGGAAAATGAAAGCACTTAAAACCTTTGTAATACATTTTTGACAAAGCTTTTTAGAATGAGGAGACATGCTAATTACCTTTTCATATTCTTCTTCAGAGGGATTGTATTTCCTTAGCCACTCTGCAAGTGGTTTATCTTTAAAGGATCCTGTCACACCATATTCCACTTGGATTTTCCTGAGGGTATCAGAAGCAGGAACCAGCTCCACCATGCCTTTAACGATAAAATATTAAGCTATGTAAAACTGTCTCCCCAAAATAAGCCTTTAAACATTTTTAAAAATTATTATTGCTTTTTAAATTTTATTTTAAGTTCTGGGATACATGTGCAGAATGTGCAGGCTTGTTACATAGGTATACATGTGCCATGGTGGTTTGCTACACCTATCAACCTGTCATCTAGGTTTTAAGCCCCGCATACATTAGGTATCTGTCCTAATGCTCTCCCTCCCCTTGCCTCCCACCTGCCAACATGCCCCGGTGTGTGATGTTCCCCTCCCTGTGTCCACGTGTTCTCACTGTTCAACTCCCACATATCAGTGGGAACATGAGGTGTTTGGTTTTCTGTTCCTATGTTAGTTTGCTGAGAATGATGGCTTCCAGCTTCATTCATGTCACTGCAAAGGACATGAACTCATCCTTTTTTATGGCTGCATGCCTTTTAAAAAGTTATAGTTTTCAATCTTTGACATAAGAAACCAGCTAGCAATTGTTACTTTCAAAAAAATTCAAGTCTGGCTGGGTGCAGTGACTCACACCTGCAATCCCAGCACTCTGGGAGGCCGAGGCGGGTGGATCGCTTGAGGTCAGGAGTTTGAGACCAGCCTGGCCAACATGGCGAAACTCCATCTCTACTAAAAATACAAAAATTAGCTGGGCATGGTGGTGGGCACCTGTAATCCCAGCTACTCAGGAGGCTGAGGCAGGAGAATCCCTTGAACCCGGGAGGCAGAGGTTGCAGTGAGCCAAGATAGCGCTACTGCACTCCAGCCTGGGCAACAGAGCCAGACTCTATCACAAAAAAAAAAAAAAAAAAAAAAAAATCAAGTCTGGCCAGGCATGGTGGCTCATGCCTGTAATCCCAGCACTTTTGGAGGCTGAGGTGGGTGGATCACTTGAGCTCAGGAGTTTGAGACCACCCTGGCCAACATAGCAAAACCCCACCACTACTAAAAATACAAACATTAACCAGGCACGGTGACACACACCTGTAGTCCCAGCTACTCTGGAGGCTGATGCATGAGAATTACTTGAACCCAGGTGGCAGAGGTTGCAGTGAGTCAAGATGACACCACTGCACTCCAGCCTGGGCGACAGTGAGACCCTGTCTTAAAAAAAAAAAAAAAAAAAAAGTCTGGCCGCCAATCAAAATTGTTCTTTATTTTCAAAAGTATCTAACATGTAAACATCAATTTTGACTATTTGAGACTCTCTAGTCTGTACATCCATATACTAATCCCCAAAGGAAAACTAGCTGAGATCACAGGTGCCCAACACCATGCCCGGCTACTTTTTGTATTTTTTTTTTTTTTTAGTTGAGATGGGGTTTCACCACGTTGGCCAGGCTGGTCTTGAACTCCCAACCTTCAGTGATCTGCCTGTCTCGGTTTCCCAAAGTGCTGGGATTACAGGCATGAGCCATCGTGCCCAGCGAGGAAAACTATTTTAATTACAAACAAGACGACACTGACCTAGCTGGTAAAGTTACATATAAGATACACACTGTCCCACTTCAGCACAAAAAAATTTCTTTAATCATATATTTGGGCAAGATAAGAATCTTCCAGAATACATTAGCACTTTCAAAAGGAAGAACAGATGAAGACTGACCTTGTGATATAATTAAATCTCAAGTATATATTTTGGCCTCCTAATTGAAATATAAATGCCTGGCTGAACAAACTTTGGAAGGCAGAGGCGGGCGGATCACGAGGTCAGGAGATCGAGACTATCCTGGCTAACACGGTGAAACCCCATCTCTACTAAAAGTACAAAAAATTAGCCAGGTGTGGTGGCAGGAGCCTGTAGTCCCAGCTACTCGGGAGGCTGAGGCAGGAGAATGGCATGAACCCAGGAGGCGGAGCTTGCAGTGAGCCGAGATTACGCCACTGCACTCCAGCCCGGGCAACAGTGCAAGGCTCCGTCTTAAAAAATAAAAAAAAAAAAACTAAAACAAGTATCAAACAAATCAATTATTTGACATTTACACAAAAGAAAACAATGAGGGAGGAATTATGTGCTTTGATAGAAAGATCTCAAAAATAACGTTAAAGACAAAATCCAGATGGAGAACTGTACTTCTGTGTTTGAAAAGAAAGATGGTTGTGCATATTAGAATATACACAAAACATTTCCAGAAGGCTACATAAGTAGTTATATTGTGGAAAGAGGGTACCTAGAATTGAGGATGAAGGTATGAGAGAAAACGAGCATTTACTTTTCAATTTATTCTACTATATGCTATCTGGATATTCTACTATGTGCAAATATTATTTATACAATTAAAAAATTAATTGATATATTTTTAAAAAGAAGGAGATGCATTTGTGTTAAAATAAAACATATGAAAACAGAGCTCTGCTTTGGACAAAGGATTGGAGGAAACAGAAGTTGACCAAGGCTGCCAGGGTACCCAGATAGAAAGTATGTGGGGCCAGATTGTAATTCTAGTAGTCTAGATACATATGGCAGAATGAATTCATTTGGCTCCTTTTTTTCTGGTTGTTTTCTGAGACAGAGTCTCACTCTGTTTTCCAGGCTGGAGTGCAGTGGTGCCACCTGGGCTCACTGCAACCTCTGCCTCCCAGATTCAAGTGATTCTAGTGCCTCAGCCTCCCAGCAGCCAGGACTACAGATGTGCACCACCACACCTGGCTAATTTTTTGTATTTTTAGTAGAGGTGGGGTTTCACCGTATTTGCTAGGCTGGTCTCAAACTTCTGGCCTCAAGGGATCCGCCCGCCTCGGCCTCCCAAAGTGCTGGGATTACAGGCGTGAGCCACTGCGCCTGGCCTCTGCTATGTGAATTCTAAAAGAGTTGTAACACTCAAAAATCAGGTTTTAAAACGAACTCAACAAATTGAAAAGTACTGTATCAAATATAACAAAGTTAATAGCTAACGTCCTACACATGGTTCTAAGATACAAAAATGTACAAGTACATAGCTGGACAGAGTGGTGCATGCCTACACTCCCTGCTACTTGGGAGGCTGAGGTGGTAGGATTGTGTGAGATCAGTTTGAGGCTGGCCTGGACAACATAGTGAGACCCCTGTCTTTATGAAAAATTTTAAAAATTAGCTGGGTGTGGTGCCATGTCACAGGTGCATGACATCATATTCAGCTAATTTTGGGAGGCTGAGGCAAGTGGAATGCTTGAGCCCAGGAGTTTGAGGCTGCAGTGAGCTATGATCACACCACTGCACTCCAGCCTGGATGACAGACAGAGTAAGATCCTATCTCTGAAAAAAGAAAGAAAAGACAAAGAAAATGTACAAGTTACAGGATGGCCAAGACATGGCTTAGCAGAAGCTGGTATGATGACAACTTAGGGACTGATTTTATTTATGAATAGTTTCACATGTGTGACACTATGCCCACCCTTTTGTATTCTACAAAATCCAGGTGCCATTCTTAGAGACAACAGATTACCTGAACCATTTGCAAGGAGAATAATAAGGTGATAAGGTAATTTAAAGTAATCTTTCATAAGTGGCTGAAGAATTTGGAATTCAGAATCTGAGGCCACAATACTGGTAAGGGTGAAGACGGATTTAACTTAATTATATGATAGTCCCTGAACAGAACTGGAACCAATGGGTAAAAGACACCAGGACTCAGCCCCCATTAATCACTTGAATATGAAAAAGAAATCGATAGCTATCAGAGCTACACAGGATAGAATGAACTGCCTTGAAATGCAGTGAATTCCCCTTCACTGTAGGCATTTAAGCATAAATCGAATGGCAAATATTGGAAGGATGATTATCTTTCAGGTGACTTCCTAGTGCCTATGCATAGAATTTGTGAAGTGTTTCTCATTTCCACCAACAGCAGATGATCTTTCCTTTAAAACCTGATGGTATTGCCTTTACAACTTTTAGAGCTTTCAGCTTATTAAAGCATACTCTGATTACTTGTATGTATTATTGCTTCCTTCTAAAATATGAGTACCACATATTCTTACCATTTTATAGATGGTAAACAACAAACATTTGTTGAATAAGAATAATGATGGCTGCCATTTATTGAGCACATAATACGTATCAGATATTAGGATGTTTTACATTCATTAATAGTAAGATAGATATCTGCTATTAGTAGAAAAGAACTTTGTATGATTTTATTTTATAAAAATGAAATCAAAGTTGATTTAACTTAGATATGGCCTTATTTATTTGGTTTTGAGACAAGGTCTCACTGTTTTACCCGGGTTGGAGTGCAGTAGCATGATCATGGTTCACTGAAGCCTTAACCTCCCAGGCTCAAGTAATCCTCTCACCCCATCCTCCAGAGTAGCTGAGACTATTTCTTTTTGTAGAGACAGGATCTCCCTGTGTTGCCGGGGCTGGTCTCAAACTCCTAGACTCAACTGATCCTCCTGCCTCGGCCTCCTAAAATGCTGGGATTACAGGTGAGAGCCACTGCACCCAGAGATATGGCATTATTTTTTTTTTTTTTTTTTTTGAGACGGAGTCTCGCTCTGTCCCCTAGGCTGGAGTGCAGTGGCACGATCTCGGCTCACTGCAACCTCTGCCTCCCGGGTTCACGCCATTCTCCTGCCTCAGCCTCTCCGAGTAGCTGGGACTACAGGCGCCTGCCACCACGCCCGGCTAATTTTTTTGTATTTTTAGTAGAGGCGGGGTTTCACCATGGTCTCGATCTCCTGACCTCGTGATCCACCCGCCTCGGCCTCCCAAAGTGCTGGGATTACAAGCGTGAGCCACCGCGCCCGGCCCATTATTTTTAAGCTTAAAGCTAAAGACCATAAAGTCCTCACTGGGTCAATTAATGGACACCTCTGATTACTGCGAAGCATTTATTTAGGCTACACTAAGTTAAAAAAAATTTTTTTTAATTTATTTTGAGATGGAGTCTCACGCGGTAACCGAGGCTAGAATACAGTGATGCAATCTCGGCTCACTGCAGCCTCCGCCTCCCAAGTTCAAGCCATTCTCCCATCTCAGCCTCCCGAGCAGCTGGGATTACAGGGGCACGCAACCACACCTGGCTAATTTTTGCATTTTTAGTAGAAACAGGGTTTCACCATGTTGCCCAGGTTGGTCTCAAACCCCTGACCTCATGTGATCCACCCACCTCAGCCTCCCAAAGTGCTAGGATTACAGGCATGAGCCACTATGCCCGGCCACTAAGTTATTTTTAAAAGAGACTTAATTATGAGCAACTGAATCAATAAAGTAACACTGAATTAAAATAAGAATCAACTGTGATACCAGGGTATCTGCATCAGGACCTTTAGGGCAGGTACACTTTAAGCTAAGTTCAAGGAAAAAAATAAGACATCAAGACACAGCTAATAAACTTACCTCGATCTCTGCCAGTCGAGAGACATTTGAAAATTACCATCCTCAGATCTAGTCCTTCTTTAAGCCAGATCTTATCCATAATCTTTATCATCTGTAAAGCTAACATATCTTGCCGAAGATCTTCACCAACCTTGAAATCAAGGAAACAAAATGAAACTTGTACATCTCCAAAAGACTTAACAGATTACATACTATGAAAGCTGTAATCCCAGCACTTTGGGAGGCCAAAGCGGGCAGACCACCTGAGATCAGGAGTTCGAGATCAGCCTGGCCAACATGATGGAAACCCCGCCTCTACTAAAAACACAAAAATTAGCTGGGCATGGTTGCACACACCTATAAGTGAACAGAACTGCCTTTTTATTTTTCTGCAGCATTCTAGGGAAAGGTACTTAACCTCTTCATATCTCAGTTCCCTGAACTGTACACTTTAAAAGGTTCAGTTTTATGGTATGTGAATTATATTCAAATATTTATTTATTTTTTGAGACTGAGTCTCGCTCTATTGCCCAGGCTGGAGTGCAGAGGAGTCATCTCGGCTCACTGCAACCTCCGCCTCCTAGGTTCAACTGATTCTCCTGCCTCAGCCTCCTGAGTAGCTGGGATTACAGGCGCCTGCCACCACACCCGGCTAATTTTTGTATTTTTAGTAGAGATGGGGTTTCACCATGTTGGCCAGGCTGGTCTTGAACTTCTGACCTCAGGTGATCTGCCTGCCTCAGCCTCCCAAAGTGCTGGGATTACAGGCGTGAGCCACCGTACCTGGCCTATATTCAATTTTCTAAAAAGGCAACATGGAGAATCTGTGGGATGATGAAATGTTCTACATTTTGACTGTATCAATGCCAATATCCTGATTGTGATACTGCGCTACAGTTATACAAGATGTTACTATGAAGAAGAGTACACAGGATTCCTCTGTACAGTTTGTTACAATTGCCTATGCATCTATAATTATCTCAAAATGAAAAGTTTACTTAAAAAAATTAACTCTCCCAAAATGAATTACTTTTTAACTAAAACCTGAACAACTTTTCATTTTTTTTTTAAACTGGATAAAATAATTTAAAAACACATAATAATGAATACATTCTGAGACTAGCCAAGAAAATTATGGAAAAGAATAAGGAGAATTTGCCTTAAAAAATATTAAAACTTGGCTGGGCACAGTGGCTAACGCCTGTAATCCTACCACTTTGGGAGGCCGAGGCGGGCAGATCACCTGAGGTCAGGAGTTCGAGACCAGCCTGGCTAACATGTGAAACCCCGTCTGTACTAAAAATAAAAAAGTTAGTCGGGCGTGGTGGCACATGCCTGTAATCCCAGCTACTTGAGAGGCTGAAGCAGGAGAATTGCATGAACTAGGGAGGTAAAGGTTGCAGTGAGCTGAGATCACGCCATTGCATTCCAGCCTGGGCAACAAGAGCAAACTCCATCTCAAAAAAAAAAAAAAAAAAAAAAAATTAAATTTAAAAAAAAAAACACATAAAATTCTTGTATTCAAAACAGATATTACTGGTTTAGAAAAAGGCGCCTACATCAATAAAACATAGAGTTCAAAACCAGATCTGAGTACAAAGGAATTTATTATATGTATATATCAAAGGTGGTTCAGTAGAAGCAATCTTTGTGAACCTCCACATGTCCAACTCATTGAATTAACTAAAATTCTTCATCCTGTCTTCAAAATATACAAATCATGATCAAAACACGTAACATTTTTGGCTGGGCACGATGGCTCACACCTGTAATCCCAGCACTCTGGGAGGCTGAGGTGGGTGGATCACCTGAGGTCAGGAGTTCAAGACCAGCCTGGCCAACATGGTGAAACCCCGTCTCTACTAAAAAATACAAAAATTAGCCGGGCATGGTGGCAGGTGCCTGTAATCTCAGCTACTTGGGAGGCTGAGGCAGGAGAATCACTTGAACCCAGGATGTGGAGGTTGCAGTAAGCCGAGATTGCGCCACTGCACTCTAGCCTGAGTGTCAGAGCAAGACCCTGTGTAAAAATAAATAAATAAATAAATAAATAAAACAATAAAAAAACATTAAACAAAATCACCTTTTCAATTTTGGGAAGGTAATTTGATAAAAAAAATTTCTAAATTGCCATTAAAAAATAGTAACATTATTTACTCACCTTAAACATGACATTAATTTCTTCTCCCATAGGGTCAGCATTCACCATTGCGACTTTTAGGGGGACAGCATTAGAACTGAAGAAGGAACACGACTGCAAATACACATGTTAAGCATTAGAAAGATAAATAAAAATGGATTTAGAATTTTTTTTGTCCTACGCATTTCCCCTTTCACTTCTTCCTTTGTGTCTTGTTTTTAGATTTATTTTTTATTTTTATTTCTGTTAGAGACAGCATCTTGCTTTGTTACCCAGGCTGGAATGCAGTGATGCAACCATAACTTCCCACAACCTCTAACTCCTGGCCTCAAATGATCCTCCTGCCTCAGCCTCCTGAGTAGCTGGGACTACAGGCATGCACAAACACGCCCAGCTAAACACTTGTTCCTTTGAATTACAGCAAATGAAGTAACACATGAGAATTGCTTTTTCATTTTATTTATTTTTTTTTTAGATAAGAGTTTTGCTCTTGTTGCCCAGGCTGGACTGTAATGGTGCAATCTCAGCTCACTGCAACCTCTGCCTCCTGGGTTCAAGCAATTCTCCTGCCTCAGCCTCCCAAGTAGCTGGGATTACAGGCACCCACCACCACGCCCGGCTAATTTAGAATTGCTTTTCTAGACTCTCTGGAAGATAACAGATAGGCAAAAATACTTTTTGAAACTTAAACATAGCATATATGACTAAAATATCATCTCGCTAGGCAGAGAAGCAAAAACTTGAGACACAAACTTTTAAAGTTTGAGCTTTGTAAATGTCTTAATCCATCAACAGAACACAACATCTTGTGATATCCTTTTCCTTCTTCTAAATCACTGTGATCTGAGACCTCCATTCTTCTGTTTATGGTACTATTTTAATTAATTAGCCATGGAAGTATTCCCAAAAACTAAAAATTTTATTAGCAATGATCACATCTTACTTTTAAAATGAAACTGACTAAAAAGCTAATTTAAGACAGTGAGACCAGTCGGGCATGGTGGCTCACGCCTGTAATCCCAGCACTTTGGGAGGCCGAGGCAGGCGGATCACCTGAGGTCAGGAGTTCGAGACTAGCCTGGCCAACACGGCGAAACCCCGTGTCTACTAAACATACAAACATTAGCCGGGCGTGGTGGCAGGCACCTGTAATCCCAGCTACTTGGGAGGCTGAGGCAGGAGAATTGCTTAAACCTGGGAGGCGGAGGTTGCAGTGAGCCGAGATTGCACCATTGCATTCCAGCCTGGGTGACAGAGCAAGACTCCATCTCAAAAAAAAAAAAAGGCCAGGCATGGTTGCTCACACCTGTGATCTCAGCATTTTGGGAGGCCGAGGCAGGTGAATTACGAGGTCAGGAGTTCGAGACCAGCCTGGTCAACAAAGTGAAACCCCATCTCTACTAAAAATACAAAAATTAGCTGGGCATGGTGGCGTGTGCCTGTAGTCCCAGCTACTCAGGATGAGGCAGGAGAATCGCTTGAACCCGGGAGGTGGATGTTGCAGTGAGCCGAGATCGCACCACTGCACTCCAGCTTGGGCAACAGAGTGAGACTTTGTCTCAAAAAACTAAATTAAAAAAAAAAAAAAAAAAAAGACGGTGAGACCAATTTAAAAAAATGAAGCCCAAGGCAGTAAATAATATTATGCTTTTTTTTTTTTTCTAGGAATGGTGTTTAGGTAAAAAAATATGCTATGATAAATATGGATCCTAATCACAACCATCCATGCTTATAACCAACCTATGCAGGTTTTACCTTCATTTGCCTTAAGCATACCTGCCCATTTGCCTTCTTCCTATTATTTTCAAATGTAATATGAACTTATAAGTATTGTATGTGTCACCTTAATATTTAATTCTTTTGCCACTAGACTTGGCTTGAGAGGGAGACGGCATTTATTTTTCTGAAAAAAGGACTGTACTCGTTCCATACTTCTTTGGAGAACAACCTATAGAAAGAGATGTGATACTGTAAGAACATAATGAAAATGAAGACCTATTTTTCACACAGGTTATGCTGTGGATACAATTTATAAAATGGTCAGTTGTCAAATGGTCAAAAAAAGGTTGTTACTAAAGAGAGTTAATTTTTACTATAAAACTAGAATGGCCAAAGGCTATAAATATAGTGGGCAAAGGTACATTTGGCCAACCAATGTATACAAAAATGTTAAAGCTCACTAATAGTCAAAGAAAGAAACCAAACAAAAATGAATGCAATTTTTCACCTATCAGATGAAAATTTAAAACAACATCCTGTGTTAGGAAACAATTTCATAATTTATTGGTAGGGAGAGAGGTGTACACAGGTGTAGCTTCTTTTGTAGAGCAATGTAACAACTATTATAACTAAAAATATGTGTCGCTCTTGACTCAGCTATTTCACCTGTAGGAATTTTCTGAAAGAAATACTAGCAAAGAAGTAAAAATGTACACACCAACCAAAGTTCATGGCAGTACTGTTTAGTAAACAGAAAACAGGTAAACAATGCATATAGAGGTAATAGTTTATAATTAAGATTGTATGTAATATTTCCCCAAATTAATCTATAATTCTTATCAAAATTCCAACTGCCTTTTTGCAGCAATGGATACACGGTTCTTAAAAGTCATATGAAATTGCAAGTGTCCCCTGATGGCCAAAAATAATAATGAAAAAGAACAAAGTAGGAGTACTCACATTGTCCAATTTCAAAACTTACTATAAAACCATGGTAATTAAAAAAAAGTATAGGCTGGGTGGATGGCTCATACCTGTAATCCTAGGATTTTGGGAGGCCAAAATGGGAGGACTGCTTGAGCCCAGGAGTTCAAGACCAGCCTGGGCAACATGGCAAAACCCTGTCCCTACAAGAAAAAAAAAAAAAAAAAGACAGGCATGGTGGCAAACACCTGTGGTCCCAGCTACTTGGGAAGCTGAAGCGAGAAGATCACTTGAGCCCAGGAGGTTGAGGCTGTGGTGAATTGTGATCACACCACTGCACTCCAGCCTGGGCAACAGAGAGAGACCTTGTCTCAAGGAAAAAAGAAAAAAAAAAACCCAAAAAAAACCCCAAATATAGCATATGGATAGACATATAGATGAATAGTATAGAATTGACAGTCTAGAAATAAACCCATATATGTGGTCAACTTTTTTTTTTATTTAAAAATTTTTAACAGAACACTTCATGAATTTGCATGTCATCCTAGTGTAGGGGCCATGCTAATTTTCTCTGTATCATTCCAATTTTAGTATATGTGTTGCTGAAGAAAGCACAGGGTCAACTGATTTTTGACAAGTACGCCAAAACCATTCAAGAGGAAGGAGGGGGTCTCTTTAACAAATGGTGCTAAGACAACTGCATAACCTCATTCAAAAGAATAAAGTTGGGCCTCTACTTCATACCACATACCAAAATTAACTCAAAATGGATCAAAGACCTAAACATAAGAGCTAAAACTAGAAAAGCTTAGAAGAAAACACAGGTGTACATCTTTATGGCATTAGATTTGTTGATGGATTCTTAGATATGACACTAAAAGCATGAGCCACAAAAGAAAAAAACAGATACACTGGAATTCATCAAACTTAAACATTTTTGTATTAATATATTAAAGGACACTATTAAGGAAGTAAAAAGACAACTGCAGAATGAAAAAAAATATTTGCAAATAGTGTATGTGATAAAGGTCTAGTATCCAAAATATATAAATAACCCTTATAACTCAACAACAAAAAGACAGTCTAATTTAAAATGGACAAAGGACTTTGAATAGATATTTCTCCAAAGAAGAAATACAAATGGCCAATAAACATGAGAATGTGCTCAATATCATTAGTCACTAGGGAAATTCAAAACAAAACCACAACAAGATACTGCTTCACACCCACTAGAATGGCTATAATCAAAAAACAGGAAAAAAAAACAATGTTGGTGAGGATGTGGTGAAACTGGAACCTTTCTATATTGCTGGTGGGAATGTAAAATGATATAGCTGCTACAGACAATAATTCTGTGATTCCCCAAAAAGTTAAGCACAGAACTACCATATGACCTAGCTATGCCATTCCTAAGTGAAAACAGTTGTTTAAACAAACATTTATACATGAATATTCATAGTATTATTATTATTATTATTATTTTGAGACAGAGTCTTGCTCTGTTGCCCAGGCTGGAGTACAGTGGCACAATCTCGGCTCACTGCAAGCTCCGCCTCCTGGGTTCACACCATTCTCCTGCCTCAGCCTCCCGAGTAGCTGGGACTACAGGCGCCCGCCAACATGCCCGGCTAATTTTTTGTATTTTTAGTAGAGATGGGGTTTCACCGTGTTAGCCAGGATGGTCTCGATCTCCTGACCTCGTGATCCGCCTGCCTGGGCCTCCCAAAGTGCTGGGATTACAGGCATGAGCCACGCCTGGCCAGCAGTATTATTATTAATAGTCAAAAAGTGGAAACAACCCAAATGTCCACCAACTGACGAATGTTTAAACAAAATGTGGTATATCCACACAATGGAATATTATTCAACCAAAAACGGCATGTAGTAAACATGCTGGAACATAGATGAACTCTGAAAACTTTATGCTAAGTGAAAGAAGCTAGACAGAAAAGGCCATAAAGTGTCCAGAATATCCATATAGAAGTATAGACGTATCCATATTGACAGAAAACAGTTTAGTGGCTGGGAGGGGAAAATGGGGACATGCTTTCTTTTTGGTGTGATGAAAATACTGTGGACTTTAATAGTGGAGGGAAAGGAACTCAAGAAAACAATTTTCATCAGAAAGGAATAAATAAGCACGGAAATAAATAAGCATGGGAAAATCACTGATTTTAATAGGTTGTGAAATATGTTCCTATATATTTTAAACAATCTTTGAATTTATCTGCCCCAAATAGCATGGTATGTATAGTTAGAGTTCTATTGGGAGTCTACCAATAAAGAATAGCAACTTAATTAGTCAGCACCATAAAGATCCTTCCTTTAACATCAACATATTTATATTACCTTTTATGGGTACATACCTGTCTGGCTGATCCACTAGCCTGCCTTACTTTTTCTGCTACTCCTCCTAAAAGCTGTACAAGTTTCGTCTGTTTTAGAAGTTCTTCTCTAAGTCGTTTTCCTCCTACTGACAGGAGAGCACCCAAAACATGTTCGTATCGGGTACTAAACTGTACATCATGCAGGGCATCTTTGAGAAGCCTAATACAGCAAAATATTTATGTTAGTCACTTCTTGTTTTTTTTTTTTTTTTTTTTTTTTTGAGATGGAGTCTCACTCGTTGCCCAGGCTGGAGTCTCGGCTCACTGCAAGCTCCGCCTCCCGGGTTCATGCCATTCTCCTGCCTCAGCCTCCCGAGCAGCTGGGACTATAGGCGCCTGCCACCACGCCTAGCTAATTTTTTGTATTTTTAGTAGAGACGGGGTTTCACCGTGTTAGCCAGGATGGTCTCGATCTCCTGACCTTATGATCCGCCCGCTTTGGCCTCCCAAAGTGCTGGGGTTACAGGTGTGAGCCACCACGCCCGGCCATATGTTAGTCACTTCTAAGAACTAGGTGAACCTCTCTGAAAAATAACAAGTTCAATTTTTTTTTCTTTTTTTTTTGAGACCAGGTCTGTTGCCCAGGCTGGTGTTCAGTGGCATGATCTTGCCTCACTGCAACCTCTACCTCCCAGGCTCAAGCAATCCTCCTACCTCAGCATCCCAACTAGCTGGGACCACAGGCACATGCCACCATGTTGGGCTAATTTTTTATATTTTTGGTAGAGATGAGGTTTCACCATGTTGCTCAGGCTGGTCTTAAACTACTGAGATCAAGTGATCCACTAGCTTCAGCCTCCCAAAGTACTGGGATTATAGGCATGAGCCACCATGCTTGGCCTCAATTTTTGGTAACCAGAAATTTATTTTAAGCTATATAAGCAAGTCAAAACCCATTCATTATTATAGAGCTATAAGATACCAAATTTTTGTAATGAAGGTTTTCAAATTTTTGCATTAGAGGGTAAATTTAGCTCCTTTAAAATAATACCTTCAACAAAATATCTGGTATCCACAATAAGTAGTGTGGCATGCCATTTAGACTTACAGGGTATGCCATTTCTATAAATTCTAGGAATGGAAATACAGTAATTAATAAAATTTAAATCTTACCAATATAAACTGTGTGCTATCTGGATATTTCCCAATGCCCTGGACAGAAGGAATTGTACTAATGAACTATTCAAGTAAATTTCATATTTCAAAGCCTACAGTAAAAGAAAATAAGAATTATTGTGGTCTGATCCATACTAAATTGTTCCAATAAAACTATCAAAAGAGAAACTATATAAAGCAAGTATTACTCTTACTGATGAAAGATGATACTTATAAAAATTAAATAGATGAATTAACCTATGCCAAACTAATTAAATCAAGCACAAAAGTATGTAGTAACATTCATTAGCTATGTTGAACTCACCAGTAAAGAAAAATCAAGGAAAAGCTCAAGTCTGGTTTGTTCTAAAAAGTCTGAAAACTAAAAATACAGGTACCTATATACAATATTCAAATGGGGCAGATGACAATAGTGGGAAAAAATTCACACTAAATCCAAATGCAATGCCCCTCAATGTTCCCACACTACAAAATGACTTTTAATCTAAACAGAAGGGGGATCCCTTAGCAAGTTCCCATAAAAAACTAGAGTGAAAGTATAAAGGGAGGTAATCTAGTAAAAAACTCACTTGTACAAACTGTGGAAGAAGATCTGTTAGCTCATCATCACTAATGGCCTCAATCCAGGTCACAGCTAGGGATCTTACTTCCTGATCAGCAAATCTAGAAGATTACCATAAAACCAAGATTGGACAGTGATTTCTTTCCAGTGAAGCTGTATTTCTTGAAAACACAACCTCAATCTGGTCCTGACAAACAACACTAAGATATCTCTTTTATTCAAAAGCAATGTATTTCTTCTTTTTGTAAGAAGACAACCTTATTGTGCTATACAGATTCAATTTAGGGATAATTTAGGAATCTTAAGTTTATGAAAATTAATTCTGGCCCACAGCATAAAAATATAAATTATTCAAAATTTACAACCTAACCCTTCCTTTAGGCTAGTTTTAAAGGACATGAAATGCTTTACTGACAACTTCAATGCAGAAGATATGTTTGTATAAATATACATTTACACATTTGGATTATATTGAATTGCTTTCATGTTAAAAGGAAAGGAAATGCTTCTGGCAACATACCTTACTGGAAAAACTGACAATAAAACAAGAGCAAATAAATGTATTTGACTTACTTTGAATCAAGAAGTTCCAATGCAATTAGTGGGTACAATGGAGGCCACTGGTGAAGCAATGAGTAAGTTTTGGCAAGATTAACCCATTTCCAGTTTGGGGCACTTGCTAATATTTTAGGAAGACAATTTGGGTGTTTGAAGCAATAATAACGTTTCTCCCATAAAAAAGCTTTATCTTCTTTAGAAAGTCTGCATATATAATAGAATTAAATTACTTCTCAGTGACAGCATAATGATATAATCTCAATGATTAAAAATACAAAGAAGAAATTTATTTATTTGGGACAGCTACTTCTTCATAAAATCATTAATACTAATTTGGAATAGAAAAATGCAATGTATGGCAAATGCCAGTAATTAATGCTAATCCGAGAACTGAAAGAAATGATTATGTCTTGATAAAAGAGGTTTAGTTAGGAAAATGAAGGATAATTCAGTACAATAAAAATTTATTGAGCTCTAACTAGATGCCAGGCACTAGAAATCAGAGTTGAAAAAGCAGATCCCACCCTAAGAGACAGCAAGGATTTCATCCATTTCATACAAATAAAATCAAATGCTATGAAAAAAAATACTACTATAAAATTTTGGAACATATTTATACAGTTCAACTGAGAAATATTTAAAATGAAAAGGACTTGTTTTGAAGATCCTAACTGTTTTAAGCTTAATCACACGTTTACGTGAATGAAATATTTCACTATTTTACTATCCATCCATATACATAAATATATATATACATATACATGCACTGAAATTTATTCATTTCATGTGAAGTAATGAAAAAATTCAAATACTGCAAAAGGTATATAGCGAAATCTCTCTCCTTCTAATTCCCCTTCCAAGAGGCAACCACCTAAGCTTGTATGCTCTTCCAGAGAGAGTTTATTCATACAGAGGCACACACATGGATATATGTAGATCCTCTTTTTTCATTTATTTTCGTGGTAATACACTATATACACAATTCTACTCCTGGTTTTCTTCAGCTAACCTATTTTAAAAATTAGTACATACAGCTATAATCTCATTTTTATTTATTTTTGTTTGAGATGGAGTCTCGCTCTGTCACCCAGGCTGGAGTGCAGTGGTGCGATCTCAGCTCACTGCAACCTCCGCCTCCCAGGTTCAAGTGATTCTCCTGCCTCAGCCTCCCAAATAGCTGGGATTACAGGCATGTGCCACCATCTCAGCCTCCCAAAGTGCTGAGATTACAGGCGTGAGCCACCACATTCAGTCTATAATCTCATTTTTAATAGTTGCATGGTTCTCTACCAGATAAATGTACCTTAATTTAATCCCTATTGATGGACATTTCCAATCAATTTTTCTTTTCTTTTCTTTCTCTTTTTTTTTTTTTTTTTTTTTTTTTGAGACAGGGTATTGCTCTGTTGCCCAGGCTGGAGTGCAGTGATGAGATCATGGCTCACTGCAGCCTTGACCTCCTGGGCTCAAGCAATTCTCCCACCTCAGCCTCCTGAGTAGCTGGGACTACAGATGCACAACACTGTGCCCGGCTACTTTTAATTTTTTTGTAGAGACAGGGTCTCACTATATTGTCAGGGTTGTTCTCCAACTCCTGGGCTCAAGCAATCCTCCCACCTCAGCCTCCCAGTGTCAAGAGTACAGGCATGAGCCACCACGCCCAGTCTCCAAACAGTTTTTCAATAATCCAAATAAATACTGCAATGAATATTCTTGACTCCATAAGCAAATATAAAAGAGTTTTATATAACTGGAAATGGCACTGCTGGGTCACAGAATATACACATTATAACCTTGTAGATTTTGCCAAATTGCTCTCCAAAGGAGACATAGCTTTTTGTACTTCTGCAAATAGTATAATTCCCATTTTATGTATCCTTATCAACACTTTTAACAAGGTATTTTAATTTTTGCCACTCTGATGTGTTAGATGGTATCCTGAATTAATTTATATTTCCTTGATTACTGAGAAATTGAACATCTTTTCAGATTGTTTAAAAGTATTGTATTTTTCTAAAAAAAATTGCTTGTTCATACTTAAGTCTCCTTGACTACTGAGTTCTTGGTCTTAATCTTATTAATAAGAAAAAGTTCCTTACGGTTAAAAAAATCTCTTGATATTTATTGTAAATATAGTTTCCAGTCTATTGTTTGCCTGTTGTTTAAGTAAAAAGGTTTGACTTGGCAATTTTCTAAACTTTTATACAGTTATGTAGTCTTTTTATATAATTTTAAAAGTCAGTTAAATACTAGCTGGCCCTCGAGACAAAAATTTTGTAGATTATTTAAAAAAAAAAAAAGGAAAAAAGGAAAAAATGTAAGTTAAATAGAAAACTTTCTACACCAAGAAAGCTGATAAATCATGAACAGAATCAGGTTATTTAATGTAAGCCTTAACTTGACTTTTACATTATAGGAGATACTTAGCCCAAAACAGAATAAACAGAGCATACCGAAGTGATGAGTCTTTATGAAGAATATCAAGAAGTTTCTCTTTTATATCATTCTCTAGTGTTTCTAAGTTATGTTGCTGTATAATGCTTCTGTCAACTTGAGGAGTTGTATAAATAATATCAAATGCAGGAGAAGGAAAATCAACCTTTAAAATTTAACAGAAATTGATCAAATTACAGTCTACATATTTGCCACATTAACCTCTTTGTCTTTAAGAAAACAGATTTTTCTTAGCAATCAGGGTGTATTTACATTGAATATTAAATTAATGCTTCTTGTTGCAATTGATTACCATTGTTGGTAATTCTCAATAGCACATACATATTTCTTGGGATAGGTACAGTGCATGTTTTACTGCTTCTCAGAAATATTGATATTAAAATAGAAGATAGATCCCTGAGACTAAAACAAGATCAGTTAGGTTTCTTTAACAACCCAAATCATGGTATACACACACACATTTTACGAAGAAATTTTAATTTACACCTCTCTACATGTCAAGAAGTACCATTACCTGTAGCACTATTCTTTCCATGACATATCCTTTTTTGGTAACTGTTCCAGGAACAGAATTTGTATGTGATGAAGTCCAAAGACATAGAAGTTTAGTTCCACATGTTAAAAACCTTCATGGATGTAAAAAGAATAATGTGATTTTCATTTTAAAAATCAATTCAAAATTCACAACACATGTAATGAATTTGAAAAGTTAGTATGAGATCAACTAAATAAAAAGATATCTTTAAGAACATACCAGAAGGATTCACTCTCCACATTGTACTGAAACTTTTTAGGTGTAGGGTAAATGTATTGAAATGTAGGGTAGGAACAAAGAGAGGGAGAATTAAAGGACATTATCTTGGGGAAAATGGTGTTGAGGACAGAACACAAAAAAGGTAAGGACTCAGAAAACAACTTCTATAAATAGGAAGGTTAAGAATAGTCTTTGAAGATTTTCTACAAAGAAATATATCTCAAGGTGGTGGTTTGGATTACAGAACTGCTTCCCGACTTTAATCATTAGATCAAAAATACATGCCAAAGAAAACAAGTTTTTTTGTTTTGTTTTGCGACAGGGTCTTGCTGTCACCCAGGCTGGAGTGTAGTAGCACAACTATGACTCAGTGACCTCCCTGGGCTCAGATGATTGTTCCACCACAGCCTCCCAAGTAGCTAGGACTATAGGCACGTGCCACCATGCTCAGCTAATTCTTGTTTTTGTTTTTTTTTTTTTGTAGAGAAGGGGTTTCGCCATGTTGCCCAAGCTCGTCTTGAACTCCTGAGGCTCATATGATCTGCCTGCCTCAGCCTCCCAAAGTGCCGGGATTACAGGCGTGAGCCACCGTACCTGGCCAGATATGAGAAGTTTTATCTGTTTCCTAGGCTAGGGGTCTGCCAATTTTTTCTATAAAGAGCCAGAGAGTAAATATTTTGGGCTTTGTGAACCATACAGTCTCTGCTGCAAGACTAAATTCTGCTCTTGTAGTTCAAATTTGCCAAGAACAACACATAAATGTATATGCATGCTATGCTCTAACAAACTGTATTTGTATTTATAAAAAGCAGCAATGGGCTCAAGTATGCTCACCCTTGCCCTAGACTACTAATTTATGGCCTACTCAATCAAAACATTCTTTAAAAGATATTGACATATCTTTATACAGAAGAAATTTCTGAAAAACAACATAAGATATACAAAAGCAGAAAACTATAGTTTGCCAAATCTTTGTTCGTTTTATTCAAACAGCAAATATCTTTACCAAAACTAGACTCTAGTTTTAAATTTTTCTCTTGACAAACAGGCTTTGAATCTTTGATACGTTATAATCCATCATATATATATATATATGGGGATGGGTCTCACTCTGGCATGCAGTGCTTGGCATGCAGTGGTGTGATCATAGCTCACTGCAGCCTTGAACTCCTGAGCTGCTGGAATTACAGGTGTGAGCTACCACACCGGGCTATACTCTGTTATGTCTAAGAACAACCCTTACTTCCAACTGGACTTAAGGCAAATCCTGATCATATTATCTCATCTATAAATACTGTTATATATCTCTAAAAAATAAAGTTTCCTGTAATAAGTACAATACCATTATCCCTCCTAAAATAATTAACAATAATTACTTAAGACCATAAAATATCTATTCACTATTCAAATTTCCCTGATTGTCCCATAAGTGATGTTTCTTAAAAACAGTTGGTTTGCTTAAAACAAGATCCAAGCAATGCCTAACACTTGCATTTGGATGTCTTTTTTTTTTTTTTTTTTGAGACGGTCTGTGGCCCAGGCTGGAGGGCAGTGGCACAACACATTTGGATGTCTTTTTAAGCATCTTTTAATTCAGGGTCAGCGAACTCCAACCTGCCTTTACAAAGTTTATTTATAGCCACATATAAACAAACTGGCCTTTACACCTGGCTTTGTAAGTAAACTTTTACCAGACATAGCCATGCTCATTTGTTTTTTTTTTTTTTTTTTTTTTTTTTGAGACGGAGTCTTGCTCTTTCGCCCAGGCTGGAGTGCAGTGGCGCAATCTCGGCTCACTGCAAGCTCCGCCTCCCGGGTTCACGCCATTCTCCTGCCTCAGCCTCTCCGAGTAGCTGGGACTACAGGCGCCCGCCACCACGCCCGGCTAATTTTCTGTATTTTTTTAGTAGAGACGGGGTTTCACCGTGGTCTCGATCTCCTGACCTCGTGATCCGCCCGCCTCGGCCTCCCAAAGTGCTGGGATTACAAGCGTGAGCCACCGCGCCCGGCCAATTTGTTTATGGACTGTCTATGACTGCTTTTGCATTTGTGACAGAGTCTATATGGTCTGCAAAGCCTAAACTACTTTTATCTGGCACCCTTTACAGAAAAAGTTTGTTAACTCTTGTTTGGTCTCCTTCTCTTTTTTTCTCCACTTGCTATTTATTTGTTGATGATACCAGGCCTTTTGGTCTGTAGAATTTTCCATATCCTGAATTTTGCTGGTTAAATGACTCCTCTGGTGTCATTTAACATATCCTCCTCTATTTTCCATAGAGAAGAAGTTAGACCTAGAGGCCTGATTTGATTCAGATTTAGTTATTTGGCAAGAATACTTACTATTTCGCAGTTGGTATTGTATACTACTTCTTATTCTATCAAATTAAAAGGTACACACTGTTTGGGTTATCTCTCTGTGATGTTACTATTGATCAGTTTAGTTCTAGTGCTATCCAGTTTAAGCCATCAATTATGAAGTTGCAGAAAAACTATTCAATGGTTTTAGGAAGGCATTTTCACAGATTTTAAGGTTTTAAAACAAAACATAAAAAAGGCAACACTGATGATCACTGCTTGGATCAATGATTCTCAACTGGGAGTGATTTTCCTTCCAGCAGACATTTGGTAGTTTGCAAATAATTTTGGTTGTAAACTGGGGGGGACAACTGGCATCTAGTAGGTAGAATCTAGGGATGCCGCTAAACATCCTACAATGCACAAAACAATCTTCCACAACAAAAAATTATTTGGCCTGAAATGTCAATACTGCCAAGATTGAGAAACCCTGGCCGAAATATATTATTTCAGTATGGGTTGCAAAATTATAATATTCTAATTCTATCATTCCTTCTGCATCTATTATCTAAAGATTTTCACTTTTTTTTTTTTGAGATGGAGTCTTGCTCTGTCACCCAGGCTGGAGTGTAGTGGCGCAATTTCGGCTTACTGCAAACTCCACCTCCCCGGTTCAAGCGATTCTCCCGTCTCAGCCTCCCAGGTAGCTGGGACTACAGGCACGAGCCACCACACCTGGCTATAACTTTTTTGTATTTTTAGTAGAGACAGGGTTTCGCCATATTGGCCAGAGTTGTCTCAAACTCCCGCCTCGGCTTCCCAAAGTGCTGGGATTACAGGCGCGAGCCACCATAACGGGCTAGCTAAAGATTTTCTATAAAAAAAACTTTGTCATATCAATTACTGCTAGGCGCGGTGGCTCACGCCTGTAATCCCAGCACTTGGGAGGCCAAGGCAGGTGGATCACTCGAGGCCAGGAGTTCGAGACCAACCTGGCCAACATGGCGAAACCCTGTCTCTACCCAAAATACAAAAATTAGCCAGGCGTGGTAGCACACACTTGTAATCTCAGCTACTCTGGAGGCTGAGGCATGAGAATCACTTGAACCCAGGAGGCAGAGGTTGCAGTGAGCCGAGATCATGCCACTGCACTCCAGCCTAAGTGACAGAGTGAGACTCTGTCTCAAAAAACAAAAAATACAAAAAAAAAACTTTGCCACCTCAATTATTTGGTAACCCTCAGAAATAACTGTAAAGGAAAGACAGGTTAACTGCTTAATTCTGTTTATGTGCCAGTTTTCAGAAAAATTAGTTAAGAACTCATTTGTGCTGGACATGGTAGCTCACGCTATAATCTGGGATCGGATGGCAGGAAGATCAATCACTTGAGGCCAGGAGTTTGAGGCCAGCCTGGGCAACACAGTAAGACTCCATCTCTACAAAAAAACAGTTTTTTTAAAAAAGAACTCATTTGTTATTAAGGCTGAATGAAATGCCTTTGAGTCATTTGGCTTCAATAATAGTGACCATAAGGTCATATAAGATTGCATCTTCAACAGAAATTATTTCATAAAGAATTTCAAGACTAGGATTACTAATCGTTATAACAGTGGTTAACTCAACTGTATTATACACTTTGTTTCTCTACATGACACTTTGTTTCTCTACATATACTAACGTATACATATACTAATGTAGAGAAACAAAGTGTAATAATAATAATCATCTCTCTTAATCATCTTCTCTCTTAATTTCTGAGTATTGCTTGAACGTGAAGTCCCAACATTACCAAGATCGCCTGCACTACTTGGCAGTCTCAAGTTTAATACAATCTATTCACCATTTTAACAGCAGAGTGTTGGATGCAAACTATTTAAATGTCTAGCAGAAGTCAACTGCCCTTCATTTGATAGTCTCTTGAATTATGAAAGAATATTATCTCATTTATCTAACACAACCATTTATTACTAGACAATAAAAGTGGCAAAATGTGATAGTTCTCTAATTATGCAACGACTCCTGGTGCTTTCAAGAGCAAGAAGGTTTTCAGAATTTATTTATAAAAATTAATGATAATGATGAAATTACATTTAACTTTCACATAACTGCTCTCTGACACTAATTTATCAAAGACAGTGGTGAATACAATTCTTCACAGTATATAAGCATATTCTGTTTTAGAGTAGTAATGTATTATATTTAGCAAAAGGTTCCTAATACACACCATTAACAGTAATCCCTTCAACTGCCTTTCTTTAGCCTTTGGTAGTTCAAAATTATGTCAGGTATTAAAATCTGAACCCACCAAAATGTAGAGAACAAAAAATCTTATACTGCCTCCTCAAATATGGGGGAAGTGATTAAAATAAAGAAAAATATTTTTTAAATAAATGTGTATTTTTTTTTTCTTTTGGAGACAGAGTCTCGCTCTGTCACCCAGGCTGGAGTCCAGTGGTGCAGTCTTGATTCACAGCAACCTCTGCCTCCCAGCCTCAAGCAATTCTCTTGCCTCAGCATCCCAAGTAGCTGGGATTACAGATGTGTGCCACCACACCTGGCTAATTTTTGTATTTTTAGTAGAAATGGGGTTTCACCATGTTGGCCAGACTGGTCTCGAACTCCTGACCTCAAGTGATCCACCCACCTCAGCCTCCCAAAATGCTGGGATTACAGGTGTGAGCCACTGTGCCCAGCCAATAAATGTTATTTTTAAGCACATGGGAAAAGAATATTTCAGGAACAAATTTGTCAAGTCAGTGTTTTGAATATCCTATTATTGTCAACAGATGATTACTGGCAAATCAAATGGTGTATTTGCCATTTAAGAAGAAAAAGTATTAGATTAGCAGAAATTTTCATTCTCAGTATTTGTTTTATCTTAAGTTAAATAGATCTATTATTAAAGCATTTCCCAAACTGTCCCAAGGGACACAAGGTTTCAAAAGATATATTCTAGAACAACACAAAAGTGTCATAGTATCATCTAAGTTTCAGTATGTTAATATAGGGTAATAGTTAAGAATGTAGACCCTGTAGCCAAACTGCCTGGTTCAAATCCCAATTCTACCACATACTAGCTAAGTGCCCTGGGGAAAGTCACTTAATCTCTGTACTTTGATTCCCGCCCCCGCCCCAGTAAAAAGGGATAAAAACACCACTTACTTCATAGAGCAGTTGTGAGAAATATAAGGATACCTGTGTAGCACTCAGATGAATACCCAGCACATAGTAAGTGCTATATAAGTGTTTTGTTATTATAATAAATATATTGTCATAAGACCCACTTAAATAGTCTTCTTGACTACAAAGCTTTAGGGATGATTTTTTTTCCTTTTAATTTTTCTTTTAGAACTTTAGAGATGCTTTTTTTTTTTTTTCTTGGCAGGGGGTGGGGAGAGGCTCACTGAAACCTCTGCCTCCGGGTTCAAGTGATTCTCATGCCTCAGCTTACAGAGTAACTGGGATTACAGGGGTGTGCCTCTATGCCCAGCTAGCTAATTTTTATATTTTTGGCAGAGGTGGGATTTCACCATGTTGGCCAGGCTGGTCTCAAACTCCTGACCTCAAGTGATCTGCCTGCCTTGGACTCCCAAATTGCTGGGGTTACAAGCATGAGCCACAGAGCCCTGCTTAGAGATGCTTTAATATGCCAATGTGCATCATCTATTCTCTAGAATGCACCCATGTGCTGAATGTAACATATCCCGAACTTACCCAATTTTTTTTTCCTTTGGAAAACTCTTGATCATCTCATGAAACATTATTCCTTAAAACATAATTAAAATATTCAGCTGAGGCCAGGCGCGGTGGCTCACGCTTGTAATCCCAGCACTTTGGGAGGCCGAGGCGGGCGGATCACGAGGTCAGGAGATCGAGACCACAGTGAAACCCCGTCTCTACTAAAAAATACAAAAAAAAAATTAGCCGGGCGTGGTGGCGGGCGCCTGTAGTCCCAGCTACTCAGAGAGGCTGAGGCAGGAGAATGGCGTTAACCCGGGAGGCGGAGCTTGCAGTGAGCCGAGATTGTGCCACTGCACTCCAGCCTGGGCGAAAGAGCGAGACTCCGTTTCAAAAAAAAAAAAATATTCAGCTGAAAGGCCAGATAGATTATACTATTCCAGTGGCTATTAACAGACACCAAGCTCAAAAGAAATTCCTTTACCCCTAAGGATAAGGGAAAGAATCCCTAATAGGGTTTTGCATACTTGTGGGATGTATGGCAATTAAAGACTAGGGGCATTTGGCAGTAAGGGATAGATTAGTAAAGACAATTAAGGAAGGGAATAATGTGCATCTATAGATTCTCTGAAACTGGAGAAGAGTAGGAAAGAAATGGGAAAAGGGAAAACGAAGTTCTTTGGTTAATATCAAGGGAACGTATAAGACTGTGGTATTATGTCAACAATATAGTACTTTATATAAACGACAGTCATTGGCTGCTGCTTTTCTCCATGGAACAGTGAGTGGCAAACAAAGCTGTGCATACCTATTCACATATGTTCAGAATATAGCAGAATAACTTTGATTTCCTCTAACCTGTGTCTCTGAACTAACCTCCTTTTATCACATTAGAAAAACTGAAGAGGCTCATTCACTCATCTATGTTCCTCCCCTCACCTCCTCGTCATCTAGCCAATTCTGATGTGCAGATGTGTCCACAGTGACTCACCATTACAATTTAGTAATACTTACCGTTTAAAGTCAAAAAGAGGTAACGAAACTTTGCCCAAAGCTTCTGGTCCCTTTCTCTGCTTATTAGAATCAGGGGAACTTCCACTGCTCTGATTTAAAATTCCAAAAAGAGTAAGGTGAAGAAGTGATTCTAACGGCAATTGTGATATCTGGATGGGAAAAATGATTCTATGGGGGGAAAAATGTATTAATAGAACAAATTAGATTGAATGATTTTGAAGTTTAACACTTTAATGAGACTGACAATTTTAGGCATTGTATTTAACCTTTCAAATGATCTTTATTTTGGTATTTTTATTTTATTTTATTGAGACGGTGTTTTTGCTCTGTTGCCTAGGCTGGAGTGCAATGGCACGATCTTGGCTCACTGCAACCTCCGCCTCCTGGGTTCAGGTGATTCTCCTGCCTCTGACTCTCGAAGTAGCTGGGATTACAGGCACCTGCCACCACGCCCAGCTAATTTTTGTATTTTTACTAGAGATGGGGTTTCACCATGTTCACCAGTCTGGTCTCGAACTCCTGACCTCAGGTGATCCACTCGGCCCCCCAAAGTGCTAGGATTACAGGCATGAGCCACCATGCTAGCCTCAAATAATCTTTAATACTGAGTAACCTTTAGCTAAATGGAAGTCTGGCTAACTTGTCCTATTAAAAATTTTTAATAAACAAATTTTATTAACAGAATAAAATTTCAAAATATAACATTTCTTTCTTTAAAGACTTGCAAATGCCTTTGAGATTTCTACTGTCAATTTCCAGGTAAAATAATATCAGTCATTTTTATTTCCTTTTGGAAAAACTAGATGAATGTTTATGAGAATTTCTGTTTTGGGATGTAAGAATGCACACAAACATATATAATAAGTATATACACAAACAGCCTTCCTTCCTCCTTCCTTTCCTCCCTCTCTTCCCTCCCATGAAAAAAAAAAAGTATATACACCAACAGACATATGTTTAGCAATGCATTATTTTTTTAAGTCTGAAAGAACACTTGAAGTCAACAGTAGGCACTCTGAGATAGCAAATGTTGAAAACAGAGTGACACTTTCTACTTATATGCATTTTTGTGTTACTTGATTGCTTTCACAGACGTATTATTTTATAATATGAAAGAAAATAAGACAATAGGAAAACATTTAATAAATGTGGAACTAATAGTAAAAAGTTCTGCAACTGTCTATCTGCCTAAATAATGAGAGTTCCCTTAGTTTAAAAACACTATTTTAGGCCAGGCACATTGGCTCACACCTGTAATTCCAGCACTTTGGGAGGCCAAGGTGGGCGGATCACCTGAGGTCAGGAGTTCAAGACTAGCCTGGCCAACATGGCAAAACCCCTTTTCTACTAAAAATACAAAAAAATTAGCCAGACATGGTGGCACACACCTGTAATCTCAGCTACTCGGGAGGCTGAGGAAGGAGAATCACTTGAACCCGGGAAGCTGAGGTTACAGTGGGCCGAGATTGCGCCACTGCACTCCAGGTTGGGTGACAGAGTGAGACCCCCATCTCAAAAAAAAAAAAAAAAAAGAAAAGAAAAGAAAAAACACTATTTAAAAAATATGAATAGTATAAAATATCATCTTGTACATGGATTTAAGATAAAGTTTTTTCGGCTGGACGCGGTGGCTCATGCCTGTAATCCCAGCACTTTGGGAGGCCGAGGTGGGCGGATCACCTGAGGTCAGGAGTTCAAGACCAGCCTGGCCAACATGGTGAAACCTCAACTCTACTAAACATACAAAAAATTAGCCAGGCATGGTGGCGCATGCCTGTAATCCCAGTTACTCAGGAGGCTGAGACAGGAGAATTGCTTGAACTCGGGAGGCAGAGCTTGCAGTGAGCTGAGATCACGCCACTGCACTCTAGCCTGGGCAACAAGGGCAAAACTCCATCTCAAAAAAGTAAAAAGATAACTTTTTTCGTTAAGTGTTGATTAAGAGCGAGAATTGTTATATAGTGTTACAGAATAAATACTGAAGTGAGCAATGCTATAAAATACTGTCTTTCTATAACTTTCATTCCTTTCTATAACTATAAATTTATATCTTTAACTTGATAAAGTCTAAAAAGAATGGTATGTTTTTGCAATTTAATAATATGAAGGCTTAAAGGGGTATTTCTTTTTTTTCTTTCTTTTTTTTTTTGAGATGGAGTCTCACTCTGTCGCCTAGGCTGGAGTGCAGTGGCTCAATCTCGGCTCATTGCAAGCCCCGCCTCCTGGGTTCATGCCATTCTCCTGCCTCAGCCTCCCGAGTAGCTGGGACCACAGGTGCCCGCCACCACACCTGGCTGGCTAATTTTTTGTATTTTTAGTAAAGATGGGGTTTCACCGTGTTAGTCAGGATGGTCTCGATCTCCTGACCTCATGATCTGCCCGCCTCGGCCTCCCAAAGTGCTGGGATTACAGGTGTGAGCCACCGCGCCCGGCCAGTATTTCATATTTTTTAATGAGAATTTCAGTCTGTTCTATAAAATCATATCTAGAAGAGATCTTAAGACATAAGTAAGAAGTTAATGAATTTCAATGAAAATTGCAATAAAAATTAAAGTTAGGATGCACACATTGGAAAAAGTAAAGAACGGGACACACTGAAAGAATAAAAAGCCAGAAATTTCACTTACAGTTCATCCCATTTAATAAGATAGAAGAAATTCTTGTAAGTGCCAACCTTCTTTGATTGAATAGGTTTAAAAAGATCCTTTCCATTGTGAGACAGTGAACATATCAAGTAGTATTTTTCGTAACTGAGAAAAGAAAGTTTAACTTGATTTCTATCATAATACAAATTAGTTAACTAATACAAATACATTAGCAGTTCTTCCTCCAAAGAGACTAATATCTGAAATAATCTAGTCACCTTTCATTTGAATTTTCAGAAGTCCATCTGAAATTTAACCACTGCAAATTCTATGAAAATAGAAAAGAGGTTTGGTAAAGGGGATAAAAAGGGGAATGTATGTTCTTAGGTCCCAGTTTAAAGCACGGTCATAATAACACCAGCTGGAAAATTTACTTTAATTTTGTGCTCAGTTAGTTATTAGCTTCAGATTTTAGTTGAACAACACTGAATAATGTATTTATTCATTTCTAGGTAGAAAGAGTACAAACATTACCTTCCCTAGGTGCATTTTCCTTTGCTAAGCTACTGAAATAGAGTCAGCTAAGCATGTGCCTCACTTGCATTAAGCCAATCTTCCTAGTCTATTGGGAGTCTTCCATTTATGGGAACAGATGCTATTGTATTCTCTCATTAGATTGCAGTGACTCAGCCACTAACTGCCAAGTACACAGCTGGTTGGATACAGTCAGGTAATCTTGTAAAGCAGGAGTCTTAGATTCAATAAAATTGTACTCTACTTAATCTAACTTACTGCTAGCCTTACATGTTAACCACTCTGTTCATATATACAATTTCTTTATCATTCTAAATTTAATTCAAATCAAATTTCGTTGGTTCACACAATACCCCTAAGCTAACTATTTGGTTATTTTTCTCAACTTTATTCCATTTACTCCTATTTATGTCAACATTTTATTCACTTACTTTCTATCTTTATCACCGTTTTCTGTATTGTCTTCTACTGGGTATTGTGTTCACCTCATTAGTGTCCCTATGTATATTTGTGTGTGTCTATGTACAAACGTGTGTGTGTGTGTGTGTGTGTGTGTGTGTGTGTCTATGGAGAATGTGGAGATTGTTATCCCTGTAATGAAATACCTTCAGATACCATCAATATCCATTTAAATGCAAGTTCCAGAAGAGTACAGGTTTTTTGCTGCCTTGTACTACTTAATCTCCGGTACTAAGAATACTGCCCACAGATGGTGCTCAATAAATACTTATTGAATAAATTAAAACATCACTTTTAAGTCACTAAATTATTATTATATTTTAATCTAAAGCCCAATTTAAGCAAAACTTATGTTTGATATTTCTTCAGTAGACTTTTTTATAGCATTAAGCTACTATAAAACTATTTCACTAAAAATATTTCTGACTTTTCAGTTCATACATTCATTTTCAAACACACTAAAACTGGCGGCCGGGTGTGGTGGCTCATGCCTGTAATCCCAGAACTTTGGGAGACTGAGGTAGGCAGATCACTTGAGGTCAGGAGTTTGAGACCAGCCTGGCCAACAAGGTGAAATCTCGTCTCTACTAAAAATACAAAAATTAGCCGGGCATGGTGGTGCACACCTATAATCCTAGCTACTGGGGGCGCTGAGGCACAAGAATTGCTTGAACCCTGGAAGCAGAGGTTGCAGTGAGCCGAGATCGTGCCACTGCACTCTACCCTGGGCAACAATACAAGACTCCATCTCAAAAAAAAAAAAGAATGAACAAACACCAGTCTTAAATTGGCTAATTAATTGACATTTGCTCTGTTTTCCTGCTATATTTGCTCTGTTTTCCTGCTATATTTTCCTGCTTTTGGCATGTAAAGAGTTACTTTTTTTTTACTGGAAGTGCTTCAAACACCTCTGTAATTTTTAAGAGAATAACGTAAGTATCTGCTGGTTAGCCATTTAAACACCAAGATAATAGTGGTTGATGGCATTTTACAAGATTAGAATAGTTGCTAGATAAAGCTGCACATATTTTCTTTTATGTTTTATTTTTATTTTTTTGAGACAGGGTCTTGCTCTGTCACCCAGGCTGGAGTGCAGTGGCATGATTATAGCTCACTGCAGTCTTCATCTGCTGGCTTGAGCAATACTCCTGCCTCAGCCTTCTGAGTAGCTGGGACTACAGGTGCACACCACCACTGGCTATTTTTTTTTTTTAAATGGAGTTTAGCTCTTGTTGCCAAGGCTGGAGTGCAATGGTGCAATCTTGGTTCATCGCAACCTCCACCTCCTGGGTTCAAGTGATTCTCCTGCCTCAGCCTCCCAAGTAGCTGGGATTACAGGCATGTGCCACCACACCCGGCTAATTTTGTATTTTTAGTAGAGACAGGGTTTCTCCATGTTTGTCAGGCTGGTCTCGAACTCCTGACTTCAGGTGATCCACCCGCTTCAGCCTCCCAAAGTGCTGGGATTACAGGCATGAGCCACCGTGCCTGACCAGCTAATTTTTTAAAAACACTTTTTAGTAGAGATGAGGTCTCATTGCCAAGGCTGGTCTCCAACTCCTGGGCTCAAGCAATCCTCCCACTGTGGCCTCACAAAACCTTGGGATTACAGGTGCAAGCCACCATGCCTGGCTGCTTAAACCGTTACTTACTTTGATACCCAATTACTTGAAATTCCATGAGCAGCAAAAATAGTAAACTGGAGCTGCTCTGTTGTAGTCCATGCTTCCTTGACACTCTTGCTACTTTGGGCACAGTCTGTAGGACTCCTACCAGAATTTGCATGGAGTCTGAGAAGATCATAAATTGCTGCAGTTAATTGGTTTATGCTTACTTGAACAGGATTTTCAGGATTAAGTGAGCCTAGATTTAAAAAAAAAAAAAAAGTTAATAGATTCTCTGAAAAGGCGATGATTATTGCTAAAATTTAAAGATTTAAACACATACCCCTAGTTGAACTCTTGCTAGTGTCTTCTCCTCCAAACAAAGAAGTCACCTACACATGCACACACACACACAATAGTCAGAAAATTGCCTATGACATAATATAAAATGTCAAATACTATGTCAGAGAAACTCTTTCCAGGGGAAACCTCCCAAGTATCTACAGAATTAATAAAACAATAAATAAATAATGCAAAAAGAAAGGGAAAACCACAACCAAGATTATTTTTAGTATTAAGAAAATCAGAATAACTAAAAACTACTGTAAAATATCACAGAAACACAATAAAATCTGCTTGGTTAATATTAATTTGGAATCTAGAAGTGACAAGTACAGTATTTTTCCATTAGTCGCTCTAAAACAACATAAGAATATCCTTAAAGAAAAAAATCTAGAACTCTATTACCACTTGGTTAGTGACTCAAAAAAGTGCTTATAATTATCTAAACTGACTCCCCTCCTATCTATTGTCTGCTCCTTTATCCAGCAAATGGGTAAATAGAAGCCTCAGACAAAATTAGGTCCATGGTAGTTGATCACCTCCAAGTAATTTCATATATATGTGTGTGTGTGTGTGTGTGTGTGTATGAGTGTGTGTATGAGTGTGTGTATGTATATATGTATGTTTCTAAAAAGAAGCACATAAAAAAGTAGAAAAAAAGAAACCCACATCTCTACATACCATATGGATAGGATCTCTCTGAGAATGTATGGACTATGTTATCTCCTAGATATCGAGGGGCACACCATCAACACAACTTTTCTATCCTTTGTATTTATTGTGGCCTGTGAGACGCACCCCTTCTTTTATCCTTGCAATTAAAGATATAAACGTCCCTATGAAGCAAGTTAATTAAATCCCCTTGGAAATATCATGAGGGACAGCTTTTATTAAAAGCAACAGTATAATCTAAAGGGAAGGCCCCTAACTTGGCTGCTTCTGAGGCATTACAGCTGAGGCCCTTGGTCTTTTCAACAGGGAGTATTAGCCAAAGTAGAACTTCCCCCACTGATAATCAGGACGCTTCCACCCCAAGGGAGAAGTGATAGTTATTGTCCTCCAGGTCTTCTAAGCTCAATTATCTATCCTTAAACCCCAAACCAACTTATTTATGCCAGAGATCCTCCTCTATACACAAAGGGTTCACAGTTTGACATCCACCTGTTGAATGTCAACTCTCATAAAGCTCTTCCAAGGCAGCCCAACTTCTTACCAAGGAATCCCCACCTAACCAAGTAAGTGATTCAACCCAAAAGTAAAAGCCAAAGTTAAAATGACAATATTTTGTCTAGGAGAAGGCAAAAATCTCCTGTTTAAGTGCATATTTGCATGTAATAAAATCCTAGTTACCAAAAATACTCACATCAGCAGTTTTACTCCTTGGAAGATTAATTGCTCTCTTTAGCTTCTTTACTGATTCTGTAATGGCAAGAGTCTCGACACCATCTAAAGCACTACAGATTTTTCTTACAGCTTTAATTACTTGATCTACTGCTCGGTGCTGGTTCTTTAAAAATAAAAAATAAAATAAAAATAGGTAGGTGAAATTTAAAGGACCAATTCCAGAGACGAAGTCAGAAACTAGGTATCTTAGATATCCCTAACAGATATCCTGTACTCTTTTGTGATGAAAAAGAAAAAAGATAGCTTTTCAATTGTATAGTTTATTTCAGAGTAGGAAAAGGCAAGGCCTGGTTAATTTTCACTTCATCTGACACAATTATTCATATGCAAATTGCTATTAATTTTACATTAGAATCAGAAGTAGAAGCATAAATTAGTAACAAATCACTAAAACTAGAGCTATTTTTTTCTTATTCTCATTTGGAAATAATTTCCACATTGAAAATAACCCTTCTCTTCCTCCTGCAAAAACACGGTATCAAAAACCAAGTTCTTCAGAGGTTGGACACATATTAATAACACTGGGCAACATTTACCTGAAAAGTACATATCTCATTAAGAAACATTCTTATATAATGTATTAATTCATAAAACATTTATGCCAAACTTTTATGCCAAGTACTGTTAGAATGGGCTGAAACTCAGTACTATACCACCCCTCAAAAATTTAAATTTTTCCACCCTTGAGGCTTGGCTACTATAAACCTTCACCTTCAAGCTTAAATGAAACCACCTAATTTTCTCAAGTACCCAATTACCCTGCAGTCTTCGGGGCCTGTTTTCTAGCTCCTCATTTTTGCTTATTTGACTTATACTTCCTGCTTCCTTTTACTTCACTCACCTTCATGCAAAAATCTTTCCAGTTTTGAAGGTCATGCCATTCTCCTATATTACTTCATATTACTTTGCTTTTTTTTTTTTTTTTTTGACGGACTCTCATTCTGTTGCCCAGGCTGGAGTGCAGTGGTGGGATCTTGGCTCACTGCAACCTCCACCTCCCGGGTTCAAGTGATTCTCCTGCCTCAGCCTCCCAAGTAGCTGGGATTACAGGTGTCTGCCACCATGCCTGGCTAATTTTTGTATTTTTAGTAGAGATGGGGTTTCACCATGTTGGTCAGGATGGTCTCAAACTCCTGACCTCAGGTGATCCGCCCACCTCAGCCTCCCAAAGTGCTGGGATGACATGCGTGAGCCACTGCGCCCGGTGTATATTACTCTTTAAGTGCCAATTATCAATTTATTGTCTATCAGTTCCAAATCCACCCTTCCACTGCTCTCCTTTCTGATACTAGAGCTAGACCCTATAAACATTTCTCTTTGCCAAGCTAGTGCATTTTTAGGTTTTGTCAATTGAACACACAGAAAGGACCCTCCAAGGCAAGAGCATTAGGAAGACACTTCCTATTTGGGTTCCTGCCTTCTAATTTTTTAAAAAAGTCTTTTAATTTTTATTACTCAAAAAAGCTTCATCTTTTATTTAGCTTTCTGACTCTGTGCTTGTGCTATCAACACTTTCACAATGATTTTCTGCTCCTTGATAAGGAAAGCATGCTTGATCCTGTCACTAACACATTTAGCACACATGGAATCACCATAGGCCCTGCTGACATGTTTTTTGTTTTGGACAATCTCATAAGAGCTTTAGGTCTCACAGCACGAACCCCTCAAAGTCTACCTGAGTACACACCACATGCAGATTTTGGTGCCTTCCCAACCTTCTTGGTACAAAGGTAAACAATTCTATTACCAGGGGTTCAGGACAGCCTAGTTTCGTTAGAGGCTAGGAAAGCTTATGAGGGTATGCCAAATGCCCCGGAAGAGGAAAAACAGCCAGCTTGCTTTTTTTTCTTTTTTTTAATTCAGTGTGACAGCTCAGTAGTCCTCAAAAGCTACCTCTAGCTGCACCCTCATGCTATGTTCTCCTACCTGACAGCTTTGGCTAAAGTTATCTAGCAGGTTTCTTTGCCATAGGCAACTATGTATTCCTGTGAGAGCCATACTCTCTTCAAAGAGGCTAAATTTCAGTCTAAGGTTGGGGGAGAGACTTTATCACAGTCCTTAGAGTGTTTTACTGTCCTTGTTTCCTCAGCCTAGAGGTGACAGCTGCTTTTATGCACCTCCTATCGCTGCACCCCTTAGAGTAGGATTGGCAAGCTTTTCCTTTAAAAGGCCAGTTAGTAAATATTTTAGGCTTTGTGGGCCATACAGTCTCTGGCACCAATTCAGCTCTGCCATTAAAGCATGAACACAGACACAAACAATACATAAACAAATGACCAAATGACTGTCACTATAGGTCCAATAAAACTTTATTTACAAAAACAGAGAGCAGGCCAGATTTGGTGTGTGAGTCATAGTATGCCAATTCCTGCCTTACAGTCCTCTTTCGCCCTTTAAAGCAATTAATCATCTTTTACTAATTTATGATTTTTTTTTTTTTTGAGACAAAATCTCACTTTTGCCCCCCAGGCTGGAGTGCGATGGTGTGATCTTGTCTCACTGCAACCTCCACCTCCCGGGTTCAAGCATTTCTCCTGCCGCAGCCTCCCAAGTAGCTGTGATTACAGGTGCCTGCCACCATGCCCAGCTAATTTTATATATATTTTTTAAGTAGAGACGAGGTTTCACCACGTTGGCCAGGCTGGTCTCGAACTCCTGACCTCAGGTGATCCGCCTGCCTCAGCCTCCCAAAGTGCTGGGATTACAGGCGTGAGCCACCACGCCCGGCCTAATGATTCTTTAAATTTCCTTTTTTTTTTTTCTTTTTTTTTGAGGTAGAATCTCACTCTGTCACCCAGGCTGGAGTGCAGTGGCATGATCTCAGCTCACTGCAACCTTCGCCTCCTGGGTTCAAATGATTCTCCTGCCTCAGCCTCCCGAGAAGGTGGGATTACAGGCATATGCCACCATGCCCGGCTAATTTTATAATTTTAGTAGAGACTGGCTTTCGCCATATTGGGCTGGTCTCGAACCCCTGACCTCAGGTGATCCACCCACCTCCACCTCCTAAAGTGCTAGGATTACAGGCGTGAGCCACCATGCCATGTCTAAATTTCCCTTTTCAAATAACTTAGTACAGTTTCCGTCTCCTGGCTGGCCCACGCTGATACATCTTACTACTGACATGGTCATTTCTCCCACTGCATGCCATATTTTCGCACTGGATATTTATCTAACTTTCTACCCTACACCCTGTAATACAAGCCTCAGTTACATAAACGTCCATGTGGAAAATTCACAATATATTCAACCCCCAAACTGTATCCTATTGAAACGTTAACTACAATATCATATGTGGTTACAACCCCTTTGCTTCCAGTCCTTACACCCTCATTCTGACCAAACTCTCTTCTGTCCTCACTGCCTCATTCTGACTAAACTCTTCTCTGCTTCTTCTACCAGGCAGCTGAGCACTTTTAGGAAAATCTTATAGATTCAACAGTCCTCAGTTTCAGCACGAACTTCCATGGCACCCAAAATTCCTTTTATCTGCCCTTGGTCAGCTCTCCTTCCCATTCCCTATAGGATATTAAACCAAACCATTATTCCTTGCCTCAAAACCCCTACTGCCATCCTAACTTCATTTTACCAAATTGAATTAACATTCTATCTTCAGAAAACTAAAGGCCAGGAGTAATCAAAACCTCTGCAACTTCCTAGCTGGGCACAGTGGTGTATGCCTATAATCCTAGCTACCTGGGAAGCTGATGTGGGAGGATCTCTTGAGCCCAGGAGTTTGAAGCCAGCCTGGGCAAGACAGTGAGACCTCCATTTCTTTAAAAAAGATAAAATAAACAAAAACAAAAATAGCTTCAGCAACTTCTTGATCTCCTCCTAAAACCCATCCAAAAGAAACTAAAACATATATCCATGGGCTCATACATAAATGTTTATAACAGCATTATTCGTGATAACCAAAAATTATAAAGTTTAAGTCCAAATGTTAATCATTTGGCAAATAAACAAAATGTAGGGTAGCCTGGAATATTTTTCAGCAAGAAAAAAAGAGAACTATAGATGCCTACTACAACATGGATGAACCTCAAAAACAGTATGGTGTGTGAAAGAAACCAGATGTAAAAAACTACATAGTACATGATTCCATGTACATGAAATGTCCAGAAAAGGCAAAGCTATAGAAATAGGAACCAGATTAGTAGTTGTTTGGGGCTGAGGCTGGGAGTGAGGATTGACTGCAAATCAGTACAAGGAAACTTTTTTGGGAGTGATGAGAATGTTCTAAAACTGGATTGTGGTGATAATTATACAACTCTATGCATTGGCTAAGAATCACTGAATTGTGTGCATATAATGGATACATTTTATGATATATAAATTATACCTCAATAAAGCTATAAAAATAAAGGAGGGGGATAAGTATAATATAGAGTTACTATTTTAGATAAGAAGGTGAGTAAAGAAATCTCTGGTGATATTTGGGCACTGACCTTAAAAAAGTGTAAGGGTGGGCCATGCAAATGTCACAGAGCAAAGCATTTAGAGGGGAACAACACGCACAGGGGTCCCCAGTGGGGAACATAACTGGCAGATAATCAACCAGAAAAAAAAGAAAGGGAAGTGATAAGAAGCCAGATCAGAGAGGTAGTGAGTCATACTGTGCAGAACCTTGAAGCTACAATTAGGGCTTTGAATTTTACTAAGATAGTAAACAGGATTCTCAGCGAAGGAGTGACATGATCTAACACTTTTTAAAGGATTTACAAACGTTATCTTTTCAAAGCCCCACCTTCTGCCTTTGATTTTCTCTTATTTTGCTTTCTGCTCTTCTTTTCTTTTCTTTTTTTTTTTTTAAGACAGGTCTCATTCACCCAGACTGGACTGCAGTGGTGCGATCTCAGCTCACTGCAACCTCTACCGCCTGGTTTCAAGCAATTCTCTTACCTCAGCCCCCTGAGTAGCTGAGATTACAGGTACACACCACCATACGCGGCTAATTTTCCTATTTTCATTTTTAAAATCTTTACCTTTTAATAATTTTAAATTTATAGACAGTTATAAAAAAATACAAAGTTCCCATATAATGTTGGAAGACTAGACTAAGTAAATCTTACATAAACCATGTTACATTTGTCAAAGCTAGACATTAACACTGGTATATTCTATCAAGTAAATTTCAAATTTTATTCAGATTTCACCAACTTTTCCACTAATGAGCTTTTTATCTTCCAGAATATAATCCAGGATATCAAATTACATTTAGTGACTTATTTTCAAAAGATCATTTTGGTTGCCTGTGGAAGACATAATGCAGAGGGCAGGGGTAGACACTGGGAAATTAGTAAGAAACTACTGCAGTTGACTAGAGTATAGCTTCGGTAGTGATGAAAGTGCTCACATTCTAAACGTGTTTTCAAGGTAGAGTTGACCAGAATTAGACTGAATGTGAAATGTATAAGATCTTTTTCTTGAGACATCAAGGATGACTCCAGGGTTTTGGCCTGAGCAAATGGAAGACAAAATTGCCATTTATTAAAAAGGGAAATAATGAGATCAGGCTATGCATGTGTAGGGAAGGGGGTATATGAGATATCTCTGTACCTTCCTCTCAGTTTGCTCTGAACCTAATATTGCTCTTAAAAAATAAATTCTTAAAAAGAGGAAGGGAAAGCTGATGGATGAATAGATATGAAGGATACTATAAAAAATTCAGTTTTGTACATCTTAAATTTGAGATGTCAATTAATTAGATATTCACATAAAGATGTCAAGTAATAGATATTTGAGTCTGGTGTTGTGGAAAAGGTTAAGGTTAGACATATAAATTTCAGAGTCAATCAGTATAGGGATATACCAAGATCACCTAGGATGTGAATACAGAGAGAAGAGGTCCTAGAACTGAGCCGTGGGAATATGCTGATGTTTAGTAGTCAGGAAGATAAGGAAGAAGCCACAAGTAAGAGTGAGACAGAGCAGCTAATGGAAATAAGAAAAGCAAGAAGGTGGTATCCCAGAGGCCAAACTAAGTATTTCAAAAAGAAAGACATGATCAACTGTATCAAAAAATACAGACAGGTTGAGAAGAATAAAGAGTTGGTGGGCATGGTGGCTCACATCTGTAATCCTAACACTTTGGGAGGCCGAAGCAAGAAGATTGTTTGAGCCCAGGAGTTCAAGACCAGCCCAGACAACATAGAGAAATCTGCAGGGGGTTGCAGCTGCAGTGATCTGTGATCACACCACTGCACTCCAGCTTGGGCGACAGAGTGACACCCTGTCATCCATCCATCCATCCATCCATCCATCAATCGATCAACAGATTAGGAACTGACTACTGAATTCAGGATCATGGAAATCCTTGATGACCTTAATAATTACAGTTTCAGGGAAGTACTAAACTGATTGGAGTGGGCATATAAGAGAATGGGAAGAAAGGAAATGGAAGCGACAAAACCACTTAGCTTTCAGAAGTTTTGCGGCAAGAATAGAGAAATGGTGTGGCTCCTGCGACGGGGGGCGGGGTGGGGATTTTTTTGTTTTAAGATGGGCAACTCTTCTTCTTCATCTACAATGATTTTCCTGGTGACCTCATCCTGCCTATGGCTGCAAAATACAATTTATATTCTGATGATTTCCAAGTTTATTATCTCTAGCCTGGACACTCCATATGAAACTCCAGATTCTAGTAAACTCCAGCTTACCAGAGATATTCAGTGAATATTTTTGAATAAATATATTTATATGTTGATAAGAATGTACTTGTAGATAGAAATATGGAAGCCATCCTACACTCATACTCTTTCCCCTTCACTCACATCTCATCACCTATTAAAATCTTTTCAATTTTATCTCCTAAATATTGTTAATCAGTTCTTTCCTTTTTAACTTCTCCATGCTCTTTATCTTTCACCTGGACTACTATAAAAACCTTTCTAAATACTCGCTCTGAAACCAATCCCAATCGGAAATCTAACTTCCACAATACAGCCAGAGTGATTTCAGATCACAGGGCTAAACAATTCACCCAACCCACTCTAGGCTAAAAACACCTTAAGTGGCTAGAGCAGGAGTCGGCCAACTTTTTCTGTACAGGGCCAAACAGTAACAGCTTAGGTTTTGCCGGATATACAATCTCTGTTCCAACTACTCAACTCTAGTGTTGGAGCACAAATGTAAATGACAAGAGACAGTATGTTAAAAAAAAAAAAAAGGGGGGGGGGGATATGGGGCCAGGCGCAGTGACTCATGCCTGTAATTCCAGCACTATGGGAGGCCAAGGCGAGTGGATCACTTGAGGTCAGGAGTTTGAAACCAGCCTGACCAACACGGTGAAACCCTGTCTCTACCAAAAATACAAAAATTAGCCAGGCGTGGTGGCACACACCTGTAATCCCAGCTACTAGGGAGGCTGAGGTGGGAAGAATCACTTGAACCCGGGAGGCAGAGATTACAGTGAGCCAAGATCACATCACTGAATTCCAGCCTGGGTGACAAGGTGAGACTCTGTCTCAAAAAACAAAAAACAACAACAACAAAAAAATCCAGGAGTGTGGTTTTGTTAAATTTTTTTTTTTTAATTTACAAATTAGAAAGTAGACTGGATATGGTCTCCTGACCTAGAAGATAAAGTAAAATTCCTTAACATGGATTATAAGTACAACAATCACATAGCTATCAATGTCATCTGCCAATCTTCATTTTATACTTTGTACTCTTATCACAGAATTGCTTATACTTCCATGTAAATATCACACCTATCTGCTTTTGTGTATATGCCCTTCCCAATTTTTTTCTTGCTAACTATATAAGACTTGGTTCAGGGAACATCCCTTCTAAGAGGCCTTCCTTGAACCCTCAACTTAGGTAAGGTGCCCTTCCTTGATCTCCTTAACTCCAAGGCATACCTCTATAATACATTTTACTATACTATATTGATGTTTTGTTTAAATCCCTCGCCACTAGTTTTTAAGTTCCTGATAGGTGGGGACTAGGTCATTCATTTTCATAACTCTAGCATTCAGCATATAGTAAGCATCCAATAAATGCTTTTAGAGTTGAACTGAAGGTTCTTCTTGGCAACAGAGCTGAAGTGAGAATAAACATGTTAATTTAAGCATTACTGAAAATTTTGGGGGTAAGTTAGGTCCAAAAACAAGACATTAAACATTAATGTCAAGAATATAGTTTTGGCTGGGCACGGTGGCTCACGCCTGTAACCCCAGCACTTTAGATGGCCGAGGTGGGAGGATCACTTGAGGTCAGGAGTTCGAGACCAGCCTGGCCAAAATAGTGAAACCCCATCTCTACTAAAAAATATAAAAATTAGCCAGACATGGTGAGGCATGCCTCTAATCCTAGCTACTCAGGAGGCTGAGGCAGGAGAATCACTTGAACCAGGAGGCAGAAGTTGCAGTGAGCCAAGATCGTGCCACTGCACTCCAGCCTGAGCAACACGTGGAGACTCGGCCTCAAAAAAAAAAAAAAAAAAAAAAAAAAGTCTTTAAGCTTTAATGACTGCCCTATTGGATTCTGGACTTGCATGGGGCCTGTAGCCCCTTTGTTTTGGCCGATCTCTCCCATTTGGAACGGCTATATTTACCCCACGCCTGTACCACCATTGTATCCAGGAAGTAACTAACTTGCTTTTGATTTTACAGGCTTATAGGTGGAAGGGATTTGCCTTGTCTCAGATGAGACTTTGGACTTGAACTTTTGGGTTAATGCTGGAATGAGTTAAGACCTTGGGAGACTATTTGAAGGGCATGATTGTGTTTTGAAATGTGAGGACATGACATTTGGGAGGGGCCAGGGGCACAATGATGTGGTTTGGCTCTATGTCCCCCCCAAATCTCACCTTGAAATGTAATAATCCCCATGTGTCAAGGGCGGGACCAGGTGGCAATAACTGAATCATGGGGGTGGTTTCCCCCATGCTGTTCTCATGATAGTGAGTGAATTTTCATGAGATCTGATGATTTTATAACGGGCCTCATTCGCTTGACCCTCATTCTCTCTCGCTGCCCTGTGAAGAGGTGCCTTCTTCCATGATTTAAGTTTCCTGAGGCCTCCCCAGTCATGCTGAACTGTAAGTCAATTAAACCTATTTTCTTTATAAATTAAAAAGAAGAATATAGTCTTAAAAGTCCTAAAGTATTTAATCCAATGCCAACACTACCATTTAAGAGAAAGAAGCAGCAAGAATCTTTAAGTCATTATGCCAAAATGTGAATTAAGACTTACTTCAATTTGAAGAGCCAGTTCTACTTGGTTGTGATAAGAATCTAAGAGTTCTTCAACAGGGTGTCTGAAAGAAACAACAGTTATTGTGGCTGAAGGATGCTACACACAAAATGATTGTTTTAATCACCAAAATAAGCGTATTTGCATCCAAAAACAAAGTCTGAAAACCTGCAATTAATGCTTTAGATATACCTCCTCATGGCTTCTTTGTAAGGTTTTTCTATTTGATACAGGTGTTTGTTTAAATCCACGGGTGTTTCATCATCTTCTGCCTAAACAAACACATATACACAAAAAAATCAAATCCACTCTTTGGTCTTTCTATTGTCAAATTAAATATAGTTAAGTGTATGATAAAATCTTGAAACTAAAGTGTTTTTCTGAGAACTGAAAATAAAATTCTATCAGAATTAAATATTATTTGTAACTGACTCAGAAAAAAAGTGAGTCAACATCCTGAAAAAAAAACTTGTTTGTTAAATGGAAAACATAAATGCTTTCAAGTCTACTTTCAGATATATAAATAGCTTTTGGAACAAAAACTATTTCTGTTCTATATATAGAGAATAGAGAGCTAAAAACACTTTAAAGATGGCTGATAGCCAAATGAATATGGGGTAGAAAACAGATGGGGAAGAGGTCATTTAAATTTCTGCATTATTTTTTCTAATGATAATAAATTTTCCTCCCACTCCCCATCATGAACAAGGTACTTGCTCTTCCACCCTAAGTCTACATTATGCAAATGTAGTCAAGAACATCATTCCTGGCAGGGTGCGGTGGCTCACGCCTGTAATCCCAGCACTTTGGGAGACTGAGGTAGGTGAATCATTTGAGGCCAGGAGTTCGAGAACAGCCTGGCCAACACAACAAAACCCCGTCTCTATCAAAAATACAAAAAAAAAAAATTAGCTGGGTGGGTTGGTGCATGCCCGCAGTTCCAGCTATTCCAGAGGCTGAGGCACGAGAATCGCTTGAGCGTGGGTGGCAGAGGTTGCAGTGAGCTAAGACCACACCATTGCACTACAGCCTGGATGACAGAGGGAAATTCTGTCTCCAAAAGAAAAAAAAAAAGAACATCATTCCTTAAGAAACTGAAAAGTTACCAATGACTGCCAAAATGTACTAAATTTTATGAAATAGTCTTTACCTAATTGAAATGAATTCTACCTAACATAAAAGCAAAACTCAAGGAAACCAAGAAAAAAAGAAAGCAGACATCACTGATATTTTTCCATCCAAAATTCTAACAAATGAAGAATAATTCTCTTCAGAGATTAAAAATTCAATTTTAAGTTCATCAAGGGTTCATGCAGTAAAACAAAATGGCTAAATTTGCTGCATTCTATTTTGCTTTAACCTCAAAAGAAAGCATTGAAAGCACTTTTTTTTTTTTTTTAAAGAACATCCACCTACCGAAGTAGTGAACTTTTAAAACAGGGAATTAGTTTTCATTTTGTGATGAATAATTTATTTTTCTCAGTTTGGTACAAAGGTCAGTGTGGATTTTCTTTTCATCTCCAACCCATATTTAGTATTCAAAATTTTTCCTTCTTCCTCATTCTTCCCTGACCCACCCTGATGTTTTCACTCTTATATAAAGCTATTACCAACCAAACTTTTAATTTCTCCACTTTGATTTTCAAATACACCTCTACCTCTAAGGACTATGTTACCTAAACCTCCATGATTGAACATCTCCCCTCATTTGCTAAGAAGATTCCTGTTGAGGATGAATTCATCACCCCATTCCAACCATGAAATCATGAAAAATGTACAAGTTGAAAATTGGCAAATTAGCAGAATTATTCAGATTCAAACAAATGGAATTCAGTTATAAGGTACACACTTACTGTTCGGGCCAGATTTTGACATATTGCACTGAAGGTCAAGAGTTGTAGTCTAATTTCTGTGTCCCATTTTCGACAGTTTTGAATATGCTCATGACTTCCAAGGCAATGATTACTGTTAAAATATATTAATTATTCACTATTATTCTATTCAAATTAGAAATTATAAAGGTAAGGGTAAAATTTAAATTGTACCTGCATCAGAAATTGAAGAGAATGGTAAAACAGAGACAGTTTTAAAATAAAGTCTGAGCATTTAAACAGAGAAATTATTCTGTACGAGAAGAGTCAATGTAAAAAAGAAAGAAGAGGAAGACAAAGATGAAGAAAGAAATAAGAAAAATAGGGACAGGGCATTTCTAGCAGCCTAGGAGAATAAAATCTGTAAAACAACTGGACTAAATGCTAGATATAATAAATTACAAGGCTGGGCACAGTGACTCACACCCGTAATCCCAGCACTTTGGGAGGCCGAGGCGGGTGGATCACCTGAGGTCGAGAGTTCGAGACCAGCCTGACCAACAGGCTGTATTGTGTAAAAATACAAAATTAGCCGGGCGTGGTGGCACATGTCTGTAATCCCAGCTACTTGGGAGGCTGAGGCAGGAGAATCACTTGAACCCAGGAGGTGGAGGTTGTGGTGAGCCGAGAGTGCACCATTGCACTCCAGCCTGGGTAACAAGAGTGAAACTCCATCTCAAAAAAAAAAAAAAAAAAAAAAGACATAATAAATACCTGGGTAAGAAAAAGATTCATATAATGATTATTTCAGGCAACTAAAAGGAAATCACAGCTGACTACTGTGCATAAGGTAACAGTGCACGTTGCAAAAGGAAAATAGAGTCTATGATGATGTGACTATTGACTCTTTACAGTAAGAAAGACCCATTATATCACTTATTAACCAACTGCCTGAAATTCTTCCTGTAAAGACTACAAGCTCCTTAAGGGAATACAATGTCTCACTTATCTCCGAAACCCCACCACTGTCTTAGACATGACATCTTAGACATCATATATTTCAATAAAAGTTTACTGATTCGATAAATCAATTCAATAGGACCCAATGTATTTCTGCATTATAAATTTAACTTGAAATTCTTCTAGATTAAACCATTAAAAATGAAATTTCCAAGGATGTTGCTCAGTAGTTAAATAAACTTACTTCTGCAGCACTTCCTCTTGACCGCAAACTTTCAGAACATAGCTGCCAACATCTACTTGATTCAAGTCATCATGTACCCAGCAAAGGGCTTGCATTATAATGATTTCTACAGTAGAACTCACTGTAAAAGAGTTAGTCATCATTTGCACTTTGCTCATTTATACTTATTCAAGACTGCATTACTTATAATTTAAGACAGCAGTATACAATAGAAATATAATGCAGTCCACAAATGTAGGCCACATATATAACTTCAAATTTTCTAGTTGCCACATTGAAAAAAGTAAATGGAAAGAGGTGAAGCTAATTTTAATAATATGTTTTATTTAATCTAATACAGTTGGCCCTCTATATATGTTGGTTCTGCATCTGTGGATTCACCAATCATGGAACAAAAATATTTGAAAAGAAAAAAACTGCATCTGTACCAAATATGTACACACTTTTTTCCTTGTCATTATTCCTTAAAAAATACAGTATAGCACATATTTACATAGCATTTACATTGTATTAGGTATTATAACTAATCTAGAGATGATTTAAAGTATACAAGAGTATTACACATTGTATGCCTGTATCAAAACATCACATTACCCTTTCCCTTTGATACTTCAAAAAAAAACACATGTACCCCATAAATATATATATATACCTACTATGTACCCATACAAGTTAAAAATTAAACCAAAAATAAATAAGGTATACAGGAGGATGTGCATCAGTTATACGATAATACTATGTCTTTTTTTATCAGGGATTTGAGCATCCTGGGATTTTGGTATCTGAAGGGGGTCCTGGAACCAATTCCCCACAGATGATATTTAGCAGTATCTAGCAAACAATGATTTTAAATGAATTATAAGAAAAAGATTCACCATTTTAAATGTTTGACATTTGCCTGGTATATTTTCCAATGAAAAAAAAAATACAGCAGGTAGGCTATATATATATATTTTTTTTTTTTTTTTGAGACGGAGTCTCGCTCTGTCGCCCAGGCGGGAGTGCAGTGGTGCAGTCTCGGCTCACTGCAAGCTCCGCCTCCCGGGTTCACGCCATTCTCCTGCCTCAGCCTCTCCGAGTAGCTGGGACCACAGGCGCCCACCACCACGCCCGGCTAATTTTTTTGTATTTTTAGTAGAGACGGGGTTTCACCGTGGTCTCGATCTCCTGACCTCGTGATCCGCCTGCCTCGGCCTCCCAAAGTGCTGGGATTACAAGCATGAGCCACCGCGCCCGGCCTCAGGTAGGCTATATTTTTGAATGAGGTCTAACTCTGTCACCCTCACTGCAGTGAGCCAAGATCATGACATTGCACTCCAGCCCGGGTGGCAGAGTGAGATTCTCTCTCAAAAAGCAACAACAACAACAAAAAAAAAACACAAAACTTTTCCTTTAACAACTAAAAGAATAATTGTTACAGTAGCTAATGGTTTTCTGTTTCAGATTTATATTTTTTCAAAGGGCCTTCAAAAGTACAAAGCTAGAAAGAATGTATCTGAATATTAGACACATTCCTAGCCATAACCATTAAAGAATAAAAACAGCATAATTCTTAGGCCAAAGTACTGTAGAAATACAGGATCTCATTCCTTGGTTGGAATCCCGTTAAGATAATATATATTATGAAATGCAATAAACTCTGCAAGGAAATAAAATTAGTTTTTAAAACTATAAGAAAAAAATTTCCTACAGACTTTGGGAATACATCTCTAGAGAGGATACCCATACCAAGTTTGGAAGAAAGGATTAAAATAAAAGAGCATTATCTTCTCCATAGAAGAACTTAGCAAGATACCTGGAATTTCAATTTCACTGACAGCTCTTTATAAGGAAGCATGCTTCCTGTCATAAAATGAAGCAGAAAAATAAAGAATTAAATTATAATTAGCTTTTCTATCTAATGCTTTTTGGCCTTGGCCAAGAGCCACTGATTAACAAAAGTTACTCAGCACTTTTCAGATAATTAGCTATTTATAAAGGTAACCTGATTCTCTCTCCACTAGTTCTAACCAGAAAACTATCCATATGAATGCCAAAAAGACACATAACAAAATTGGTTTATTAAAAGAATGATAATATTGATATTTTAAACATTTCCCCCTAACAGAGCAAAATAAGAGCTTGAGGAACCATAAACCTACCATCGCACGTAAAAGTAACTGGTAGCTGAAATCCTTCAATGTCAATGGAGACCTTCACACTAGCATTTTCTCCGCATATGTTTCTTTGCGCTGTGACTGGACTTAACAAATAGCCTGGGTTTGTGCGGTGATTGGTATATGGAAATTTGGTCTTCAATCTGTTCACAAGAAAGAAGAAATTAAATTCTTTTTAAAAAAACTTCATTTGAGGGCTCTGAACAAGACTTTACATGTTTACAGCCACTCAGTTCTGTGTCTTTGTCCAACTCATGCAGCTCATGAAACTGCAATGAATGAACTCCTGTTGAAACTCCAAATACCAGCATTTTCCTTTTAAATAAACCCAAGGAAAAGGAAGAGATGAACTACTGCCAGGATATCTTTGGTAACATTATCAACACTACCCAAGCATATGCTGGGATAAATGGCATTTTAAATGAGGTCCTCTGCTTAAAAATCTTTTGCCACACAGTACAATTACACAAAATGGTACCTTTTAAATGATTCTATAGGCAATATAGTCCTAAAACTGTAATGGCCAAAAGGATAAAAAGTTTGTAGTCTTAAAAAATTTTTTTCTTCTAAGGACCTTTCTCCCACTAACATTGTTTTTGGCTGCAAGATAATGAACAAAATATAGACAATGGTTTTTTACAGTGCTACAAGGCCTTTCTTCCCTCAAAGTGATTTCTAAAACTTAGGGAATTGAAAGAACTGCCTGTGAAGGTATTCATAGGAGCAACACAGTTTAAAATTAAATACATGAATGTGGTGTATGGCTCATCTCCAGCCAGCACTGCTGTTATCATAAGACAAAGATTTGATAACTTCTTTACACTTGTGAGCTCTTTTAAACTGACTTTTTTCTAGAGGTTAGAAGACAGGTACCAGTCCTCCTACCTGCTTTTCATAGGGCTATGAATGGAATGAATGCTAGAAGTATTGTATACTTGCTTCTGTAGAGATTAAAATAATCAGGTCACATAATAAAACAGAAAAAACAGCTTGAGTTGACAGAAAAAGGTTCTGGAGAGGTAGCACATGTAACTATTAGTGCATAGCCTCTAGAGCCAGATTACCTTAGATTGAATCATGATTATACTACTTTTTAGCTGTGTGAACTTATTCAAGTTATTAAATTTCCTTGTTGCTTCGTTTTTTTCTTCTATAAACTGGGGGTAATACTACTACTTACCTGATAGGGTTGTTGTGAGAATTATGTGAATTTAGTTTATAAAGCATTTAGAACAGTGCCTAGTACATGGTAAGTGCTTTAACCTTCTTGTCAAATAAATTAGTTAAGGAATAAATCTGGTTTTTGCACTGAAATCTTAAGCAACACAAAGGATCAAATATTAAAAATATAATACACCTTTTCTTTATAAATTACGCAGTCTCAAGCATTCCTTTATAGTAATACAAACACTAAGACAGATGCTCACATCAAATCATGAAATTAATGTATAAAATGTTAGAGAATTTTTTCTACATCTAAGCAAGCTTTCAATTTTCAGAAACCGTTAAGGATGACAAAAGTAAAAGCAGAAATTCTTGATAGCTAAGACAAGAATTTATTAGACAAAAATTCCAGTGATAAAACTTAGCTTTGTTTGAGAGGAGGAAACCTGCATTTCCCTTTCTTAAAATAAGTCCTTTCTTTTACACAACAATGTGAATGTAATTATGTCACTGAACTGTACACTTATAAACAGTTAAAATGGTAATTTTTGTTACGTATATTTTATCACAATTTAAGAAATGTTTTTATAATGAGTCCTTTTTGTATTTACTTGGTACGATGGAAGATACCAGATCCAGAAAATACACTAATTACCTTTTCTGTAAAATTGATTTCTTCTAATCCATGGTTTGTTTGCTTTATAAAAATTGCCAAAAACCACAAAATACCTAAGATGTAAGATTCCTTACAATTGAGGTTTTTTTGTGGGGTTTTTTTGTAACTAAATCTTTAAACATTTAAACATACAAAATCAAATTATTAAATGAATAACTTCTGACTGAGTAAATTATTCACTTTAAATATAGACCAGATAAGGTATTTTTATGGATACTCTAAGCCACACATTACAGTTTGATGTTCTTAAGTAACTACCTATAAGGAGTATTTAACTCTAATTTTTATTTTCTCTAAAATTTCTACTTCCCTATCACCCAAACAAAAGGCTTTGTCTATTTGGTGTGGCTCTACAGTTCAGGAAATTCAGTATCTCTATGCAGAAACGAAAATCTTTTATGGTTTATTTTTCGACTTTTGTGTGCTCAATTAGACTAAAATTCTGCACAGATAACCAAATCATGCAAAATCAGAATATAAAAAGAGGAAAAGAAATAAAAATGAGGGTTTTGAAAGATTTCAAATGAATTAATATTATTCTATAGGAAAGTATAGTCAGCACTGTTTAGAATAAAATTAACCAAATGCAGAGTTGAAGTCCTTGAAAACATACAGGAAGTTTTTGGGGTCAAGATACCAGTATAGGATATAAATAGTATATATATGAGTATATGAATATTATATGACCATAAAGCTATTCAGAAAGACAGGTGTAGAATTGGTTTCTCATCTTATCCTAAAGGACCACAAATAAAGGGGCAATAACTTCTACTGGTATTTAACACTATTAGAAGAACTTTCTCGACCGGGTGCAGTGGCTCACGCCTGTAATGCCAGCACTTTGGGAGGCCGAGGTGGGCAGACCACCTAAGGTCAGGAGTTCAAGACCAACTTGGCCAGTGTAGTGAAACCTCGTCTCTACTAAAAATACAAAAAAAATTAGCTGAGCATGGTGGCACATGCCTACAGTCCTAGCTACTAAGGAGGCTGAGGCAAGAGAATCGCGCTTGAACCCGGGAGGCAGAGGTTGCAGTGAACCGAGATCGCACCACTGCACTCCACCCTGGGCAACAAGAGTGAAAACTCCGTTTCAAAAAAAAAAAAAAAAAAAGAACCTTTTCAGCATCTGTAACTAGTAGATATAGCAAGCTTTGTCAATTATGATAGGTGTAAAAGGCAAGAAAGAAATAAGACAAAAAACTCAGTAATAATGAAAAGTAGTCCTGAATCAACGTGTTACAGAACCTTAAACTGAAAGAGATCTTTGAAATCACTAGTCCAACTCTTTAATTTCACAGACGAGAAACAACAACAACAAAAACCAATACCTAGAACTGGTAATAAATTCCAAGTCTGTTTTATATTTTATCTTAACTATAAACAAGTATCATTCTGACAGCCTGACACTAATTTCACAGCTGAATTTAAATGAATAAATGAATAATTTTAGGAGATCTCAAAAAACAAAGTACTGGCTCTCTAATTAAAAGCCTATATGCTTGTTTTAAAAATCCACTGCAAAATGAGCATAATGAAAAAAATAGAGCCACTAATTTCAAAGTACATCTCCTCATTTCAATCTCCATGGTCACCACAGGGGAAAAAGTGAAGTTCCTAGTACATGCCTTCAAAAATGCCAGTACTTCTTACTGCTCTAATATTTGTTGCAGTCATAGTCTACTAATGAAAATAAAATTACGAAGAGAATTCATTCTCTCTTTAGTCCATTTGCAGTTTTGTATCACATAAGTGTGTGCATGTGTGTAAACAAAAACAATCATTTTCAATTAGTGGCAGAGTTTGTATAAATAGCTCTAAGATTCGAATGGGAGAAAAAAGGTAGGTCTCAGAAAGCCTAACTTCTCAACTTGCAAAGCTTAAATGTAGTAGTTACTTAACATGGCCTAACAGAAAAATACAAGGCCTGTTTGGGGAGAGTAACCTTTGCCAAGAAAAAGTGACTCTACTGATAATATTTTTTTCCTAAGGTATTCTGAAGAAAAGAAATGCTGGTTAAAAGGTAACATAAAGGAAGACAGAGTTTTAATAAAATATCACCAATGGTCCAGAAAATCTCATTAAATATTAAGTTCTTTAACATTAAAATAATGTACATACTCAAAAATGTTCTGGGAACCCCAAATCCTGCTATGCTTAAAGCAGACCACACTGAAGACAATGCTGGATTCAGAAAAAAATCTCCCAGTGGTGACCTACTTCCCTTTTTTAGATAACAGATCTCTCATCCTCTTGGCCACAAGGATTGTTGTTCCACTCTTTCCTCCTATGGGATTTTCCTATCTGGCTAGCTAAGGAGACTCCTTTTTCTTCTCTGCTACTGAGACCATTAAATTGCATGGAGGAAAGGCAGAGGAAGAAAAGTGAGGAAGGTGAAGGAAAGGAAATGGAGTGAACAAGGAGAATCGAAGGAAGGAGGGATGATTTATAGTAATGAATTCTGAATCTTGCTGTTAATGAACTCTGCCCCATCCTTCCTCTATCTGCTATTTGGGTTGTGAACCAACACATGACCCTTTTTAAGTTCAAGATGGGTTTCTAGCACTCGTAACAGAAGTCATGACTAATATAGTGATATAATGGGAAGAAAACATGCTTAACCAGAAGCAAAAGACAGTTGGTTCTAATACTGATATTACTGACTAGCCAAGTAAACTTTGTTAGGTTACTTCTCTGAGTCTTAGTTTCCTCACCTATAATGAATATTAGACACATTTAAGATTGAGAGAACATTCTATAAATGTGTTTTTCTAAACTTCAGAAAATATATTTGCTCTTCTAAACTTGCCTGTTATAATATCATCTCTTAAATATGTAGAACAGTATTTTGAATGCTAGAAAGTTTATAGCAAAATTAAGTCTCTCTAAAACAAAAGTAGGTATTTTTTAAGTGTACTGAAACTTACAGGAAAGTCATATTTTTCACTGGTTATTACAGTATCAGAAGTCTACTGTCTGACCTCAATTTTTTCTTCCAAATATTAAGAAATCTAACAGGTGAAGATACAAGTTCAACTGTGGTTTGTGGTAACGTGCCAATTAACTCTTCGACTTGAAATGTTAGCCACAAGAAGAAAATAATCAAAATTTTTAAAATTTTAGAATTATTAGCACTAAACTGGTTTTCAAGTCAATTTTTCAAATGAACATTTATAAAGAAAAATTCCTTACTTTGTAATGGATTGACAAAAAGCTGCCATCTCCTCATTCTGTACTTCAACTTCTTGAAGAAGAGAACTTCCAGTTGGCAAACTACTGGTCCCATTTGGGTCTTTCTGTAATTAAAAAAGTGTTTTTATTTTAAAAGTGGGAGATCCACAAAATGCTATATAGCGGCACAGCACAAACATATTTTTATGAAAATATGTACAAAGCAATGGAGGTAAATCATATCAATAACAACTTTTTAAATTATATATTTCTATCTTTGTAAAAGTAATGTCAACTAAGCCTTATTTAGTTCATTGGTTTTACTTGCTCAGTAGTAGAAACAGGCTATACTTGTCAGTAAGAATGGAATGCTAAAGACCTTTCCATTCAAACTATTCCTAAAATAGACACTTTAGAAACTTTACAACTAAATGAAATTAAAGGACTCTCTGTTTTAAGAAAATGAAGAGATCAAGCCCATTTGGGACTCTTCTAATCAGCCAGAAATTCTATATATTCCACTAGCCCCCAAATTCCAAGAAAGAAGATGGTTTTTTATGTAAGAGAATGGGCATTTTCTAGGTTAATAAACTTAGACAAACATCCTCACAATCCCTCAAAAGTTAAGTTTACATCTGGTCAAAAACTGTTTACAGCTTTCAGGGAGATCAATTCACCACCCAAGCATAGCCAAACTGCAGAGTCCATTGAGAGTGTTTCGACACTACATAAAAATACTTGATTTGGTGCAAATTTCAAATATAAATTCCCTTTAAAATTAGAATTGGAACATTCTCAATTCAAAATTCAGTGAGAACAAAGTGCATACATTTCAAGAGCTATAACAGATTTCAATGACTATGGCACACAAAAAGATTCTTTTTTTTCTTTGTTTTTTGAGACAAGGACTCATTCTGTCACCTTGGCTAGAGTGCAGTCGCTCAACAATGGCTCACTGCAGCTTTGACCTCCTGAGGTCAGGTGATCCACCTCAGCCTCCCAAGTAGCTGGGACTACAGGCATGGGCCACCCCACCTGGCTAATTTTTGTATTTTTTGTAGAGTCGGGGTTTTACCATGTTGCCTAGGATGATTTCAATCTCCTGGGCTCAAGCAATCTGCCTGCCTCAGCACACAAGATGATTCTGTGTGAGAAAAACTGAAAATTTAGGTCAACAATTCCTTTATGAGTTTCCTTCCTTTAAAACATGTCAGAGCCCTTTCTGCTAGAATGTGATATACACATTTGGAGAAAAAAATAAATACCTCGAGTTCTACAAAACCACAACTAAAAGTAACAAGTCTCCTGGGGAAAAGAGAGTTAAGGTGGACTACTGAATATCAATGTAGCCAGGTGTGGCATTGCACACTTGTAGTCCCAGGTACCCAGGAGGCTAAATTAAGAGGGTCACTTTAGCCCAGAAGTTCGAGGCCAGCCCAAGCAACACAGTGAAGCCCCATCTCTAAAAATAAAAATAATTTTTTATATCAATGTAACTCTGTAATCAAAGCCCTAACTAAAACAATAACAGGTCCTTATAAAAATACTAGCACAGTTAAACGTCTGCTCCCATTTGCACCTAGCATTTCATCCTTTAAAGCCTAAAACCCTGGGGCTCTTGTTTCCTCACTTGAGATAGGAATTCTTCAGGACATATGCGTCTAGTCAACACCAATTGCAATGAGGTTTAAAGTACAGTACCACTGTGGGAGGCCGAGGCAGGCGAATCACCTGAGGTCAGGAGTTCAAGGCCAGCCTGGCCAACATGGTGAAACCTTGTCTCTACTAAAAATACAAAAATTAGCCAGGCGTGGTGGCAAGTGCTTGTAATTCAAGCTACTCAGGAGGCTGAGGCGGGAAAATTGCTTGAACCTGGGAGGCAGAGGTTACAGTGAGCAGAGATCGCACCACTGCACTCTAGCCTGGGCAACAAAGTGAGACTCCATCTCAAAAAAAAAAAAAAAATTCAAAGAGAAATGTTTTTGCAGCTTCTTGGTCTGCAAACATTGTTATAGCTGACAGATTAATACAGTGGAATGTGAAACTGTTCTTGAAGCCACTCATTTTCACTAATAAGAGGACACTTCTGCAGAATTCTCAGTGTTTTCCTAATAACTTCATATAGTGCTAAAGCTTTCTCTTAGGTTGTGAGAAGTTTGTTTCTGATTATTTCAAAAAGTTAATATGCTGGGAAAGATTACGTCTGAACTAATGCTACTTCCCCATTATACTGACCTCAGTCTCATAGTTACCAATCACATATCAATCAATTTGTATTACAGAAGCAATCACTATGACAAATAGATTATGTTACTCTAAAGAATGGGATTTTATATTTCCTAGCAAATCCTCTGGTTTCACACTCCAAATCTGCCACAATCTAATCCAATCTTATTTCCCAGAACTTCCCTAAAGATTTCTATGTTCCAGTTAGCTTGAATCATATCCTGTTCCTATAAAACACAAATCAAGCTATCCTGCCTCTGGACCTTTCCCTTCACCTTCCTCTTAAACTTCCTTCACCACATGTGTCAAAAATCTATTGATTTTTTGCTGGGCGCAGTGGCTCATGCCTGTAATCCCAGCACTTTGGGAGGCCGAGGAGGGCAGATCACCTGAGGTCGGGAGTTCAAAACCAGCCTGACCAACATGGAGAAACCCCATCTCTACTAAAAACACAAAATTGGCCAGGCGTGGTGGCGCATGCCTGTAATCTCAGCTACTCAGGAGGCTGAGGCAGGAGAATCGCTTGAACCCGGGAGGCAGAGGTTGTGGTGAGCCGAGATCGTGCCATTGCACTCCAGCCTGGGCAACAAGAGCAAAACTCCGTCTCAAAAAATAATAATAATAAAATATATATATATATATAATTATATAAATATATCTCGAGGCATTCATTCATTTATATACTTATTTATCAAAAAAGTTCTATTAGGTGGGAACTATTATTACTCCCATTTTATGGAAAAAATGAGGCACAGATAAGTTAATTAACTCACAAGGTCATACAGCTAATATAGGCAGAGTGTGAATTTCAACCCAGGCAGTCTGGCTTCAATATCACATGCTTAATCACCATGCTAATCTGTCTCTCAAAAGAATATCCTTAAAAATCCTTAAAAACACAATGTGAAAAACAACATTGTGACCTTTGTGGGAGCAGTGCTGGGAAAACCTAAAGCTTTGCTTGACCCAAGAATCATCTTTCCCTGAAGAACTGTTCTTCATGTTTTACTTATTTTAAAAACAGATTCTGAATCTCCTTAGGTGGCATTTTAGGATTTAAAAAAAAAATAATAGCTGTATTTTTTGCTGTGTCTCTCATGAATTAGGTCCTTCCTTTTATTCAAGTTACAAGTTTGAATTAACAAAAACTGAATATGATAATTATCTAGTCACACATCAAGGTAATAATAGAATCTGAAAAGTTAACTCAAATGTTTCCTCTGTAAAGGGTAAAAAATAGCTAGGCTGCCAATATTTCACCTCAAACATTAACAGTTTTGGGTTTTTCCCTCTGCTCTTTCTGGGATAAAAAATACATATATTTTATACCTATTCCCTTCACCCATACTCCCACCCCACTTCCAAACTCCACACAAGCAAACCAAAGCATGAAATCATCTCTTTTCTCCATGGATCTTGCACAGACTTTTCTTCTGTGGCACTCAAGACTTTCTATTTTGTACTGCATTTATACGCATTCACATCTTGTCTCCCCTTTCTAGCCCAAGTTCTTTAATGGTGAAGTCTACAAATGATTAGTATGTGCAATCCTCACATTGTATAACCACACACAGTTTTTAACAAATGAAAGAGATATATGACAATCAGTAAGAAAACACTGTCAATGCATTAGCCAATACCTGGAACAAAGAAAGAAGTTTGCAGGGGAAGATACAAAGTTCTCTAGTAAATATGTTGTGTTTGAAAATCCATGTAGATGTTTAGGTCATAGTCTAGAAATGTTCTACTCCAGAAATATTCTATTCCAGAGCTAGAGACAAAGATTTAGCGATTATCCAATTTCTGTAATTTTTTACAGGGAACTGTCTCTGTTAACTGCTGTCAGCATCCATCAGGATCACTGAGAGAGCAAATTCTCAGTCAGCAGTCTTTGGGTCAAGCTCCATTAAGAGGAAACAGTCTCTTTGGGAAGCTAAAGGAGACATAAGGGCCTCTATCTGTGAGGCACAGAACTGGGACATCTTTATTTTCACATATATGGAATGGCTTATGCAATTATGAGCTGACAAGCCTCCGGATCTGCAGTTGGCAAGCTGGAGACAAAGGAGAGCAATGGTGCAGTTGCAAAACCCAGGAAGGGCCAATGCTTCCGTTTCAGTCCAAAGGCAGGAAAAAAACTGATGTTCCAGCGTGAAGGCAGTCAGGCAGGAGGAGTTTCCCCCTTACTTTTGGGAGGGTCATTCTTCAGGCCTTCAACTAATTGGATGAGGCTCACTCACATTAAGCAGGGAATTTGCTTTATCCAGCTGACCAATTCAAACATTAATCTGACCCAAAAACACGCTCATAGACATACCCAGAATAATGTCTGATCAGATATCTGGACACCTCATGGCCTAGTCAAGCTGAAACATAAAATTAACCATCACAGCATCTCGATCATAGACAGCCAAGGAGTCACATTACTACAAGGGTCTAGATCAGTAGCTTTCAATCTAAGTAAATTGGAGCCTCAAGAATAAAGCACTGGCCAAGGGAAAACAAGCAAAGCGTTATTAAAGACAACCAAGAACAAAACCTTTGGAGGAATGCCTATGTTTAAAGGCTAGACAAAGAAAAAGGAGTAAAAAATCACAGGAAGAAAAATAGGAAGTAGATTTACCCAGGGCAACAGAAGTTTCAAGAAAAGGATGTAGTCAATTTTTAAAAAATAAGCAAAAGGGCTAAACGGTGAATATGGTCAAGGGATTGGCAATTCTATAACATAATGCGAATAAGAAGAGGAGAGCAAGAGACTGGAAAGGCAGTGAGTACAAATTCCTTTTTAAAGAGTAATAACTTTAAGGACAGGTGTGGTAGCTCTTATCTGTAATCCTAGCACTTTGGGAGGCAGGTGGATAGCTCTAGTCCAGGAGATGGAGACCAGCCTAGGCAACATAGTGAAACCCCATCTCTACACAATATACAAAACTTAGCTAGGTATGATGGCATGACCCTGTAGTCCCAGCTACTCAGGAGGTTGAGGCAGGACGATGGCTTGAGCCCAGGAGATAGAGATTGCGGTGAGCCGAGGTTGCACCATTACACTCTAGCCTGGATGACAGAGCAAGACCCTGCCTTAACAAAACAAACAAAACAAAACAAACGAACAGTAATAACTTTGGGGAAGACAGGAACAAACAGGAACAAGAAAAACAGTTAAGTTTTGGAAAAGGGAAGGAACATCTCTTCCTTTCAAACCAGAAAGATGAGGGAAATGTGAGGTGAGCAGTTCACACATGGATGGCCTTGACCTCAATTTAAAAGAAAAAAAATAGTAGAGAGTTGGCAGAGGTGAGTTTGGAGGTTTAAGGAAAGTGGTGAAGGTTTAAAATAATTCACAAAAATTTATCAATAAATACTCTATAAAGTAGTTACAAGAATATGGGGAAGATTTATACCTATACAAGTTCAAGGTTCATGCCATATTACCCAGAAATTATATGGAACACAACACCAAGTTTTCAATAAATGCACTTTAAACATTAAGTACATGTTATTTTCAGAAGAAAGTTGGTTACATCCTTATTTGGACTTTTTCCCAAAGAAACTTATATGTACTGTTCAAATATACTCAGTCAGACCATGAAAATCACATTTTGTTTAACTTTCCCTCTTCTTTAAAATTAGTAATAGACATTTGGCCAATGGGGATATGTTTATAATGTTAATACAATTAACTTTTAGAAAGAGTTTACAACCATAGAACTTTGCAAAGCCACTTCTATGAAAATAATTTGACCCATTACTAAAATTCTTTGAAATCTGCCCAAAGTAGTTAAATTCACAGCTATTAACTAAAAGCCTGATTTAAACTTAAATTGCCAGAAGACACAGTTTTAAGTATTATATCTTTTACTGGTTTTGGTCACAAAAAATTGGAACTAAACTATTTAGATTATTATTAATAAAACAAAGGACACTAGATGGAAACAGGAAGTAAGCTTGCTGAGTGAGAAGAAAAATATCCTCTGTGTTGAGTTTTCACCACAAAGCACAAAATTCTTACAGGAAATGAACACTTAAGCATGTGAAGTAATTATAAAGAATAGGCATTGCAATATTATTTTCCAATAAAAAATATCAAGGAAAAGTTTGTAAATAGAGATGAATGGTGTGTGAAAAATTAAAAGCTCCATGCCAATGAATTGTGCCATAGATTTCCAAAGTCAGCCTATGACCAGTGTTCAGTTTATCTCCCTATTTTGGTCTACATCAAACCAAACTTCATCTTCCTGTACACAAACAAAATGAAATCCTAGCACTACCAAGAAGGCTTAGAACTTTTTCATACAAAAATCCATTCTGGGCCAGGCGCAGTGGCTCACACCTGTCATCCCAGCACTTTGGGAGGCTGAGGTGGGTGGATCACCTGAGGTCATGAGTTCAAGACCAGCCTGACTAATAATGGTGAAACCCCATCTCTACTAAAAATACAAAAATTTGCTGGGCGTGGTGGCAGGCACCTGTAATCCCAGCTACTTGGGAGGGAGGTTGAGAGAGGAGAATTGCTTGAACCTGAGACGTGGAGGTTGCAGTGAGCCAAGATTGCGTCACTGCACTCCAGCCTGGGCAACACAGTGAGACTCCATCTAAAAAAATAAAATAAAATAAATCCTATCTATAGCATTTATAACAGGTGCAGGCCAAGCCTCTAAGTCAATGTCTCAAATAATTGTGTTTACAACTGTTAAATTTAGCCTAAACCTGCCTAACACATTTTAAGTTCAGCCTAAGAATTTCTCCACGCAAAGTGAACTGTAACCTAACTGGATGTGTAAACAAACTGTAACCTACTCTTGTGCCAATCACCAAGTTTCGGCCAATCAAGGGTGGCCAACTATTCAAAACATGTTCAAATAAGGCAAACGTCAAGCCATAACCAATTCAGCTGTCTCTGTACCTTATTTCCATTTTCTGTACATCACTTTCCTTTTCTGACCATAAATCTTCCACCACATGGCTGCACTGGAGTCTCCCTGAACCTATTCTGCTTCAGGCGCTGCCTGATTTTTGACCTCTTCTTTGCTGAATTAAACAATGTTAAATATGTCTAAAGTTTTTCTCTTAACACAACCTGAGAGCAACCATCATGAAATGTCTCTTTCTAAGTTCCTTTATAGATATTTAACTATGAAACCTGTCTCCCTGAATTTTCTTCCCCATTGATTCCTGTTCTACTTTTTAGGACAACGGATTTTAAAATTAAGCTCTAAACTGAATTCTCAATTCACAGAAAAAATATATAAACAAATAGGACTTGTTTGGCCAGGCACGGCAGCCCACGTCTATAATCCCAGCACTTGGGGACTGAGGCGGGTGGGTCACTTGAGGTCTGGAGTTCGAGACCAGCCTAGTCAACATGGTGTAACCCCAACTCTACTAAAAATACAAAAATTAGCTGGGCATGGTGGCATGCACCTGTAGTCCCAGCTACTCGGGAAGCTGAGCCAGGCGAATCACTTGAACCTGGGAGGTGGAAGTTGCAGTGCGCCAAGATCACGCCACTGCACTCCAGAGCCTGGGTGACAGAGCGAGACCTTGTTTCAAAAAAACAAACAAAAACAAACAAACAAATAGGACTTGTTTAATTTTAAGCTTTTCTATGCAATGTATTTTAACTTTCAGCCCTTACTACCAGTTATTTCTCTTTGTTTTTTAGAGACAGGGTCTCATTCTGTAACCTTGGCTGGAGTACAAGGGCCTTATCATCATAGCTCACTGCAGCCTCAAACTCCTGGGCTTGAGATCCTCCTACCACAGCTTCTTGAGTAGCTGGGACTACAGAATAGCTGTAGTCCCAGCGTGCGTCACCACAAACAGCTATTTTTTTTTTTTTTCTATAGACACGGGTCTCCCTACATTCCCCAGATTGGTCTCGAATTCTTGGCCTCAAGCAATCCTCCCACCTAGGCCTCTCAAAGCACTGGGTTTACAGGCATGAGCCACCACACCCACCCTTCTACCAGTTGTTTCTATTATAATCTAGCACAGATTGTCATCTAATGTAACACAAAGTAGTATACTTAATATATTTAACATACTGAAAAAATTAGTATATCAATATTTCACCCTGTTTTATAAGAGCACCATGACTTTCAGGTATTCTACTTCCTGAATTGGTTTGAAAATATATGTCCAAAATACAAAACCTTAGAAAAAAAAAAAAAGTCCACTTCCTCTTCCACATGGCAACTTCCCAAATTTTAACTATTATTTATGAAAGGGATCTAGTCTAGCCAACTTTATTTAATAGATAAAGAAACTCAGATTCAGTGACTTAACTCCAGTTAATACTCTCTTCTTCAGACAAAACACCTCCAACAGTTCTTTAAATGGCATAAGTTCTAGATCCTGAAAACTACAGTCTTCTCTTTTCAAGACATACTCTAGGCTGGGCACAACGGCTCACACCACAGGGGGACCTCATCTTCACAAAACCTAAAAAAAATTAGCTGCGTGTGGTGGCGTGTACCTGTAGTCCCAGCCACTCAGGAGGCTGCATTAGAAGAATCACTTGAGCATGGGAGGTAGAGGCTACAGTGAGCCATGATCGCACTGCTGCACGCCACCCTAAGTGAAACAGTGTGAGACCCTGTCTTAAAAAAAAAAAAAAAAAAAAAAGACACACTTCAGTTTCCTTACGGTGGCCCCTCTTAGGATATACTCAAACAAAATTATTAGATGGGGTTTGATTAGAGTATAATGGAATGATGAACACTTCCTCAGCCATGCTGCAGTTAGACTGCCCTGACTGGCAACTAGCCTAAGCCATGTCAGTTCAGATAGCATGCTATCAGTAAAGCTGTTGATATGCTACACTGTGGTAATCTAGCTCCAATCTCTGATTGATCCCCTGATCAAGTCATATTATTGCTTACCCAGTTTCTGACTCATATCTCTCATAATCCATTTGTTACTACTTTAATCCTTCCCCCCTATATTTTTTAACTAAGATCTAGGAATGTGTTTCTGCTAAAACTAATCCTGTCTGGCAGCCTAGTTAATTAATTCCTAGAGTTTGAGCAACTAGCAGCTCTCTGTAACACCTATGTGACCTGATTACCCAGATCTTGCTAGGCAAACTTCTCCCTATCTTTAGGAAACTACCCATCCTCATTATTCTTCCAAGATACTTTCTGAAATCACCCCGAATAAGGAAAATATCAAGACAGTACTGTGACAAATATTTTAAATACATAAGAAAAAATAAATGTAGGGAGACTTACATGGGTGTCACACCCCAGCCCCACCAAAGGAAAGGGTGGAGAACACATGTGTTGAACTAGAAGTGACCAATCTAAACTAAAAAGGTCAAGCAAGGGCAGGAAGTTGAGTTTTGCAATGAAAGCATGAGCAACCTATGCTTTGGGTTTTGAGCTGAAAAGAAACTGTTCCCAGGGTACTCTATTTTTACACTTTGCTATTTGTCTTGTCATTTCCCCAACTTTATAGGCTCCTAAGTATGAAGAAACTTTAAAATCATCTAGTCAAGAGGTCCCAAATGCAGGTCCAAGGGGGAAAGTTTTGAAAAAACTGGTTATCTTCCCCCTGAAATTTCATACTGTCCTTTGGCACCCCTTCCTCCAAATTAGGACTGAGTAGGCCTAAACTCTGTAGGATACTGTGACATATAACTAAATTTGGAAAGCCATTTGAACCATATTTGAATATCTCCTATGACAGGGAACTTACTCCTTCCAAAATAGCATGTTGTATCACTGGAGTTTGAAAAAGGGAGGGCTGGCCGGGCTTGGTGGCTCACGCCTGTAATCCCAGCATGTTGGAAGGCTGAGGCAGGCAGATACCTGAGCTCAGGAGTTTGAGACCGGTCTGACCAACATGGAGAAACCTCGTCTCTACTAAAAACACAAAATTAGCTGGTTGTGGTGGTGCATGCCTGTAATCCCAGCTACTCCGGAGGCTGAGGCAGGAGAATCGCTTGAACCCAGCAGGCGGAGGTTGCGGTGAGCTGAGATCACGCAATTGCACTCCACGGCCTGGGCAACAAGAGAGAAACTGTCTCAAAAAAGTGAAGAAAAAAAAAAAGGGAGGGCTTTTAGAGTCAGATGGGTTCGAATGTCAGAACTTTGCTGCTTACAAAGAGTTCTGCAGCCCTCTCCTTGAGCTCCAACTTGTTATCATGAAAATTTTCAAATATACACAAGGTAGAATAATAAACACCCAGGTATCCATCATTGGCTTCAACAATTATCAACATATAGCCAATCTTGTTTCATCTATAAGCCCTCCAAACCCCAACACCTCACTTGATTTTATTACATTTTAAATTCTACAGTATACATCTCTAAATATAAGATTCATTTAATTAATTGCAATACCATTATTACACCAAAATATTAACAATAATTCCTTTTAACTTCTTTACATCTCAGTTTCCTCAACTGTAAAATAGGGATGGGTCATACTCTGGCCTCATAGGATTCTTGTGAGCTTTCTGTCTCAGTGATTAAAAAAAAAATGCAGAAGAGTCCTTTGGCTTTGGCAACATACTGGTAAAAAAAAATAATAATAAATAAAGAGTTCGGTTTGAATACGTACAACATAGATAAAAAGCATGTAAGTTCTTGGGTTCCAAATCCCAATCTTGGAGCTTTGGACAGTAAATAACCCACCTACCCAGAAACCTCAACTTGCTTAAGATGATGACTACATTGCATCTGGAATGGTAATGTCAGCTTAGCTGGGATAATTTTTCTCTCAGTAGGTAAATGATTTTTCAATAATGGGAAGTTCAGAATTTAAGATATAATTAAATTAATCAATGTAATTTATAAACATCTGTATTAACTTCAAGAAAATCTATTGTAGCTACAATGCATTCATTGTAGGGCTCTGCCTTCTACCAGTGCAAGGGTTGAGCCTAAGCTTAGCTCCCTACAAGACAAGGAGCTTCCTTTTCTTTGATAGCAAGACTAACTTTTCAGAGCCCCAGTGTCTGTCTCCAGGTTCGAGGCAGCTGACCTTCCCAAACAACTATAAACAGCTGACATCTTAAATCCATACTACATCTCAAATCCTGACTCCAGGCACTAAACACAGAATTCGTTTCTCTCATAAGAAAACTATAAAATAGAGACCCACAGCTGGGGAGTCATCTGCCTATTAGAAATTGACCCAAATATGAATCCAGCAGTCACCTGGGCCCTGCAGGATGGGAAGATTAGGGGGACCAGTGCCTTCCCCCCACCGCCCCTTTTTTTCGAGATAGGGTCTTGCTCTGTCACCCAGGCTGGAGTACAGTGGTACAATCATGGGTCACAGCAGCCTCAACCTCCTGGTCTCACATGATCCTCCCACTTCAGCCTCCCAAGCAGCTGGGACCACAGGAGTATGCCATCATGTCCAGCTAATTTTTTTGTAACTGTGTTAGAGACAGGTTCTCAATATGTTGCCCAGGCTGGTCTCAAACTCCTGGGCTCAAGTGATCCTCCCACCTTAGTCTTCCAAAGTGCTGGGATTACAAACGTGAGCCATCATGCTGTCTAAATCTTCTTAACACCTATTTCTCTTCCTTCCAGACATCCAAAATGTTTTTTTTTAAAGTCAACAATTTGGCTGGGCGTGGTGGCTCACGCCTGTAATCCCAGCACACTGGGAGGCCAAGGTGGGCTCTTCACCTGAGGTCGGGAGTTCGAGACCAGCCTGACCAACATGGAGAAACCTTGTCTCTACTAAAAATACAAAATCAGCCGGTGTAGTGGCACATGCCTGTAATCCCAGCTACTTAGGAAGCTGAGGCAGGAGAATCGCTTGAACCTGGGAGGTGGAGGTTGCAGTGAGCCGAGACTGCACCACTGCACTCCACCCTGGGCAACAAGAGCAAAACTCAAAAAATCTGAAAATAATAATAATAATAAATAAAGTCAACAATTCAACATAAACCAATCCAAATCATGCAAAATCCATCCCTCCCTTCCCCATCCAAATACTAGTTAACTCCCAGTGACAAAATAGTAGATAAGTGCTGATCTAATTAGCTGAATGATATTAATTCACACTAAAGTGGGAATGAGGCTTAAACATTCCCAGGATACACAGATATAAGAGCAAAACACAAATCTGCAATGGTAATATTTCATTCTTCACTTTTATCGATAAAAGTGTTTAAAGGGAGAGTCCTTTAAATTGCTCTTCTCTCTGGGGTTATTTTTTCATTCATTGATTCATGGTTAAAAACAACAAAACAAAATGCATGAGTATTTCTATAATCAGGCTAAAAACCAAAATTCCTTATTTGCGTTAAATAATAAAAGGAATAAGGAAGAGAAAGAAGGGATCATATGTAATGAGGAGACATGGACAGACAAATTTAAAATATCTTAAATGCCTCTCAGTGACAGCCAGATCCTTCATTAGAGGCTTTTTATTTACGATCCTAGAAAAATATTAATAGCAAGCACTTTTTCAATTGGCCTAATCACATTTAATCCTTTGCCACACAAGCAAAGAATCAAAGCACACTTGAGAGCAAAGAAAAACAAAATTCAAAATGAAAAATTTTTTTTCTTAACAAATTACGAGCTGGACGTGGTGGCTTACGCCTGTTATCTCAGCACTTTGGGAGGCCAAGACGGGTGGATCACGAGGTCAGGAGATCAAGACCATCCTGGCTAACACAGTGAAACTCCGTCTCTACTAAAAATACAAAACATTAGCCAGGCGTGGTGGCGGGTGCCTGTAGTCCCAGCCACTCGGGAGGCTGAGGCAGGAGAATGGTGTGAACCCGGGAGGCAGAGCTTGCAGCGAGCCAAGATCACGCCACTGCACTCCAGCCTGGGCGACAGAGCAAGACCCTTTCTTTAAAAACACACACACACACACACACACACACACACACACAAATTACGTACACAAATATGAACTCTGTGTTATATTAAGTTTGAGAAGTTAGTAAGAAAAGACTATACCTGAGATATATGGCCCTGGGCTTTTGCAAGCTGAGTTGTTCGAATATTTAAAGACTGGCTTCTTGTTACAGTTGCCACAGAAAGGGATTTTCCATTCACCTTTCTTTCAAGATGACAATTTGCTGGCGATCTCTCTTCAAGAAGAACAGCATCCCAAGGATCCTTTGCTAGCAAACTTGAAACATTTTTCTCTTCTTCATGGTCTAATACCTCCACATTATCCACCTTAGGCTTACTTAGAGGATCTAAGTCTAACCAATCAAATTTACTGATATCCTCAGACTTTGGAGATACCTGTAGATTGCTGACTTTTGAATCTGTTATCTCCAAATCAGTCCTTGCTTTCCCATGTTTTAAAAATTCTGATGTACTAGCTATTTTGTCAAATAGTTTTGCCATGTCAGGACTGACTACTGGACGATAGATAGGTAAGCTTCCTTGTGGATGAAAGGGTGTGGCAGGTGTCAAAGGATATGAGAAATATGGAGATTGTCCCGGAAGACTTAAATATATAGGTTCTGTAGATGGAAAAGTGGGCATTCTTGGATTGAAGCCATTTTGGAATGCAGCCTGTTTACTGTAAGTAGAAGGATAAATAGAAGGTAAAGTATAAGTGGAAGGCCCAGATAATCTAGGTGGCCACTGTCCTCTCTGAATAGTAGGTCTAAAATAGAGCTGTGCTGAAAAGGAAGGGCTCAGAATAGGAGTAACCGGTAATACAGGTGTTTTTCTAGTCTCGAAACTGTCATCCAGCAATAGTTTCTCAAGTTCAGCTTGGGTGAGCTTTTCTACATCAATATCTAATGCTCTTTTTTGGGAATCTGATTCGGGAAACACCATGAGATCATAATCCTGCTTGTTATAAACCTGTGCTTTTTTTCTGGTGCTGCTTGACAACTCAAAGCCTCTCTGATTGTCAGTCACTTGTCTATCCTTTTGCAGTTTTGCTAAAGCCTCTGCTTCCATCTGTAATGCTTCTTCTTTGTCCACATCTTTTGCTCTTGTTGGTTCCGGATGTGAAGATGGACATTCTTTAAATCTGCTGTTGCTGGGTATCTGAGCCATGTCCACTAAAAAGACCAAACCTTCCTTCCTCAATTTTTTCTTGTAGCTTCCAAAATAGCAAGGCCTATTCATAAAAATAAACATAACACTCAATTAGATTTCTAAACATAAATATATTTTGTTTGCAACCTACCCCATATGACTTTGGACTTAAAGCCACTTAGAAAAATATACTACAAAATAAACAAAATAAAACAGTTGGATGAAATCTGGGTGAAGGAACACTTAACACCTTATACACTGTTGGGTTACAGAAGATGTTCAGATACACAGTACTTTAATCCCATTTCCTGACACAACTGGAAAGCTGGCACAGTAAATGAACTTTAGACGCTTTCATTTCAGCAGTCACAATGGCTGCCATTAACCAGTGGTAATTCTGGCAGAATTCTTAGTATGAAATGACTTAAGTGATAGTCACATATTTTCAAGAGTTCAGACAGGGTTTACCGATACGCAGAAATAGCAAGTCAAAATGGTTTTTGATCTTTTGCTATTTGTTAAATTGCTCAAAAGCCAATTAGCAATAAAAACATCCAATACCTAGTCAATAAAACAGGAAACTATTATTTTATCAAAATACTATGGGCAAAACTGGTTAAGGTTTAATAATCTTCCAGAAATATTAAAAATGTATAATGTAACATGGATTTGAATAATAAGACAAAGTGTTAAGGCTTATTAGAAGTTCTGAGGTAATATTTCACTCAAAGATTAAATTACAGCTGAATTGGTCATATAGTTTTAATTATATTTCTATTCTGATTATCTGCAGCTAAATCAATAGTTATAATACCAAAATTTCTCCTTTTCAAAATCCTCAAATATTTTTATTTATGAAAAGATGAGGAGTTAATTTTTAAACTTCGTCATAGATTAGCTTATAAAAATTTATACTCCTCTATTTAAGACAAACACTTAATTCAGACTAAGATTACCCTGTGAAGCAATACGACCAACTGAAAGGTTGCTTAGCTACTCTGTAACACAGAGCACATTTCCTGCTTCTAATCAATATGATAAAAGGGTTAAATATAGATTCTGGAGTCACATTACCTTAGTTTAAGAAGGTATATGACCGGCCGGGTGTGGTGGCTCACACCTGTAATCCCAGCACTTTGGGAGGCCAAGGTGGGTAGATCACGAGGTCAGGAGATCAAGACCATCCTGGCTAACACAGTGAAACCCTGTCTCTACTAAAAATACAAAAAATTAGCCGGGCGTGGTGGCGGGTGCCTGTAGTCCCAGGTACTCAGGAGGCTGAGGCAAGAGAATGGCATGAACCCGGGAGGCGGAGCTTGCAGTGAGCCGAGATCACGTCACTGCACTCCAGCCTGGGCAACAAAGAGAGACTCTGTCTCAAAAAAAATAAAAAGAAGTTATATGACCTTGGGCAAATGAAAACTTTTCTGTATATCTTAGTTTCCTAATTTTTTAAATAAAAAAGTATCAATCTAAATTAGTACACAAACTAAATGAAATAATACACATAAAAGTGCCTATCATTGGCCTTGGGCATAAGCATTAAATAAATGTTACGTATTATTAATCTAATCTGGTTTGTGATACATCATCCAGTTTAAATACCTAGAAAGCAAGACAGCTCCTGTTTACATTCTATGGTTTTTCTTTCCAGCAAACACAATGCTTGTCTACCGTATATGCTCAATATATACGTGCGACAAGGAGGTAGGGAAAAACCCAAAATAAATTCAAATTAATATAATACAAATGAAAATCCTAAGTGTTGAGGTAATACTAAACAAAAAAAAAATATTAGTGAGGAGGTCATGAAGAAAGAGGAATTCAGAGAATGTCCTTGGAATGTTCTTAGAGTATTATTTTGCAATTACTTCATACGACTATTTTCCCTTCTGTGGTAGACTACAAGGCATGGGCACAACGTATATTTAAAATATGCACACTTTACTGCATGTAAACTTTATATCAAAAGAAAAAGCTGTAAATATTGAACTCTTGCTAAATATGTACAAAGTACTTAGAGGAAAGTACTAATGTCTACAATTTACTTTGTTGTTCTTGTCGTTTAGAGATGGGGGAGGTCTCATTATGTTACCCAGGCTGGTCTTGAACTCCTGGCCTCAAGCAAGCCTCCTGCCTCAGCTGGGATTACAGGCATGATCCACTGTGCCTGGCTCTTACAATTTACTTTGAAATGCATTTTTTTAAAAGGTAAATTAATGGATAGCAGGATGGATAAATATGTGATTAGACAGGTATAGAAAAATGTTGCCGGGCGCGGTGGCTCAAGCCTGTAATCCCAGCACTTTGGGAGGCCGAGGCGGGCGGATCACGAGGTCAGGAGATCGAGACCATCCTGGCTAACACGGTGAAACCCCGTCTCTACTAAAAGTACAAAAAATTAGCCGGGCGCGGTGGCGGGCGCCTGTAGTCCCAGCTACTCGGGAGGCTGAGGCAGGAGAATGGCGTGAACCCGGGAGGCGGAGCTTGCAGTGAGCCGAGATCGCGCCACTGCACTCCAGCCTGGGGGACAGAGAAAGACTCCGTCTCAGAAAAAAAAAAAAAAAAAAAAAATGTTAATAGTAGAATCTAGGTGATACAAATATGAGTATTCACTTTGAAATTCTTTTAACTTGGTTGCCAAGACTGAAAATTTTCTAAATAAAAGGCTGGGTAGTTGGGAATAGGAGGAGCACAAATTCCTCCCATTTCAACACATACTCCCACCCCTTGGGATGTGATTTTGTTGCTCCTCCCATAAAGAGGAGGGATGTATTTCTTTACTCTCTTGAGCTGAGCGGGCCTTGTGACTTGGCTTTTACCAATGAAATGGAAGTGACACTGTGGGAATAGGAGTTTCAAATCTAGGTCCTAAGAGGCTTTACTACTTCAGTTCTTTGTCTCTTGAAATGCAGCCACTGCTATGTGAATGATCACTGAGGATGAGAGGGGCCAGCTAACAGCCAGCACCAACCACCAAACATGTGAGTGAAGCCACCATCTTAGACCATCCATCCACACTCCAGATGACCACAACTCCATGAGTGACCGAAGGTGAGACCAGCAGAAGAAACCACCAAGCTGAGCTAAAGCCAAATTGATAACCCACAGAATCATTTTGGAATGATTCTGTTACGTAGCAATAGATAACTGAGAAACTTTTTCTTATTACTTTTAGAAAACAAAGCACAAGCCACTTTACTATTTAGCAACAAACTTCTGTTTTAACTTCCACCACCACCTTCCTTCACTTATCATCAGGGAACAAACGGTTTTCTTTTCCTTTCTAAGGTGACTTCCTCCATGTGTATCCTTAACCTTAGATTTCTAAACATAAATATATTTTCTCCTCCACTTCATTATCAATGATTACCCTCCACTTCATCATCAATGATTACCTCCTTTGCATTGTTAACTTATTTACTTGCTTAGGGTCCTGTGCCACAAAAAAGCTTAAGTCTTCCCCATATTGAAGGGGGAGAAATCTTAACATTCCCCTTTAGATTCCAGTAGCTTCCATTTTAATTTTCTTTTTTCACGGCCAAACTTCTCCAACGAGTGACCTAGAAAATCTTTTCTTTACACATTCTGCCTTGGAAAAACTCTACTTGTCCTTCAGGGCCCAATTCAAATACTGTCTCCTCTCTTTAGCTTTCCCTAAGTAGCTCTTATCAGAATTCATCTTTTTAGATCAACCAAAACATTTTTATCACAGCTTTCTCTTCTTCAGTTCTGTAGACCTTTTGCTGTTTTTGCCTATCAACATCTTTGCCTCTGGTTGTAGAACCTACAGCTTCCATTTTGGAGACTGATCTCCCTTTATCCCACATAGTTAATTAAAATAGAACTGGTCATCTCTACCCTTGTCCCCCACTCCCATCCACCCCAGAGGATCCAAATCTGGCCCATCAGAGTTAACTCCTGGACTTCTGCTGAAACTATTTGGAAAGAAAGCTTTTCTTTGAGCTTACTAAACTCAGATATAAGCCTGGCCCTGCTGTGGCCGTCTTTGTCACCACTTGAGGAGATACTGCCTAAGAATGAATCCAATCCACAAGAAAGCAGAGCTATGATAAAACGAAGAAAGACAGATTCTGGCTAATATTACATTAAGCATCTGGATCCAGCCAAGCCCAAAGCCAACCTTTCATTTATGTAAGCCAGTAAGTCTCCCTTTTTGCTTAAGCCAGTTTAAAATGAGTTTCTGCCATAACAAAAAATGTCCTGATTAACACAGAATCTGTGAACCTATGTGTCTACCCAACAGACTAAAATAAGCTTAAGTGCAAAGTCCTACTTGTTTATTTTTGGAGTTCCCCACAACATTTAAAAGTACCTTGCTTAATGAATAAGAAACTTAATTTACTGAACATGCGGGGTTTGTCTGTTTGTTTAGACAGAGTCTCATTCTGTTGCTCAGACTGGAGTGCAGTGGCACAGTCTCGGCTCACTGCAACCTCTGCCTCCTGGGTTCAAGCAATTCTTCTGCCTCAGCCTCCCGAGTAGCTGGGATTACAGGCGCTCGCCACCACACCTGGCTAATTTTTGTATTTTTAGTAGAGACCAAAAAGTTTAGTAGAGACTAAGCGTTTTGCCATGTTGGCCAGGCTGGTCTTGAACTCCTGACCTCAAGTGATCCGCCTGCCTTGGCCTCCCAAAGTGCTGGGATTACAGGTGTGAACCACCTCACCTGGCTGAACATGTGTTTTAACAAGAGGGAGTGAGGGCTATTGGACAGTCTTAAAGAAGGCATTTCCAGTGGCACAAGAGTATGGATATATGGTAGCAAAAATAAATCAAGTGTAATCACCTATTGTGGAACACCAAAGTATACTGCCTATTTTTCACAAAATCAGATGTATTAAAACAAAACAGCAGCCACGCACAGTGGCTCACACCTGTAATCCCAGCACTTTGGGAGGCCGAGGCAAGTGGATCACCTGAGGTCAGGAGTTCAAGACCAGCCTGGCCAACATGGTGAAACCCCATCTCTACTAAAAATACAGAATTTAGCTGGGTGTGGTGGCACGCCACGCCTGTAATCCCAGCTACTCAGAAGGCTGAGGCAGAAGAATCCCTTGAACCTGGGAGGCAGAGGTGGCAGTGAGCCGAGGTCACCATTGCACTCCAGCCTGGGCAACAAGAGCGAAACTCTGTCTCAAAAAAAAAAAAATAGCATTTTACAAAGAGAAAGGCTACTTAGATATAATTCATCTTCCACAAGCACAATGCCAATTTGTTATTTAAGTATTCTCCTTGTTGCCACATTTGGTAATGAACAATGTAACATTATTCTGAGAGAAGGATCTAGATTTTTTAAAATTAGTTTACAATAGTTTATTCACAGGAGAATACACTTGTTCTAAGTATTTCAAAAGAATGTTAACTCTCATTTACTGATAAAAGTATAAAATTAATCATTTGAAATATATTTTAATAGTGAGTATGGGTTTTTCTCACATCACCAATGTATTTGCTTGCTCTATTTCTAGTACCAACACCCAAAGTAGTATACGCTAAAGTAAATTCAACTCTAAGTAGTAAAAGTGAGCTGACTGCTACTAGCTGAGTTACCATATTTTAGTTTTCCAAGAGGTTATCATGCATATATACTAAAATGGCAATAAAAGGACTTAACAGAATGTCCAAAAGTAACCCTGTGCTTCAGCTGTTTTTCTGGGGCTGCGGCATTGACATGCTCCATTAATTTTTTAAAATAAAACTTCATTTGATGACAAACATTTAGCAGGAAATAATTTCCTACATCCTAATTCAAAATGAAAACTTCAATGCTAATGTTCCCCTAATTCAAGCTGAGAAAGACAATATAACTAGTATTTGAATGAGGCCTGCATATCATCTGCCAAAATTTTCTCAACATAAAGTAACCCAGTGAAGATCACAAGGCTGTGGCTACTTTAAAATTCTTCAAAAGCGGGTAATTAAACTATTTAGTTAAATGTTTGGACACCATTTGCATATCCCAAAACAGAAGAATTAATTTAAAAGTTCTTGGCTTCTTCTGTGCTAGACAGTCATTTACAATTTAAATTTAAACCCCAGAAAACAGAAAAAAGCAAGTTGGTGCTGCTACCCATCTAAATGTTTTCCCGATCTTAAAATTTCAAGACAACTAAGAAAACTAAGAAAGAATTATTTGAGTTGAACAATACAGATATTTGTCCTCTCAAATGAATATAAACCTTAAAGGAAAATAAATTATGGTACTTCCATGGAACTTTTTTTTTTTTTTTTTTTTTTTTGAGACAGAGTCTCACTCTGTCGCCCAGGCTGGAGTGCAGTGGCGCGATCTTGGTTCACTGTAACCTCCGCCTCCCGGATTCAAGGGATTCTCCTGCCTCAGCCTCCTGAGTAGCTAGGATTACAGGTGCCCACCACCATGCCCGGCTAATTTTTGTATTTTTTTTTTTGGAGAGATGGGGTTTCACCATGTTGGCCAGGCTGGTCTCAAACCCCTGACCTCAGGTGATCCACCCGCCTCAGCTTCCCAAAGTGCTGGGATTACAGGCGTGAGCCACTGAGCCCAGCTGGAACTGAATATTATACCACCATTAAAAATAAAATCATGGGCTGGGCGAGATGACTCTTAAACTTTGGGAGGCTAAAGTGGGAAGACTGCTTGAGCCCAGGAGTACCAGACCAGCCTGGGCAACATGGCCAGACCCTATCTCTATAAATAAATAAATACATAAATTTTAAAAATTTAAAAAAAAAAAGATTATGGGCTGAGTATGGCAGCTCAGGCCTATGATCCCAGCACTTTGAGGCTTTGAAAGACCAAGGCAGGAGCATCACTTGAGGTCAAGAGTTCGAGACCAGCCTGGGCAACATAGCCAGATCCCTATCTCTACAAAAAAAAAAGTTATTTGGATGTGTTGGAGCATGCCTGTAGTCTCAGCTAGTCAGAAGACTGAGGTGGGAGGAACACTTGAGCCCAGGTGTTCAAGGTTACAGTGAGCTATGATTGTGTCACTGCACTCCAGCCTGGGGGACAGAATGAGTCTCTGTCTCTAAAAAATAAAACAAAAACCAAACCAAAATAAAATAATTACGATTGCAGTCAATCATGGAAAGTATTTGATAAAACTGTAGCAAATATCTGCATATTTCTATCTATGTATAGAGATATACAGATACTATATGCCAAACATTGCTTTAAGCAACGTATTAACTAATTTAATCCTCACAAATTTTATAAAGTAGGTATTAGTATCCCTAGCATACAAATGAAGACATTTAAGCATACAAGTTATGTAATCTGCTCAGTCTCACAGCAGCTAGCAAGTGGTGAAATCAGGACTCAAATTCAGGCAGTACTAATTCTCCACAATGCACTTTAAAGTTATCTGGGTAAATGTCTAAATTAATATAATTTGTCCACTATAAATATCAACTTTCATCTTCAATCATAGGGTTATTTTATTTTAATAAATTTGTTTCTTTTAATTACATCATGAGGTAATTAATACTGCTATTTAGTTATAACATGTACCAATTTATCAGTTAATTTATCATCACCAGATGACTAGCAAATTTGTAATTTCACTGAGGGCAAGAACTTTTTTTCATCTTCTACTCTCAAACTTCTAATGCAGTTGAATGAATGCATCAATGACTAGAGAACATAAGACACCATTCCTTTTATCAAAGAGAAGCTCAAATTCTGAAACAGAAAAAACAGGCTAAAATGACTTAATTAATAATTCAAACTTTACCAAAAAATAACATGGTTGAGTTTAGAATAAACAAGTGGGGTGGGGGAGCAGATTATCTTAAAAACTAGGAGGGAGATGGTAATAGAAAACTAAAAGTAAAAGTTGTTCTATCTCTGTTAAAGGGAAAAACTCCAGTACATGACAAGATAATATTCTCCTATCTCTACTGATTCATGGAAGAAAAAACGTCATCTGATGAAAGAAACAAGTACTCTGGTGTTAGGAACTATAAAAATTTGTCACAAAGACAAAAATAAAAGAATGTCCAGGTATTTGATGTGATTAGGTTAGAGCAACACTGTCCAAAAGAAACAGAATGAGGCCAGTAGTGATGGCTCATGCCTGTAATCCCAGCACTTTGGGAGGCCAAGGCAGGTGGATCACCTGAGGACAGGAGTTTGGGAACAGCCTGGCCAGTATGGTGAAACCTTGTCTCTACTGAAAATACAAAAATTAGCTAGGCATAGTGGTGGGTGTCTGTAATCTCAGCTACTCCCAAGGCTGAGGCAGGAGAACTGCTTGAACCCTAGAGGTGTATGTTGCAGCGAGCCAAGATCATGCCTCCACACTCCAGGCTGGGCAACAGAGTGAGACTCCATCTCAAAAAAAAAAAGAAAGAAAGAAAGAAAAGAAAAGAAAAAAATGCATGTCACATATAATTTAAAATTTTCTACAGCTACATTAATGAAAAAAGACATATTTAATCTATCAAAAATATTGTCATTTTAACAGGTAATATAAAAATATGAATGAAATATTTTACGATTTTAAAAAACACGATGTCCTTGAAATCTGTGTATATTATGCATTAGCACATCTCAATTTGGGCTAGTTACATTTCAAGTGCTCAGCAGCCAAAGGTATCTAGTGAACAGTGCAAGGTTAGAGTTTATGAAGAGAGAAACAGGAACAAAAAACATGGTGAACAAGTATTGCTTTCTGGGTGGTAAGGAAAAATTTATCTTCCCAACAGTCATCTCTTTCCACATGCCAATAAAATATCTCAAATTCCTGTTATTCTGGGGGAGAACAAAATTTTCTTTTTATTTTTTTAAGTCCCACAGATAACTTACTGTCTTTATTTATTTATTATCTACTTTTTTTGAGACAGAGTCTTGCTCTGTCGCCCAGGCTGGAGCGCAGTGGCGCGATCTCAGTTCACTGCAGCCTCCACTTCCCAGCCTCCAGAGTAACTGGGATTACAGGTGCTAGCCACCACACCTGGTTGATTTTTGTATTTTTAGTAGAGATGGGGTTTCACCATGTTGGTCAGGCTGGTTTCAAACTCCTGACCTCAGGTAATCCGCCCGTCTCGGCCTCCCAAAATGCTGGGATTACAGGTGTGAGCCACCGCACCTGGCCTATTTATTTTGAAGACAGGGTCTAGCTCTGTTGCGCAGGCTGAAGTGCAGTGGCTCAATCATAGCTCACTGTAACCTAGAATTCCTGGACTCAAGCAATCCTTCTGCCTTAACCTCTTGAGCACCTGGGACTACAGGCATGTACTACTACATCCAAATAATTTTTAAATTTTTTGTAGAGACAGGGTCTCACCGTGTTGCCCAGGCTGGTCTCAAACTCCTGGCTCAAAGCAATCCTCTCACCTGAGCCTCCCAAAGCGCTGGGATTACTGGCATAAACCATTGTACCTGGCCAACCTACAGCCTTTAAATGAGGTCTTATCCTTTATAACTTTTTAATTTTTAAAGTACATACTTTCTAATTACCTTAATATTCTAGATTTAGAAAACTGTTGACATTTTAGAGAGAAATGTGTTCACAATCAACCACATAGGATAAGTTACAAAAAGATTAAATTTTTAAAAATAGAGACAAGGTCTCACTCTATCACTGAAGCTGGAGGGCAGTGACATCATCATAGCTCACTGTAATCGCAAACTCCTAGAGGCTCAAGGGATCCTCCTGCCTCAGCCTCCCGGTAGCTGAGATTAACAGTATAACCAGGCCCGGCTAATGTTTTCATTTTTTGTAGAGACAGGGTCTGGCTATATTGCCCAGGCTGATCTCGAACTCCTAGCCCTAAGTGATCTCACCTCAGCCTCCCAAATCACTGGGATTACAGTGTGAGCCATTGTCCTGGCTCTAAATAAGTGTAAAGAAATTGAGTCATGAAAACAAAAGACAACACAGAATTCCTTTGTAACCTCAGCATAAAGGCCTCCTAATATGACTCAAAATCTAGAAGCCATACGTGAAAAGATTCAAGCACATAAACATCTTTTAAAATAAGTTTTGTTTGGCAAAAAAGCACCAATGAATGTATTCATTTCCTCAGTAAATATTTATTCGGTGTATACTATGCATCAAGCACTGCTGTAGGCAATGAAAAGCTAAAATAAAAATAACTGAACCAAGCCTGGGCAACGTGGTGAATCCCTAACTCTATGAAAACAATATATATATAAAAATCAGCAGGGCGTGGTGGCATATGTTACTTGGGAGTCTGAGATGGGAAGATTGCTTGAGCCCAGGGGGTTAAGGCTGCAGTGAGCTAAGATCGTGCCACTGTATTCCATCCTGGGCCACAGAGCCAGACTCTCTGTCAAAAAGAAATAAATAAAAACAATAGAACCATAAAAATATCAGTGAAAAGCAATAAACCAAGAAAAAATTTTTGCTATTCATATCACAAAGAGCTGATCTTTCTAATACATTAAAAAGAACTACTAGAAAAAAAAAAGGCTAGGCACAGTGGCTCACACCTGTAATCCCAGCATTTTGGGAGACTGAGGCAGGTGGATCACCTGAGGTCAGGAGTTCAAGACCACCCTGACCGACATGGAGAAACCCCATCTGTACCAGAAATACAGAAATTAGCCACATGTGGTGGTGCACACCTGTGATCCCAGCTACTTGGGAGGCTGAGGCAGGAGAATCACTTGAACCTGGGAGGCAGAGGTTGCAGTGAGCTGAGACTGTGCCACTGCACTCCAGCAGATACCCTCATCTCAGACTATGGTCACAAGTACTGGGTCTCTATATTACTCATACTGTTTTGGACTTGCCTACAAATCAAGGGTTCCCATGAACCCAGCTCAGGTTTTATAATTTGCTAGAATGGTTCACAAAACTCAGAGTTTACTTATTACTGACTTATTATAAAGGATACAACTCAGGAACAGCCAAAGGGAAGAGATGCATAGGGCCAGGTATTAGAGGTGGTGGGACAGAACTTCCATGCCCTTTCTGGACACTATCTCCCAGCACCTCTATGTGTTCACCAACCCAGAAGCTCTCCAAACCCTGTCATTTAAGGATTTTAATGGAGGCTTCATTATATAGACATGGTTAAGTCTCTGGCCATTGGTGATTGGTCTCTAGCACCTCTCACCTCCCTAACCCTCTAATCATGTTTTGGTCTTTCAGGTAACCAACACCCATCCTAAAGCTATCTAAGAGCCTGCAGTCACCAATCATCTTATTTTTTTTATTATAACACAGTTCACTCAATGGAATTCTATATAGCAATGCAAATGGATACAGTTGTACAATGAAACTTAGAAACATGTTGAGCAAATGAAGACAGAAAACACACACACACACACATACACATACACACACATGTGAGGCACTGAGTGTGGCATGCCCGTAGTCCCAGCTACTTGGGAAGCTGTGGTAGGAAGATCCCTTGAGCCCAGGAGTTCAACACCAGCCTGGGCAACATGGTGAGATCCCATTTTTAAATACACACACACACACACACACACACACACACACACACACGATTTGATTCATATAAAGTTCAAAAACATGAAAAACTATTTTATTTGAGAATGCTTACATTATGGCAAATGATGTGAAGGAAATGATTATCAAAAGTTAGAAGAGCCGGGCACAGTGGCTCACACCTGTAATCCCAGCACTTTGGGAGGCTGAGGCGGGCGGATCACTTGAGGTCAGGAGTTCGAGACCAGCCTAACCAACATGGAGAAACCCCATCTCTACTAAAAATACAAAAAATTAGCTGGGCGTGGTGGCACATGCTTGTAATCCCAGCTACTTGGGAGGCTGAGAAGGAGAATCGCTTGAACCCGGGAAATGGAGGTTGCGGTTAGCCAAGACCATGCCATTGTACTCCAGGTTGGGCAACAAGAGTGAAACTCTGTCTCAAAAAAAAAAAAAAAAAAAAAAAAACTTAGCATAGTAGTTACTCATAAAGTTATCATCAGAAAGAAATATAGTGGGGACTTCGGGGTACTAGCAACGTTCAGCTTCCTAACCTAGTGACTGGTTACACAAGTATTTATTTATAATTATTTGTTAAATAATCATATATGATTTATACACTTTTCTGTGCATTACTTAACCATAAAGAATAATCTACTCTTGGCTGGGTGCAGTGACTCACAAAACACATTGGGAGGCTGAGACAAGAGGAGCCCAGGAGTTTGAGACCAGCCTGGGCAACATGGCAAAACCCCATCTCTACAAAAATTTTAAAAATTAGCTAGGCCTGGTGGCACATGCCTGTAGTCCCAGCTACTCTGGAGGCTGAGAGGTAGGAGGATCACTTAAGCCCAGGAAGTTGAGGCTGCAGTGAGTCAAGATCATTCACTGTACTTTAGCCTGGACGACAGAACAAGACCCTGTCTCAAAAAAAACAAAAAAAAGTTCAACTTGGAAAGTTTATCTTTTAGTGATAACATTAAAAAATACAAATAAAAGCTATACTGTCCCCTTTTCATTTGCCAATCTAGAGGCTAAATTAAGGAGACTGCTCTCACTCATTAAGAGACATGGGGAAAGGATAAGACTATAACAAACTTTATAAAATAGAGTTACTCAAATGTTCATCATCTGTGAATTAATGAGCACTGCACATAACATGATCAATTTATGTAAAACATTTACTGCAGTTTTACTTATTTATTTATTTATTTTTGAGACAGGTTCTCATTCTGTCGCCAGGCCGAAGTGAAGTGGCACGATCACAGTTCACTGCAGCCTCAATCTCCCAGGCTCAGGTAATCCTCCCACCTCAGTCTCCAGAGTAGCTGGAACTACAGGTATGCACCACTATACCCAGCTAAGTTTTGTATTTTTTGTAGAGATGAGGTTTTGCCATGCATGTTGCCCAGGCTGGTCTCAAACTCCTAAGTTCAAGCAATCCTCCTGCCTTGGCTTCCCAAAGTGCTGGGATTACAGACATGAGTCAGCACGCTCGGCCTCACTGCATTTTAAAATACAAGTAAAACATTAAAAAATGAATGCAGTAGTTCTCCCTTATCCACAGTTTCTCTTTCCAAGGTTTCAGTCACCCACAGTCAAAAGTGGTCCAAAAATATTGAATAGAAAATTCCAGATATTAACAATTCGTAAGTCTTAAATAACTTTTATGAAAGTATACTGTTATAATTATTCTATTATTACTTATTGTTATTCTCTTACTGTGCCTAACTTATAAATTAAACTTTACTGGCCAGGCACGGTGGCTCACATCTGTAATCCCAGAACTTTGGGAGGCCAAGGTGGGTGGATCACCTGAGGTCAGGAGTTCGAGACGAGCCTGGCCAACATGGTGAAACCCCCGTCTCTACTAAAAATACAAAAATTAGCCGGGCGTGGTGTGGTGGCACACATCTGTGATCCCAGCTTCTCGGGAGGCTGAGGCAGGAGAATCCCTTGAACCTGGGAGGCGGAGGTTGCAGTGAGCTGAGATCGTGCCACTGTACTCCAGCCTGGGCAACAGAAAGAGACTGTAAAAAAACAAAAAAAAAAAACAAAAAAAACAAAAGAAAAACACTTTATCGTAAGTATGTACATATAGGAAAAAACACAGTATAGTCACATACCACATGACACTCCAGCCAACGGCAGACCATACATATGACAGTGGGCCCTCAGGATTATAATGGGCCAGATGTGGTGGCTCACACCTGTAGTCTCAGCATCCTCCCTTTGAGAGGTCGAGGCGTGGGGAATGCTTAAACCCAGGAATTTGAGACTAACCTGAGCAACATAGTGAGAACCCTCTTAAAAAAAAAAAAAAAAAAATTAGCCAGGCATGGTGGCACATGCCTGCAGTTCTAGGCACTCAATTTCAGCTCTTTGGAAGGCTGAAGTAGGAGACTCACTTGAGACCAGGAGTTTGAAGTTACAGTGAGTTATGATCATGCCACTGTACCTCTTGCCTGAGCACAGAGTAAGATCCTGTCCCTAAAAAGAAAAAAGATTATGATGTTATAACAGAGATGAAAAACTCCTAGTAATATTTCCTATATTTTTCACTGTTACTTTATAGTACACTCCTACTTTAAAAAAAAAAAAAAAAGTTAACTGTAAAATAGCCTCAAGTAGGTCCTTCAGGAGGTATTTCAGAAGATGGCATTGTTATCCTAGGAGATGACAGCTCCATGCATGTTATGGCCCCTGAGGACTTCCAGTGAAACAAGATGTGGAGATGGAAAACAGCTATATTGATTATCCTGACCTTGTGTAGGCCTAGGCTACCATGTGTGTTTGTGTCTTAGTTTTTAACAAAAAAGTTTACAAAGTAAAAAAAAATTAAAAATTTAAAATATAGAAAATAGCTGCTTGTAGAATAAGGATATAAGGTATTTTTGTATAACTGTACTGTTCTTATATGTTATTACAAAAGCGTCAAAAGTTAAAAAAATTAAAAAGTTTATAAAGTAAAAAGGTTACAGTAAGCTAAGGTTAATTTATTACTAAAGAAAGAAAAATGGCTGGGGATGGTGTCTCATGCTTATAATCCCAGCACTTTGGGTGGCCAAGAGGAGAGGATCCTTAAGCCCAGGAGTTTGAGACCAGCCTGGGCAATGTAACAAGACTACCTTTCTCAACTATAAAAAGTTTAAAAAATAATTAACCGAGTGTGGTGGCACACACCTATATTCCTAGCTACTCAGGAGGCTGAGGTGGGAGGATCATTTGAGCCTAGGAATTCCAGGCCGCAGTAAGCTGTCATCACACCATTGCACTAGCCTGGTCAACAGAGTGAGACTGTCTAAAAACGATTTTTTTTTTTTAATTAAAAAGAAAAAAATATATATTTTTACAAATTTAGATAGTACATGTACAGTGTTTATAAAATCTACAGTAGTATACAGTAATGTCCTAGGCCTTTGCATTCACTCACTATTCATTCATTGACTCACCCAGAGCAATTTCCAGTCCTGCAAGCTTCACTCATACTTAAGTGCCCTACACAGGTGCATTTTTAAATCTTTTATACCATATTTTTACTGTGCCTTTTCTATGTTTAGATATGCAAATACTTACCAAGTGTTACAATTGCCTACAGTATTTAGTATAGTAACATGCTATAGTATGTACAGCATTTAATATATGTACAGCAATATGCCATAAAGTTTGTAGCCTAAGAGAAAAGGCTATATACTACATACCCTAGGTGTGTAGCAGACTACACCATCAAGATTTGTTTAAGTACTTGTTATGACATTCACACAATGACAAAATTGCCTACTGGTGCATTTCTTAGAACATATCCCTGTCATTAAGCAACACATGACTGTATACATAGGGTTTGGTACTATCCGAAGTTTTAGGCATCCACTGGGGATCTTGGAACATATCCTACCAAGGATAAGGTGGGGAAACTACTGTAGTAAGACATTACAATCAGTGAGAAAAACGATTATACACTCTCATCATTGTAGGCATATCTAGTAAATTTACTTAGTTCTATTATATTAGAAAATTCTAATTCAGTTATAGCTTATCAGGAAGGCAACAATATTTAGTGGTCACTACATCAGATACTTAATGGAAACTTACAGGCTCTATCTTCAAAATATTTCTGAACCTAAACGTTTCTTCATTATGTTCTCAATACCATCCTAGACCAATTAATCATCATCTCTTGTTCTTTCCTGAATTATTGAAATAGCCTTCCCCAAACTGTTTCCCTGCTATATTTATAACCCCTCCTTTCCCCAACTTCAGACTATCCTCAACACAGTAGCTGCAGTGATCTTGAAAAACCTAGAACTTGTCACTCCTCTGCACAGAATTTTCAATAGCTCCTAACTCATTCAGAGAAAAGGTACAATCTTTACAATGGCCCACCAGGCCCACTAATATTTGGCCCCCCATTATCTCCCTCCTGTAACTCTGCACTGCTTCCATCACACTGGCCCCCTTGTTCCTCAACACCTTATGCTCCCAACTCAGGGCCTCTGCTCTTCTGTTACCTCTGACTAGACTGTTCTTCCCCTGAATCGCTGAATGGCTTAATCCCTTGCTTCCTTCAAGTCTTCAATGAAAAGGTGACACTTGTGTAAAGTCCTCCCTGATAACCAAGTTAAAACTGCAATTTTCTCCAACTCCACGCCAATCACCTTACCTTAATTTTCTCCTTAGCATTTACTACCATCTAGTATGCTATATATTTACTTATTTATTTTGTTTATTGCCTGCATTTCCCCCTCTAGGCTATAAATTTCATGAAGCTGGGATTTATTTGTCTGGTTTACTGCTATATTCCCAGCGCTCTAGTCCTGGAATAACAAAGCTTTCATTCAAGTATTTGTTAAACAAATAGGTGAAATTAAATCTAATATGGAACAAAAATATCACATTCAAAATGAGTATTTTAACCCAAGAGATATAATAAAGAGATACAACAGATTTTTAACCCACTCTTGTTGCATTCATTTTTAAAGTATTTAGAAGCCATCTTAAATGTGCCAAATAACATGCCGTCAATTTTTCCTCTAAGGGAAGAAAATCCATATGTATATCTCGGAATTGTTCTTCAGAGCCACATGGCCCTTTTTAGTCAGACCAAAACACATTCCTATTTTGAAGTACTTGTGAGAAATATAGTTCATGTCTGCTTGGGGATAGAAATACTGGCCTTGGCCGGGCACGGTGGCTGATGCCTATAATCCCAGCACTTTGGGAGGCCAAGGCGAGTGGTCAGGAATTGAAGCCCAGGAGTTCAAGACCAGCCTGGACAACATACTAAAACCCCATCTCTATTAAAAATACAAAAATTAGCTGGGTGTGGAGGTTCGGGCCTGTAGTTCCAGCTACTCAGGAGGCTGAGGTGGGAAGATTGCTTGAGCAGGGTCAAGGCTCCCTAGTGACTGGGTGATAGAGCCTGGGTGATAGAGCCTGGGTGATAGGGCAGATCCTGTCTCAAAAAAAAGAAATACTGGCTTTGGGTTCAACAGAGCAATTTGGCTAGAGATAAATCTTCAGGTGTTATCTATGTGTACAGCTGAAGACCTAAAGTCATGGAAGTAGTTGAGATTGCCCTGGGAGAATGTGTAGAGTGAAGATAAAAAAGAAACAAGAAAAAAATCATGAGAGCGATTAGCACATGAAGACTGGTATCAAATAAATACAAGGAACAGAGTATCCTGAGGAGGAAATGGTTAATATTGTCAGAAACTACAGAGAGATGACATAGGATAAGGACTGGAAAAAAACCACTAGATCTAAGAACTCAGTGATGTTTAAAATAATAGCTTTATTGAGATATAACTCAATATAAAATTTACCCTTTTAAAGTATACTATTCAGTTGTTTTTAGTATATTCAGAGGTGTGTGACCATCACTACCACCAAGTTTCAGAATACTTTCATCACCCCATAAAGAAACCCTGCACCCATTAGCAGAGTTTCTAATTGGCAGGGTTTCACATTTCCCCTAATATTAGTGATTTTAAAAGAAGACAGTTTTGGAGAAGTATGAAAAACTGAAAGAAAAGTAAGGAATTATAAGTAACAAGGGTATATTATTCTTTCAAAGGGAACTAGGAGAGAGAGGTAAATAGGAGGAGGTGGTATCAGAATGGCTGTTTAAAATGGGAAAGGCCATAGACTGAAGGGAAGGATTCAGGGAAAAAGACTGAGAGGCACAGAGACAGAAGATATATACTCACTCATAAACTGGTACAGTTGAATAGGATACAATCAGAAACACAGATGGAAGGGTTTGACTTGGAAAGGAAGAGACACCTTAGGGGACTATGGTGATAAAAGTAAGAAACTACTAAGTCAATAACTAAAAATGAGGGACAGCTGGGAGCCAATGGTAGGAAGCAGATTTACTTTCTGCTAACTTCTGATAGTTTTAAATTTTTCATCATTTGCATGTTTTACTATCTCAAAATAAAGATGATAAATACAGGGATTTTGGGCCGGGCATGGTGGCTCACGCCTGTAATCCCAGCACTTTGGGAGGCCGAGGTGGGTGGATCACTTGAGGTCAGGAGTTCGAGACCAGCCTGGCCAACATGGTGAAACCCCATCTCTACTAAAAATACAAAAATTAGCCGGGCATGGTGGTGCATGCCTGTAATCTCCAGCTACTCAGGAGTCGGAGGCAGGAGAATCACTTGAGCCTAGGAGGCGGAGATTGCAGCGAGCCGAGATCATGCACCACTACACTCCAACCTGGCTGAGAGTGAGACCCTGTCTCAAAAAAAAAAAAGAAGAAAAAGAAAAAGAAATGTCACAGAACAGAGAACACACAAACACCTAATGAATTAAATTTCAGAAAGTGATAGCCCTTTAATAGGAGAGAGAGGCCCAACACTACTCTCTTCCCCGGTGCAGCAGCATCAGGAGAAAATGTACTATAGATGGGGATAAGAAGAAACAAACCAGACTTTTAAGAAAATTTTAATGCCAAATGTAGGCTAGCATGACAGATTAAAATTCCAAGGTGTGGTGGAGGTAAAGCTGAGTAGTCTAATGTGCTGGAAAAAGAATTACAAGTAGCCCCAGACATGGAACCCATCTGTACCCATCTACCAACTCCCCTACAGGTCTTCACTAAATACACAGGTAGCACACTGAAAGCTGAAGACAGGTCAGAAGAACTGAAAGAGATCCCATCTGAAGTATGTAGACCTCCCTGAAGTACAAGGCAGTTATCTTCCAAAGGAGGATTGGCAAGTGGCAGACAGAAATCCATCTGAGGTAATCCAAGCTTTTGGCTACCAAAGGCTGTGGAGGCAACAGCTGAGAAAAAGCCCTCCACAGCATTCCAGGCCTTTATAGAATGTAAAACAGCTGCCCTCCGGAGGCAAGGGTAAGAGCAGCAAAGCAGAGATCTCCTGAGACACAGAAAGGCAAGAAGCACAATTAAAGAACAAAGAGAACCTCCCAGCGACCTAAAAAGCTGGCAGCTCAGCTGGCAAAACCGATCTCTGAAATCATGTCAGTGCTTAGATCCCAAATCCTGCTGAGGAGAAAGTCATAATTCTGCCCCAAAGTATTTGGACCCAGCGGTAAACTGAATCAAACTATAGCTGCAACAAAGCACAGACTCATCTTACTTATGAATTAGACTTAATCAATTTAGTGGCCAGACAGAATAAATGGAATTTTGGAGGTAAATATTAAGTAAAAAATAAGTAAACTTCAGGTTCTCCTTTGTTTTATAGAAGTTGTCTGGTATACAGGCCAGGTACGGCAGCTCATGCCTGTAATCCCAGCACTATGGGAGGCCGAGGCGGGTGGATCACCTGAGGTCAGGAGTTCGAGACCAGCATGGCCAAGATGGTGAAACCCCATCTCTTCTAAAAATACAAAAATTAGCCGGGCATGGTAGCACAGGCCTGTAATCCCAGATACTCAGGGGACTGAGGCTGGAGAATTGCTTGAACTCGGGAGGCAGAGATTGCGGTTGTTTTTTGCATATTCAGTTGTTTTTAGTAGATTTTTAGTATATTCACAGGTGCGTGACAATCACTACTACCAAGTTTCAGAATACTTTCATCGCCCCATAAAGAAACCCTGCACTCATTAGCAGTCACATTTCCCCTCCCTAATATTAGTGATTTTAAAAGAAGACAGTTTTGGAGAAGTATGAAAAACTAAAAAGTGAGCCGAAATTGAGCCACTGCACTCCAGCCTGCGTCACAGAGTGAGGCTCTGACTCAAAAAAAAAAAAAAAAAGAAGTTGTCTGGTATAAAATAAAAGATTATGAGACATACAAAGAAGCAAGAAAATGTGACCAATGGTAAATAAAAGTAAAGGAAATAGTCAAAATAAGCAAACTCAAAGATGCCCCAAATGTTGGAATTATTATTAAACAGTAAGTTTAGGCTGGGCATGGTGGCTCACGCCTGTAATCCCAGCACTTTGGGAGGCCAAGGTGGGTGGATCGCTTGAGGTCAGGAGTTCAAGACCAGCCTGGCCAACATGGTGAAACCCCGTCTCTACCAAAAATACAAAAATTAGCTGGGCATAGTGACGCGTGCCTGTAATCCCAGCTACTCGGGAGGCTGAGGCAGGAGAATTGCTTGAACCTGGGAGGCAGAGGTTGTGGTGAGCCGAGATCACGCCACTGTACTCCATCCTGGGCAACAGAGAGAGACTCCATCTCAAAAAAAATAGTAACTTTAAAATAATTATGATAGGCTGGGTGCGGTGGCTCACACCTGTAATTCCAGAACTCTGGGAGGCCAAGGCAGGCAGATCACCTGAGGTAAGGAGTTTGAGACCAGCCTGGCCAACATGGTGAAACACCATCTCTATTAAAATACAAAAATTAGCCAGGCGTGGTGGCGTGCACCTGTAATCCCAGCTACTCAGGAGGCTGAGGCAGTAGAATCACTTGAACCCGGGAGGCAGAAGTTGCAGTGAGCCGAGATTGCGCCACTGCACTCCATCCAGCCTGGGTGACAGAGTGAGACTCCGTCTCAAAAAAAAAATTATGATAAAAATATTAAATGATCTAGTAGAAAAGACAGACAATATGTATGAAGTGATGAGACATTTCAGCATAGTAATAGGAACTACAGAAAAGAAATACTGGAAAGGAAAAATATATTCAAAATCAATAATTAATTAGATGGACTTAGCAGAAGGACTGATAAACCTGAGGACAGATCAATAGAAAATATCCAAACTGAAACAGAGAAAAAGAGGGGGAAGGGGATACAACAGCATGTCTAAGTTCTGTGGGACAATTTCAAATGGTTTAAGATAATGTGTCATTGGAGTCCAAGAAGGAGAGGAGAGAGAATGAAACAAGAATTATTTTAAAAGGAAATGGCCAGAACTTTCCACAAGTAAAGAAAGACATCAACCAAATAAAACCAAGAAGTTCAGTGAAGCCCAAGCGGGATAAAAATATACTAGAGGATTCACCTAATGAGGTTATAATGTAGTTTAAATGACTACTTGAAAGAAATTATGCCGGTTCTTATTAATACATGGAGTTAGGATCAAATCCATCTGTTGTCTACAGAGTCTGTTCCTAAAGAAACCATAGAGGTAAGTTTTAATTTTACATCCTACCTATTAAACAATTTAGCCTTGCCCAAAGACAGGTGCCCTCTGCTCCTGAGAGGTAATCTATGTCATACTTGATAGGAGTGTCTTTCTGGGCAGGGTTGGCCAACCAGAAAGACCAACCATGTGATTTAGGATGGGGACTTTGGGTCACCCAGTATCAGTCTGAATCCAACCTGGAGACTGAGCTCAACTATGTGGGCAATCCATCAATCAAACATGCCTATTTAATGAAGTCCTAACTTGAAAATCTGGACACTGAAGCACAAGTGAGCTTCCCCGGATGGCAACAGTCTGTCACATATTGATACTGAGAGTAACACCTCCTGACTTAATGGGGAGCGAATACCAGATGCTCCAACATTTGAAACCCTCTTGAACTTGGTTCTATGGGCTCCTTGCCTTGATTTTAATCTGTATCCTTTCCTTGAAATAAACTGTAACCATGAACATAATAGCTCTTAGCAGTGAGTTCTCCTAGCATCTTTTTAGCAAGTTATCGAAACTTTGGGAATCTTCCCAGACCCCAAAGACTTGCAGTTGGTGTCAGAAGTGAAAGTGGTCTTATGGAATACTGTGTCCTCAAACTTTGCAGTTTAGCTAACTCTGAGAGGATCTTCATAAAAGTTTTAGGTTCATTTAATGATGAAAGCTAGCTGAAAGTTCAGGCTTGGCCGGGTGTGGTGGCTCATGCCTGTACTCTGAACACTTTGGGATGTCAAGGCAGGCAGATTGCTTGAGTCCAGGAGTTTGAGACTAGCCTAGGCAACATAAGGAAACCCTGCTTCTACTAAAAAAAAAAGAATAGAAAAATTAGCCAGCGTGGTGGTGCATGATTATAGTCCCAGCTAGTCAGGAGGCTGAGGTGGGAGGAAAGCTCGAGCCCAGGAACCAGAGGTTGCAGTGAGCGGAGATCACACCACTGCACTCCAGCCAGGGTAACAGAGCAAGACCCCTGTCTCAATACATAAATAAATTAATTAATAATTCAGGTGTAATAGAAATGTATGGATCCTCTTATTATTTGTTTAACCATGTGTTTGAAGACGCTCTTTGGGGAATATTGCTGATGTAGTAAAGTTATATTCTCCAAGCTAAATCCAACATTGTGGGTCAGTCTAAATCAGAACAGGAGACTTAATTTAACAAGCTGAATAAGCTACATTACTATACTGTACATCTCCATCTCATATTTTATACAACTCTTTTAACGTATGAAAAAATAATTGCTTCTGGTCCAACAACTACAAATAATCCCCACAAAAGAACTGTTTTGTTTTGTGTTTTTGAGACAATCTTGCTCTGTCACCCAGGCTGGAGTACAGTGGCGCAATCTCAGCTCACTACAACCTCCAACTCCCAGGATCAAGTGATTCTCATGCCTCAGCTTCCTGAGTAGCTGGGATTACAGGTGTGTGCTACCACAACCAGCTAAATGTTTTATTTTTGGTAGAGATGGGGTTTCACCATGTTGGCCAGGATAGTCTCAAACTCCTGATCTCAAGTGATCTGCTTGCCTCAGCCTCCCAGAGTGCTGGGATTACAGACGTGAGCCACCGTGCCTGGCCACAAAACAAATGTTATGGAAACCTCACCACCAGTCAACCTTTTATAGCAAATACATTATTTGACTTTAAACATTCAGCCAATTATTATGTGGTAACTATGAAAACAACTACGATTTTAATGTCCCCTCCAAAACTCATGTTGAAATTTAATTGCCATTGTGATAGTATTAAGAGGTGGGACCTTTAAGAGATGATTAGGCCAGGAGGGCATAGTCCTCATGACTATGATTGTGGGAGTGCACTCACACAATGTCATAATTGTGGGATTAATACCATAACTGTAGGAATGGGTTCCTGATTAAAGGATGAGTTCAGCCAGATTTCCTCTCTGTCGTATGTGCTCACCTGCACTATGTTATGACACAGCAAGAACGCCCTCACCAGATGCCAAGCAGATGTTAGTACTACCATGCCCTTGGACTTCCCAGCCTCCAGAACTATAAGCCAAATAAATTTATTTTCTTTATAAAGTATCAATCTGTGGTATTCTGTTATAGCAGCAGAAAATGAACTAAGACATTCTTCAAATAAAAACTAATCCTGAAATAAGAGATTTTTCCGCTGTGGTTAGAAACTGAAATTCCCTGAAGAATATTTCCTTAGAAATCGGCTTTGTTATTCCACTAAGTTTTATAGTTGAAAAATATTCTTAAATCTAAAGGTATTAACAGAAATTCAACTTAAAAATTGCTGAATATAGCTTCCAGTTCCAGGTGCTTTCGGAGCCATGGCTTAAGGTGCAGACATGGCCAAGTCCAAGAACCACACCACACACAACCATTCCCGAAAATGGCACAGAAATGGTATTAAGAAACCCCAGTCAAGCTGGGTGTGGTGGCTTACACCTGTAATCCCAACACTTTGGGAGGCCGAGGCAGGTGGTTCATGAGGTCAAGAGATTGAGACCAACCTGGCCAACATGGTGAAACCCCATCTCTACTAAAAATATAAAAATTAGCGGGGCATGATGGTGCACGACTGTAGTCCCAGCTACTCGGGAAGCTGCGGCAGGAGAATTGCTTGAAACCAGGAGGCGGAGGCTGCAGTGAGCCAAGACTGCACCACTGCACTCCAGCCTGGCAATAGAGCAAGACTCTGTCTCAAAAAGAAAAGAAAAGAAAAGAAAAGAAAAGAAAAGAAAAGAAAAGAAAAACCCCAATCACAAAGATACGACTCTCTTAAGGGGGTGGACCCCAAGTTCCTGAGGAACAGGTGCATTGCCAAGAAGCAAAACAAGAAGGGCCTAAAGAAGATGCAGGCCGACGATGCCAAGGCCATCAGTCCACGTGGTGAGGCTACAAAGGCCCTTGTAAAGGAGGTTAAGCCCAAGATCCCAAAGGGTGTCAGCAGTAAGCTCCATCGACTTGCCTACATTGCCCACCCCAAGCTTGGGAAGCGTGCTTGTGCCCGCACTGCCAAGGGGCTTGGGCTGTGCCAGCCAAAGGACAAGGCCAAGGATCAAACCAAGGCCCAGGCTGCAACTCCAGCTTCAGTTCCAGCTCAGGTTCGCAAAGGTGCTCAGGCCCCTACAAAGGCTTCAGAGTAGGCATCTGTCTGCCAACGTGAGGACACAAGGACTGGTGCAACCTGCCCAGGCTGCCATCTGCATGGGGCTGGGGTCCTCACCTCCTGTGCTATTTGTACAAATATACCTGAGGCAGGAAAGAAAAAAAATTGCTAAATACAGGCATCACAAACTAACAAATGAGGACTTTGAATTAGAAGAAAAGAAAAACTGAGTTTCTGCCCCAACCCTATTATTATTAATTAGCTATTTCAACTTGAATAAAGCACTTTACCTCTCTGAGCTTCAATTGCTCAAGTATATAAAGTTTTTAGACATTGGATGGTAAGATTCATTCTAGCCTGGCGCGGTGGCTCACGCCTGTAATCCCAGCACTTTGAGAGGCTGAGGCAGGTGGATTACCTGAGGTCAGGGGTTCAAGACCAGCCTCACCAACATGGTGAAACTCCACCTCTACTAAAAATACAAAATTAGCCGGACGTGGTGGCGCATGCCTGTTATCCCAGCTACTCGGGAGTCTGAGGCAGGAGAATCGCTTGAACCTGGGAGGCAGAGGTTGCAGTGAGCCGAGACTGCGACATTGCACTCCAACCTGGGCAACAAGAGCGAAACTCCGTCTCAAAGAAAAAAAAAAAAGAAAGATTAATTCTAACTCTTAAGATTTCTATAATATTAACTTTAACTTGTAAAGTTTAATTCTTTTCTCCAAATTTTGTTGCGTTAAATGTGCTGCTACATTTCCAAGTTGAGGGTATGACACAATGAAAATTCCTCATTCGAATCTAACTTAATTTTACTCTGTGGAATTCTTGTGATGTATTTTTTTATAAAAATTAGAAACATAGGGGGCCGGGTGTGGTGGCTCACGCCCATAATCCCAGCACTTTTCGAGGCCGAGGCAGGCAGATCACGAGGTTAAGAGATCAAGACCATCCCGGCCAACTTGGTGAAACCCTGTCTCTACTAAAAATACAAAAATTAGCCGGGCGTGGTGGTGGGCGCCTGTAATCCCAGCTACTCAGGAGGCTAAGGCAGGAGATTCACTGTAATCCGGGAGGCAGAGGTTGCAGTGAGCCAAGATGACACCACTGCATTCCAACCTGGTGAAAGAGCAAAACTGTCTCAAAGAAAAAAAAAAAAAATTAGAAACATGGCTGGGAGCGGTGGCTCACGCCTGCAAACCCAGCACTTTGGGAGGCCAGGGCAGGCAGATCACTTGAGGTCAAGAGTTCAAAACCAGTCTGGCCAACATGGTGAAACTCCATCTCTACCAAAAAATACAAAAATTGACCAGGCATGGTCGAGTGCACAATGTAGTAGTCGTTGTTGTCGTCGTCGTCCCAGCTACTTAGGAGACTGCGGCAGGAGGATTGCTTGAACCCAGGAGGCAGAGGTTGCAGTGAGCCAATATCATGCCACTGCTCTCCAGCCTGGGCAACAGAGTGAGATGCTATCTCAAAAAAAAAAAAAAAAAAGGGCCGGGCGCGGTGGCTCACGCTTGTAATCCCAGCACTTTGGGAGGCCAAGGCGGGTGGATCATGAGGTCAGGAGATCGAGACCACGGTGAAACCCTGTCTCTACTAAAAATACAAAAAAAAAATAGCCGGGCGTGGTGGCAGGCGCCTGTAGTCCCAGCTACTCGGAGAGGCTGAGGCAGGAGAATGGCGTGAACCTGGGAGGTGGAGCTTGCAGTGAGCCGAGATTATGCCACTGCACTCCAGCCTGGGCGACAGAGCCAGACTCCGTCTCGAGAAAAAAAAAAAAAAAAAAAGGAGCCTGGCACGGTGGCTCATGCCTGTAATCCCAGCACTTTGGGAGGCCGAGGCAGGTGGATCACGAGGTCAGGGGTTTGAGACCATCCTGGCTAACACGGTGAAACCCCATCTCAAATAAAAATACAAAAAATTGGCCGGGCGCGGTGGCTCACACCTGTAATCCCAGCACTTTGGGAGGCCAAGGCAGGCGGATCACGAGGTCAGGAGATTGAGACCATCCTGGCTAACACAGTGAAACCCCGTCTCTACTAAAAATACAAAAAAATTAGCTGGACGTGATGGCGGGCACCTGTAGTCCCAGCTACTTGGGAGAATGGCGTGAACCCGGGAGGCAGAGCTTGCAGTGAGCTGAGATTGCGCCACTGCACTTCCCCCTGGGCGACAGAGCGAGACTCCGTCTCAAAAGAAAAAAAAAAAAAATTAGCCGGCCATAGTGGCAGGCGCCTGTAGTCCCAGCTACTTGGGAGGCTGAGGCAGGAGAATGGCGTGAACCAGGGAGGCGGAGCTTGCAGTGAGCCGAGATAGTGCCACTGCACTCCAGCCTGGGCAACAGAGCGAGACTCCATCTCCAAAGAAAAAAAAAAAAAAAAAAGAAAAGAAAAGAAACATACTATCACATTGCGGATTAAGGAAAGAAACAAAAAAAAAATCAGAAACAAGTTAAATCACTAAGCTCAACTATCAAAAATCAGAAATCTCTCCAAAAAAATCTTAAAATCTCCATCTATCAATAAAAACTTTTTTAATTATTAAATTTGATATACCTCCAAGAAAGGGGATACTATACTGAATTTTAGGGATAATAGGAAGCCCAGGGTGAATTTCAGGCAGATACAGTCATGTGATCTGATTTACATTGCTCAAGATCCCTACTGTTCTGTGGAAAATAGGCATAACAAACAAAAATGGAAACTGGGAGACCAATTAACAGCTAGCTGAAAAAGTCTAGAATAATGACTTGGACTAGGATAACAGCAATAGAAATGTTAAGTAATGGTTTGATTCAAACAAGCAAACAAAATGATACATATAGACAGTAAATGAAATAGAAGAAAAAAACAGTAATGTGAGAGAGAATGATTTAGTTGGGGAGGATACTAATTTTTTTTTTTTTTTTTTTTGAGACGGAGTCTTGCTCTGTCACCCAGCCTGGAGTGCAGTGGCCCAATCTCGGCTCACTGCAAGCTCCGCCTCCCAGGTTCACGCCATTCTCCTGCCTCAGACTCCTGAGTAGCTGGGACTACAGGTGCCGGCCACCAGGCCTAATTTTTCTGTATTTTTAGTAGAGATGGGGTTTCACCGTGTTAGCCAGGATGGTCTCGATCTCCTGACCTCGTGATTCGCCCGCCTCGGCCTCCCAAAGTGCTGGGATTACAGGCGTGAGCCACCGTGCCCGGCGAGGATACTATTTTTAATAGGGTAGTGAGGGGAAAAAAAAAAAAATTGGAGCCACAACCTGGACATAAAAAAGAGTGAGCCATGGGAAAAGTGAAGAGGAGAGTCTTCCCAAGCTTCATCACACATTTAAAAATAGGTGAGCCTGGCCAGGCACGGGGCCTCACACCTATAATCCCAGCACTTTGGGAGGCTGAGGTGGGAGGATCACAAGGTCAGGAGTTCGAGACCAGCCTGATCAACATGGTGAAACTCCGACTCTACTAAAAATAAAAAATTAGCCAGGCATGGTGGTGCTCGCCTATAACCCCAGCTACTCAGGAGGCTGAGGCAGGAGAATAGCTTGAACTCGGGAGGCGGAGGCTGCAGTGAGCCAAGATCATGCCACTACACTCCAGCCTGGGCAACAGAGCGAGACTCTGTCTCAAAAAAAAAAGATAGGTGAGCCTAACCTGGCTCCTACTCTCTTCTTCTTCTCCTTCTCCTTCTCCTTCTCCTTCTCCTTCTCCTTCTTCTTCTTCTTCTTTTTTTTGAGACAGAGTCTTGCTCTGTTGCCCCGGCTGGAGTGCAGTAGCATGATCTCAGCTCACTGCAACCTCCACCTTCCAGCTCAAGTGATCCTCCCACCTCAGTCTCCCAAGTAGCTGGGACTATAGGTGCATGCCACCATGTCTGGCTAATTTTTGTATTTTTTGTAGAGATGGGGTTTCACCATGTTGCCCACGCTGGTCTTGAACTTCTGGGTGCAAGAGATCCACTGACCTCAGCTTCCCAAAGCGCTGGGACTACAGGCATGAGCCACTGCACCTGGCCCCCACTCCATTCTTCAGCCTCCATATTACTCTGTTAAAATGATTATCCACTGTACAAGTACTATAAGCACATTAATAAAGGCCTTAATTCTATTTTGACAAAAGGCAATGGTTGCACTGTAGCTTAATATCCACTAGTAGTCATTATTCCTTCTTCAGCCCTTAGGAGCAACATTCTACACATAAGTGATTCACAACCAGGGAATCCAACCAAGACAATTTTCTATGTCTGCATATGTGTATCACTGTATGTATGTGGGAGGGGGACAAGGAAAGGGGATATAGTCACAGCAAGAGATCCCTATTGAAAGACATTTTGCTGACCAAGAAGTTTTCAATCTAACTCAGAATCCCAACAGTAGTACTGCTTTGTGGAGATAATTACTGAACTTTGATCTACTTCATTGTTCATTCATTTGACATGAATCATTAAATAAACTTTGACATCACCCCAATTCCAACATGACAGATAACAGTAAAGCTTCTGTGTTAAATGTTATGGTATACACCTGCATTTAACATGGCTTAAGGTAGAAAAAAGATAAAACTGAGTTGCAACTGAGAAACCCTCAATAGTGAATAATAAAAAATAATGAAAAACTGACATGAATACTTCTGGAATTTTCCCCCAAACTCCATCAATTTCTATGACTAAAAAAGTCTTACTTTCACATGACATCAACATGTGGATTAAATTCGTAGTTTTATATAACAGTGATAGCAGGAGAAAGAACCATGTAGCAGCAAGCAAATACAGACTTCCCTCTTATAAACTGTGTGATTTTTTTTTTTTTTTTTTTTTTTTTTTTTGAGATGTTGTCTTGCTCTGTCACCCAGGCTGGAGTACAGTGGCATGATCTCCACTCATTGCAACCTCCATCTCCCAGGTTCAAGCCGATTCTCCTGCCTCAGCCTCCCGAGTAGCCAGGATTACAGGTGCCCGCCACCACACCCAGCTGATTTTTGTATTTTTAGTAGAGGCAGGGTTTCACCATGTTGGCCAGGTTGGTCTCGAACTCCTGACCTCAGGTAATCCACCCACCTCGGCCTCCCAAAGTGCTGGGATTACAGGCATAAGCCACACTGCCTGGCCAACTGTGTGATTTTTAAAGCAAGTTACTTGATCTCCCTTTGTCTTTAGTTTTCTCCTCTGTAAAACACAGATAATATAGTGTTTTCAGAGTTAAATAAAATTATATAATAAAATGCTTAGCATATAATAGAGATTTTAAAAGTTTCCATCCAATTATTTTTCCTTTTAAAAAATGTTAACATCACCCTGCCTTGACCATTGTTGAAACAAGCATCAATATATGTTACTACCATTAACTGTGCACAGTGGCATGCACCTGTACTCCCACCTACTCTGGAGGCTGAGGCAGAAGGATCCCTTGAGCCTATCACGTCAAGGCTATACTGCACTACGATTGTCTCTGCAAATAGCCATTGTACCCCAGCCTGGACAACACAGCAAGACCTCATTAAAAAAAAACAAAAAAAAAAAACCACCTTATGCCAGGCGCAGTGGCTTATGCCTATAATCCCAGCACTTTAGTAGGCCGAGGTGGGTGGACCACTTGAGGTCAGCAATTCGAGACCAGCCTGGCCAACATGGTGAAACACTGTCTCCACCAAAAATACAAAAATTAGCCAGGCATGCTGGCAGGTGCCTGTAATCCCAGCTACTTGGGAGGATGAGACAGGAGAATCACTTGAACCTGGGAGGCAGAGGTTGCAGTGAGCCGAGATCATGCCATTGCACTCCAGCCTGGGCAACACAGTGAGACACCATCTCAAAAAAAAAAAAAAAAGCCAACTTATTATCAATAAGCACATGAAAAGATACTCAATATCACTAGTCAACCTACTAGAATGGCTATAACTGGAAAAAAAGAAAAAAGGAAAATAACAAGTGGTGGCAAGGATGTAGAAAAAGCGGAACCTTGATACTTTGCTGCTAAGGGAATGTAAAATGGTACAGCCACTTTGGAAAACACTTTAGTGTTTCTTCAAAAAATTAAATATGGAATTACAACAACCCAGCAATTCCACTCCTAGATATATATCCAAAAGAACTGAAAATAGGAGTACACTAATACTCATAGCAGCATTGTTTATAATAGCCAAAAGGTGAAAACAAATGCAGTATCCATCAATGAATTAATATACAAAATGTAGTACATTAAATATGATTCAGTCATAAAAATGATACATTCCACAACACGTATGAACCTTGAAAACATTACACTAAGTGAAATAAGTCAGACACAAAAGGCTAAATACTACACGATTCCAATTACACAAAAGATCTAGAATAGGTAAATTCACAGAGACAAAAAGTAGAGGCTGGGCACAGGGGCTCACGCCTGTAATCCGAACACTTTGGGAGGCCAAGGCGGGTGGATCAAGACCATCCTCGCCAACATGGTGAAACCCTGTCTCTATTAAAAATACAAAAATTAGCTGGACGTGGTGGCATATGCCTGTAGTCCCAGCTACTCGGGAGGCTGAGGCAGAATTGCTTGAACCTGGGAGGCAGAGGTTGCAGTGAGCTGAGATCCTGCCACTACATTCCAGCCTCCATCTCAAAAAAAAAAAAAAAAAAGTAGATTAGTGGTTACCAAGGGCTGAGTCGAGAAGAGAATGAATAGTCACTGCTTAACAGCTACAGAGTTTGTTTGGGATGGTTAAAAAATACAAAAAATACAAAAATTAGCTGGGCATAGTGGTGCATGCCTGTAATCCCAGCTACTCGGGAGGAGGAGGAGGCACAAGAATCGCTTGAACCCAGGGGGAGGAAGTTGCAGTGAGCTGAGATTGCACCACTGCACTCCAGCCTGGGTGACAGAGTGAGACTGCATTTCAAAAAAAAAAAAAAAAAAAAAAAAGGCATTAGAAAGTCATCGTCTTGATCGAAATCTTGACATTGTTTCCCATTTTCAACAAACTTAATTCTAGAACCTTGCAGGTTTGACAATTAGCAAAAATTAGTAGTTTACATAAATTTAAACACAGGGGAAACTAGGTGCAGGGTTTAAGGGATTTCTCTGTACTACAGTTACAAATTTTCTGTAAATTGGTAACTTCAGGATTTTTCTATAAACTTTCTAAAAAAGTTTATTAATAAAAAAGAGACATATTTTTGAATCTCAAAAGTGTTATGCTAAATGAAAGAAGCCAGACTCAAAAGGCTATATACACTGTGTGATGCCAATTTATATGGCATTTTGGGAAAGGCCAAACAACAGGGATAAAAAACAAATGAGCTGTTGCCAGGGAGTGAGGGGTGGGCAGAAGGGATTTACTTCAAAAGGGCATAATTATGGAATTTTTGGAGTGATGGAAATATTCTATATCTTGTATCTTAATTGTGGTGGTGGCAGTTACACAACTGTCACTGTTTTTTGTAATTCATCTGTTTTAGCAGAACTATACAGAACTTTACATCTAAAACAGATGAATTTTACTAAGTGTAAATTATACCTTAATAACTATGACTCTTCAAAAAGAATCTTTAACAATTGTAGTATCATGTCATACATTTCAATACACACAGAATTCTAGCCTGATAAACGTCCTTATGAGATCTAGTCAGATGAAACTAGGCTATTCAAGCCGGGCACGGTGGCTCATGCCTGTCATCCCAGCACTTTGGGAGGCAGATGTGGGCGGATCACTTCAGGTCAGTAGTTTAAGACCAGCCTGGCCAACATGGTGAAATCCCGTCTCTACTAAAAACCCAAAAATTAGCCAGATGTGGTGGCAGACGCCTGTAATCCCAGCTACTCAGGAAGCTGAGACAAGAAAATCGCTTGAACCTGCGAGGCGGAGGTTGCAGTGAGCCAAGATCGTGCCACCGCACTCCAGCCTGGGTTACAGAGCGATATTCTATCTAAAAAATAAAAATAAAAAATAAGCCTTGAAAACCCTTCCCTAGGCCGGGCGCGGTGGCTCACGCCTGTAATCCCAGCACTTCGGGAGGCTGAGGCAGGTGGATCATGAAGTCAAGAGATTGAGACCATCCTAGCCAACACTGTGAAACCCCATCTCTACTAAAAATACAAAAATTAGCCGAGCGTGGTGACGTGTGCCTGTAATCCCAGCTACTTGGGAGGCTGAGGCAGGAGAATCACTTGAGCCTGGGAGGCAGAAGTTGCAGTGAGCCAAGATTGGTCACTGCACTCCAGCCTGGTGACAGAACGTGACTCCGTCTCAAAAAAAAAAAAATAGAAAGAAAAAAAAGAAAACCCTTCCCTAAACCTATGTATTCTGTTCCCTTAGCTAAGTTTTCCCTTAAGTTGTTCTCTGTGCATTGAAATAACACTATCCTTAACACCTCATCATCTTCTTCTTCCTATAGTAAGGATTTACAATCTAAACTCTTTACTCAAAAATCTTGTCTAATTAACTCTTATCTATTTTCCATTTGACTATATTATCCCTTACATCTTTTCTTTCCCGTAACAATTTTTTTTAAATAACTGAAGTACTTTTTGCTCCATGGATTGTAGTTAGTTGGTCTCTCCTAGTTGGAATATAAACTTCCCAAAGGCAGGAAGTAACCATTCTTTATTATACACTCCAGAAATCTGGTTTGTACTATGTATCTAAACACTCAAATGCCATATGAAGAGATGCAATGAAAAGAATACTGGGGCCGGGGGCGGTGGCCCACACCTGTAATCCCAGCACTTTGGGAGGCAGAGGTGGGCAGATCGCCTGAGGTCAGGAGTTCATGACCAGCCTGGCCAACATGGTGAAACCCCATGTCTACTAAAAATACAAAAATTATCCGGGCATGGTGGCATGCACCTGTAATCCCAGCTACTCAGGAGGCTGAGGCAAGAGAATCGCTTGAACCCAGGAGGCGGAGGTTGCAGTGAGCTGAGATTGTGCCATTGTACTCCAGCCTGGGCGACAAGAGTGAGACTTCATCTCCAGGAAAAAAAAAGAAAGAAGAAAAGAAAAGAATACTGGGGTGGACGTGGTGGCTTATGCCTGTAATCTTAGCACTTTAGGAGGCCAAGGTGGGCCCAGGGGTTCAAGACCAGCCTGGACAATGTGGCAAAACCCCTTCTCTACAAAAAACACAAAAATTAGCCAGGCATGGTGGCACGTGCTTGTAGTCCCAGCTACTTGGGTGGCTAAGGTGGGAGAATCACCCAAGTGTGGGAGGCGGAGGTTTCAGTGGGCTGAGATGGAGCCACTGCACTCCAGCCTGAGCGACACAGAGAGACCCTCCCTCAAAAAAAAAACAAAAAAAAAACAAAAAAAACACAACACTGGGCCTAGCATTGTAAGACCTGAACTCAAGCAATGCTTCTAATTTATTATGCTAAGTAAGTCACAACATCTTTGGGCCTCAGCAAAATGAGAATACTTGCTGTATTTACTTCACAGGTAATAAGGTCTTGGAGGGAAAACAGTGTTAGCTAAGCTATAACCATCAGTCAATACAAGTGTAAAGATGTATTATTATCAGTCATAGTTATCTTGTCTAAAATTAGCCACTAGTGTTTTTTAACCAAACTCAATGCACAGCAAATTAAGTGCACCAACATTGCACATCAGTCATATCAATAATGTAACTGTTACACTGTAATACTAACAGAAAGCCTTATGTTTAACAGTAAGCATGTTCATTATACACTATCTTAATGCAGTCTCAAGGTTAAAAGATAAATACTTGCTGCTAAGCCAACAATAACTGTCTTCAAATCTATTAAAAGAGGATTTATAAATCCCATTTGTTTTTGTACCCAAATAGCTAAGTTTAAAATTTTAAGAAATCCAAGAAGTAGTTTAAAATTGTATAAATCTCCTTTTAACTTTCTAAAATGTCCATATGCACTCTCTCATTGTGTTTTAAATCCATTACGTTAGAAAAACAGACTGCAGGCCAAGTGCAGTGGCTCATGCCTGTAATCCCAGCACTTTGGGAGGCCAAGATGGGAGGATTGCTTGAGGCCAGGAGTTCAAGACCAGCCTGGTCAACATAGTGAGACACCATCTCTATTAAAAAAAAAAAAAAGAAGAAGAAAAAAAGAAATAACATACTGCAGAAAAAAAAAAAGGATACAAAGTGTACGTAAATGAACAAAATAAAGATAACAAAAATATGACTCCACTACAGAGGCAGAGAAAACAAAGACATTTCTTCTCTTCCCAACCATAATCCTATGAACAACGTGAAAGATGCTTACAGCAATATTTGCAAGTATGACCATAATTCTCATCAAAAGAACATCATATACAAGTACCATCAAAATGATTACAAATTATAAATTACCAGTGATAATTTTCTCATGGGAGTCCCTTTTCTTTTTCAAGCAGGGAACCAAGACAGAATAGCCTCTAGATCTTTTTTGTGGTTGTTGTTGTTCTTTGAGACAGTGTCTCACTCTGTCACCCAGGCTGGAGTGCAGTGGTGATCATAGCTCACTGCAGCCTCAAACTCCTAGGCTCAAGAGATCCTCCTGTTGGCCGGGCATGGTGGCTAACGCCTGTAATCCCAGCACTTTGGGAGGCCGAGGCGGACAGATCACAAGGTCAGGAGATTGAGACCATCCTGGTTAACACCGTGAAACCCCGTCTCTACTAAAAAAAATACAAAAAATTAGCTGGGTGTGGTGGCGGGTGCCTGTAGTCCCAGCTACTCGGGCTGAGGCAGGAGGATGGCATGAACCTCGGAGGCCGAGCTTGCAGTGAGCCAAGATCATGCCACTGCACTCCAGCCTTGGCGACACAGCGAGACTCTATCTCAAAGAAAAAAGAAAAAAAGAGATCCTCCTGCCTCGATCATCCAAAGCACTGGACGATGGGCATGCACTAACGCACCCAGTCTCTAGATCTATACTGTCCAATATGGTAGTTACTAGTTACATGGAGCTATTAAGTGCCTGAAATGTGGCTGTTCCAAATTGAGATGTACCAAGTGTAAAACCTACATCAGATTTAAAAGATTTAGGGGAAAAAATTAATGTAAAATCTCCTACCTATGTGACTCCCATTTTTGGCTCACATATTTCTAATGTACAGCACTGCTTTATATATGTAGTTGAATCCTGAATAAGGAAAATGGATGCCAGAAGTATTAAGCAGTTTGCTCAATATCTCACTGCTTGATAGAAGCAGAGCAGGGCCTAGAACCTGATCACGTTTATCCATCCTGCCCTTATGAATAGAAGGAATTAATCATTTAAGACTCAACTTGAGCATCCTCTTCCTCCTCAAACCTACTCATTCCTTTTCCATCTCCCAGCCCAGGTGACCATATCCTATTTAGCCTGCCCTTATAATTATACTGTTATAAAATGTATGTTTGTCTTCCAAATGGATGAGAACTTCCTGAGAGCAAGCACTGTTTCATTCATTTTTCTTATCCCTGGGAACCTTTGAAGTGCCAGGCACTCTTTCAGGCCCTCTGGCACTCTCAGAGCTTTGAGAGGGTTCATTTTTAGCCCTATGCAGGTACAACTACTAAAACGAAATCATCAACAATGTGATGCACCACCAAAAACATCCACCTTTATCATTTGCCTGTCTTAAATTATTTTTGGAATATGCTAAATTAATACAATACATAGGCCAGGCATAGTGGCTCACACCTGTAATCCCAGTACTTTGGGAGGGCGAGGCGGGCAGATCACTTGAGGTCAGGAGTTCAAGACCAGCTTGGCCAACATGGTGAAACCCCGTCTCTATCAAAATACAAAACTTAGCTGGGCGTGGTGGTGTGCACCTGTAATCCCAGCTACTTGGGAGGCTGAGGCAGGAGGATTGCTTGAACCCAGAAGGCAGAAGTTTCAGTGAGCTGAGATCACACCACTGCACTCCAGCCTGGGTGACGGAGTGAGACCGTCTCAAAAAAGAAAAAAGGGCCGGGCGAGGTGGCTCAAGCCTGTAATCCCAGCACTTTAGAAGGCCGAGGCGGGCAGATCACAAGATCAAGAGCTCAAGACCATCCTGGCCAACTAACACGGTGAAACCCCGTCTCTACTAAAAATACAAAAATTAGCTGGGCATAGTGGCACACACCTGTAGTCCCAGCTCCTCGGGAGGCTGAGGCAGGAGAGCTACTTGAACTCGGCAGGTGGAGGTTGCAGTGAGCCAAGATCGCGCCACTGCACTCCAGCCTGGTCAACAGAGCGAGACTCTATCTCAAAAAAAAAAAAAAAAAAAAAAAAAAGAAAGAAAAGGAATAATTCATGTTATCAAAGAAAGACAAGTTACAAAAAATGCTTTGCACTACTGCTGCTCTGATGCTCTATAAGAACTCTGAGTTCTTAGGAAATTCAACACTCTTTAGGTATAAGTTCACTTATTGAATGTGCTTACTTAAATGCAAAATTCTGTGCTAAAGAAAGAGTCCTGGACGTGGGAATTAATGCAAGCAATCTTCAATTAATTGAAAATTTTAGAACTATTAAGTGCAGAAGAAACAAACTTAGTATACAGCTACTCATTACAAAAAGTTTGTTTCTAACCTCAATGCAAACATACCAACTTTTGTATTCTATAAAACAGAAAAAACTGCCAGGTGCAGTGGCTCACGTCTTTAATCCCAGCACTTTGGGAGGCCAAGACAGGCAGATCACTTGAGGTCAGGAGTTCGAGACCAGCCTGGTCAACATAGTGAAAACCAGTCTCTATTGAAAAAACACAAAAATGAGCCGTGTGTGGTGGCATGTGCCTGTAATTCCAGCTACTCAGGAGGCTGAGGCAGGAGAATCGCTTGAACCCTGGAGGTGGAGGTTGCAGTGAGCTATTGTGCCACTGCACTCCAGCCTAGGCGACACAGCGAGACTCCGTCTCGAAAAACAAAACAAACCAAAACAGAAAAAATTGTAAAACCTGTGATGAAAACATTAAAACATGTCATTTGCAAAGAAAACTGCAAGAAACACGCATATAAAACACAAAAAGCAAGACATTTTAATAAGAAAAAACCTGCTTTAGAATGTATTAATTTAGCCAAAATGTATGAAATTTGTGGAAGAAACTCCGTATGTGCTTTGTACCTACGTAAAATCATTTTTGAACTAAATTTGAGTTAACAAATAAAATCTCTCTATTCTCAGTTACATTGTTTTTCAGTATGTAACCACTGTCTTAATACTAAAGACTTGATACAAATATCTTATATAAAAATAAAATTTGTATACCTCAACTAGGGTCCTTTTGTCTAACTTGCTACTGTGAATAAGAGCACCATCCTGTCCAGATAAGGTTAGATCAAATTAAAAAAAAAAAAAAAAAAAAAAGCACCATTCTGCTGGGCATGGTAGACCAACCTGGGCAACACAGTGAGACCCCACGTCAATTAAAAAAAAAAAAAAAAAAAGAGCACCAACCCCAACTACGGCAGAGCTGCTAAAGGAGTCTCTTGTGGAAACTTGAACCACAAGCCAAGGAGGCAAAGGTACAAAGCCTCTCCTGGAATTAGTTCCTGGACTTCTGTGCAGCCTTCCCTCTTTCTACTATGTCTTCACCATTCCCCTACAAACAGCTTTCTTCTTCTTGCATCTCTTATATTCTGTGGCCTTTGATGCTACAATATATTTTAAAATTTTCCCAACAGAGCTTTTCTGCCTGAAACCCACCAGGAAAGATTTCAGGACATTTCTTTAATAACTAATCTTGTTCAAAGAGGAAGGCCTCCTTCGTTTCACTTAATTCAAACCCCCACTGTTCAAAATAAGAATATAATTATAACCTCAATTTCTATCAGGCCAGTATAGGAAAAGAACTACAACAGGCTCTCTCTTCCACGTTATCTCCGGACTTTTTTCCTTAGCTTCTCCTTCCTCATTTCCCTCCTCTCCCAAAAAATAATTCCACAGCTAGAGAATCCCGTTTTTAAAGCCAAAAATTCAGTGAGGAAAATCAGTATGTGCCTTTTTCTTCAATTATTTATTATTCCTCCGTCACTCAGGAAGAGTTAAGCTAGTATTTTTTAATCTGACCGCTCTCTCAGAAGGATGATGCGCTAAATACACACTGAAAGAATAGTCTTCCTAAAGCAAGTGGATTCGCGGCGCAAGGCAACGCGGTGGGAGTGGGGGGCCCGGGGAGAAGAAAAAGTATCCTTGGCCCCCAGAGCCAGAGATGGGACAGGAGGTGAAAGAAGGGGCCGTCACTGAGAAGTGCAACACACACACTCGCCAGAACTAACAATCTGCCAAGAGAATAGGACCGGCCACTGCGGCTCCAGCCCGGTCCCGCGGGACAAGGCGGGGAAGGGGGGCCGGCGGGCCTGCCCTCCTTCTGTGGGACAAAACTAACTCCCTGGCGCACCTCCGCTCCCGACAAGAGGGGCCTGGTGGGGACGCGGGCTCCTCGCACCTCCAGCGGAGCACTTGCGCACGGCCTGGGTGGAAACAAGGCCCGGAGGGAGGGGAGTCGGGCTGGGCAGCTTCAAGAGCACGGGATGGAGGGTCAGACGCGGGCACCCAAGGCACTGGGGGCCGCGACAAGAGACCCAGCCCGGGAACCCCGGGGTCCCTCTCCACCCTCGCAAAGCAGGATCCCGAATATCGTCCCCAGCCGCACCGACCGCTCCTCACCTCAAGCTGCCTGAGCCTCCGCCTCTACCACAACCTGAGCCGCCGAAGCCGCCACAGTCCGAGCCATTTTTCCCCTCAGCTGGCTCAGCCGCCGCCGAAAGCTTCGGCCGACTCCACAGCCAGCCAAGCGCATCACGTCACTTCCGGACAGGGAAGCACCGCCTTCCCCGCCCGGGCTTGTTGAGAATTGGCTGGCGCGGACGGCCTACCTGAGCTGCCGGGTGGGGCTTGGACGCTGCCCGGGTGGCGTGAGCAAGGGAGCTGGGGCGCTGGGGCGCACGGGCCCAGGGGACCAGGGTCTGGCTCTCTCCCGAGGAATGCTGAGCAGGCCCTGGACGCCTCTCCGTGCACACCCGAGACCTGGGGAGTGGAGCTCTCCGGACACCCCAGCTGGCCGCCCCTCGGGCCCCGCGTCCGAAGCCCAGCTAAACCGGGCCCGGGCACTGAAGTACCCTATTGTTCTCATCCCCTCTCCCGGGACTCCGCACCCTCCTTCATCTAGGCTGATGTTCCCAGATTTGTGTCTTGGCCCCTGGCGGCGCCGAGATTACTTTGTGATTGGAAGACTGAAAGGAACAGGCAAGACTTAAACTCGTCCACTCCAACCAGCATTTACCGGGGCCTCACGGTGGGTCAGGTGGTATACGGTGGGTAATTAGTAGCCTATCACGTGGTTTCTGTAAAATGCTTGATAGCACGTAAAACGCTTTCAGGTCGGCGTCTCGTTTCATCCTCACAACAGCCAGGTAAGGAAGATATCCCCATGATAATAACTCACAGCCAGACGGCTCTTTCTACATTACAAAGTATTTTCACATGCAACCTCCATAATAATACATTCTTATTGAGAATTTAATGAGATTATGCTTGTAAAGCGTTTGGTCCTCACGTGTTAGATTTAAAAATTACGTAACCATGGGAAGAGATAGGAAAATTATCCCCATTTACAGATGGGGCTTCTGGGGCACAAAGATGTTAAGGGGAGAGGAACGATTCCATAGCGTCTTACAACAGATTGTCCTTTAAGCAGTAGAAGAAAGGGGTCTACACCATCCAGACGTTCACAATCTAATGTGGCAGACTGATTTAGGCTGCATTTCTCAGCCTAAACTAAAAATTATCAGCCTATATGTATAATTAGATAGGCTATATGTATAATTAGAAGGCTCTAAGAGAAGTTGAACCTTCAGCAAATAACGGAAAAGGAAGAAATTGGCCTGATTTGGCAGGGACCGAGGTTGGCGAAAGGGGGCTAGGGCAATGGGGAATGTAGAGTGGATGAATCCCTCATAGCGCTGCAATAAACATGCCTGCACCTCCCCAGGGATGGCAAAATTGGATGGAGTTTCTATTCTATAGGGAATTCTAGAAGCAAATGTGTGATTATTTCTTATGGCTGTAGCTACCGACTCTTGTACACCGCCCTTCCAACTCCTGTCTTTCCCCCAACCCCGCCCCTCCTCTATGCACACACACTTCCAGGCAGGCTACACACTCTAGAAGAATGTCCCTTAGAAATCAACTTAGTTCCGCAGCATTGTTCTGCTTTATCTTCTGATCAAAGGAGGAATTTCTAAAATTGGCAGCAGCTCTTTCACAAGATTAAAAAGGGGGGGAAAGTGATTTATCTCAGGGTAGCTTCCTAGCTTCTGCTCCAGATCTGAGTGTGCCTTCAGGAAAGAAGCAAGAGGCCTTGGGAGAACACTGAGTCTTCAGGAAAGAGTAATTATTTGTCTTTTCTTTTCTTTCTCTTTCTTTATTCCTCTCTCCCTCTCTCCCTCTCTCTCTTCCTCTTTTTTTTTTGATCCAGCGAGACAGACTGGATTTTTTTTCTAATTTTTTTTTTTTTAAATGAAAAGTATTTCCCCTGAGTCCCAGCAGCAGAGGGCCCTGGTCCTTGAGTCACTTCCTTGTTGCAGTTCTGACTTCATTATTTTATTATAGCTTTTGAATGGCTGATACATGGTAGGCTGTGATCAACCAAAAGGTTCCCAATAAGGTGACGAGAAAGAAAAGGAGTTTGATGGTTTTCCAGATTCCAAAAAAATTAGCTTTCACAAGTTGCCAGGTGTCAAGAACCTGAACAGGTAGCCCTCTCTCAGCATATCTCATCTGTCAGCAATGGCTTGTGAAGATGCATGTGTAAACAGTGGGAACACAGACTTCTGGGAGACAGTACAAACTGGTGCTGCTGTCATTTGGAACCAACTAGAACATAGCTGGCAACCATTTCTCCTGTTTCCTTTTCTTCCACTGGCTTCACTTTTTTTTGAGACGGAGTCTCACACTTGTTGTCCAGGCTGGAGTGCAATAGTGTGCTCTCAGCTCACCACAACCTCTGCCTCCCTGGTTCAAGGGATTCTTCTGCCTCAGCCTCCTAAGTAGCTGGGATTACAGGCATGTGCCACCAGCCAATTTTTGTATTTTTAGTAGAGACAGAGTTTCTCCATGTTGGTCAGGCTGGTCTCGAACACCCGACCTCAGGTGATCTGCCTGCCTAGGCCTCCCAAAGTGCTGGGATTACAGGCAGAGGCCTTACATTTTTAAGTGTTTCAATCCTAACTTCCCACAGAGAACTTCCCAGTACCACAAATATTCCCCAGCATCTTCCAGTACCACATGAGAAATGGGCAATCTTTTTTTTTTAACCACAGATAAAATATAGTGGCTTACAGTGGTTAGCATTTGCTAAGGCCCAGCCCTGTTCTTAGTGTTTTATGAGTATTATCTCATTGACTTCTTCCAACAACCTTCCTGAAAGATATAATTATTATATCCTAATTTTATAGCTGAGAAATTTGAGGAACAGAGAGGAGAGTAACTTGCCCAATGTCACACAGCTACTAAAGAGTAGAGCTGGGATCCAAAACTGGGTCTGACTGCACAACCCATGCTCTTTTAACCTCACAGTTCCCCCAGCGGGCCGAGATTTTAACATCTACAAAATGCTGTTAAGAAGTATAATAGTTAGGTTTTTATTTCCTTTCTCAATGTTATATCCCCACCTGAGTAGAAGGACTCTGCTGGGTACTATACCAAACTATCTATCTATCTATTTATTTTTGTTTTTTTGAGACAATCTCACTCTGTTGCCTAGGCTAGAATGCAGTGGCGCAATCTCTGCTCACTACAACCTCCATCTCCTGGGTTCAAACCTCCAGAGTAGCTGGGATTACAGGTGCACACCACCACACCTGGCTAATTTTTTGCACTTTTAGTAGAGACAGAGTTTCACCATATTGACCAGGCTGGTCTGGAACTCTTGGCCTCAAGCGATCCTCCCATCTCAACTTCCGCAAGTGCTGGGATTACAGGCATGAGCCACCGTGCCCAATTATTTAATCCTGATTATGATAAGCAGTTTGAAGGAAAACTGTAGTGTTCTTTGATTTAGAATAGAAGGCAGGAAGGCCTTCCCTGAGAAAGTCACATTGAACTGAGATCCAAAGGATAAGTAGAAATTGAGGATGGGGGAAAGCATACCCGGCAGAGGGAACAGTGTGTGCAAAGACACTGAGAAAGGAGCATGGCTCAGCTGAGGAACTGAGAGGCCAGTGTTGTTGTTATACTGAGAAGAAGGAAGTATCTTTATTCAAAAAAAATTTTTTTTCTAGACACAGGGTGTCACCATGTAGCCCAGGCTAGTCACAAACTCCTGGCATCAAGCAATCCTCCTGCCTAGCCTCCCAAAGTGCTAGGATTATAGGTGTGAGCCACTGTGCCTGGCTAGAAGCATCTTAGGTACTATAGTGAGATGGGAAGATAATGCCAGGCCTGGGAGGCTGTATTAAGAATTTAGGTCTTTATCTTAAGAATGAAGAGAAAGATTTTAAGCCTTCAAGTGATCAGAGTTACATTTTTGAAAGATTTCATAAAGCTAGGAGGAGAAAGCATTAGAAGGGTCTAGGGTTTATTGCAACTGTGTAGGGAAGTGATGATAGTGGCTTGAACCTTGGATAAGACACAATAAATATGTGGCTCACGCCTGTAATCCTAACACTTTGGGAGGCTGAGGCGGGTGGATCACCTTAGGTCAGGAGTTCAAGACCAGCCTGGCCAACATGGTGAAACCCCATCTCTACTAAAAATACAAAATTAGCCAGTCGTGGTGGTGCATGCCTGTAATCCCAGCAACTCAGGAGACTGAGGCAGGAGAATCACTTGAACCCAGGAGGTGGAAGTTGCAGTGAGCCAGTATCATGCCATTGCACTCCAGCCTAGGCAAAAAGAGCAAAACTCCATCTACCAAAAAAAAAAAAAAAAAAAAAAAAAAAGACACATTAAATGTGAAGTTGACTGAGCTAGGGTTCCTGGCCTTGGAGACAGTCCAGTAGGGGAGAGCAACTTAGAAATAAAAATAGTATATTGTGCTATGAGCACTACTAGAGGTAAACCCAAATAACCCTGGAAGCTCAGAGAAAAGATAGAGGGAAGATGGAAAATGTATTAGTTATCTATTGCTGCATATCAAATTACCCCAACATTTAGCAGCTTAAAGTAAAAGTAATAAATATTTACTAGATCACAGTTTCTGTGGGACAGGCATGTTGGCATGGCATAGGTGGGTGTTTCTGATTTAAGATTTCCCACAAGATTGCAGTGAAGCTGTCAGCTGCCAATCCCATCTGAGGGCTTGAATGGGGGGAGATCCACTTCCAAGTTCACTCATGTGGTTGTTAGAAGGCCTTGATCTCTCCCAACATAGGCAGCCCTCTCCCCAGGGCTTCCTCACAACATGGCCACTGACATTCCGCAATGTGAGTGACCAAGAAAGAGAGCAAGAGAACTAAGAGTATGTGAGAGAAAGCACCCATGGAAAGAAGCCGCAGTCTTTTTGTAACCTAATCTCGGAAATGGTCTTATCACTTCTGCCATACTCTATTTATTAGAAGTGAGTCAATAAATTCAGTCCATGTTCAAGAAAAGAGAAATACACAAAGGTGATGAATACACAAAGGTGTGAATAGCAGGAGTTGGGAATCGTTGGGGTTCATTTTAGTGGCTGCCTACCACAGTAGGTTCCACAGAGGAGGCAGTACATGAGTAGTTGTATTGAAGTTTTTCAGGAGCATTTCAGGAGGAAGGGCTTTCCAGGCAAAGCAAAGGATGTGTACAAAGATACAGAGACGTGGAAGAACTTCATGTGTTCAGGGTCCGCTGTTGGCCATTCCATGACCAGGTGAGAGGGGGTTGGGGAGTATAATTGATTCAGCTGAGCAAATTTGAAGAGGAGGTAAAGTATCATTGGTTGAAAGATGATACATTTGGAGGGTGGAGCCAAGATGGCCGAATAGGAACAGCTCCGGTCTCCAGCTCCCAGCCCCAGCGACACAGAAGACGGGTGATTTCTGCATTTCTGCTTGAGGTACCGGTTTCATCTCACTAGGGAGTGCCTAACAGTGGGTTCAGGACAGTCGGTGAAGCGCACTGTGCGCGAGCCGAAGCAGGGCGAGGCATTGCCTCACTCGGTAAGCGCAAGGGGTCAGGGAGTTCCCTTTCCTAGTCAAAGAAAGGGAAAACAGACGGCACCTGGAATATCGGGTCAGTCCCGTCCTAATACTGCGCTTTTCGAACGGGCCTGGAAAACGGCACACTAGGAGATTGTGTCCCGCACCTGGCTCGGAGGGTCCTATGCCCACAGAGTCTTGCTGATTGCTAGCACAGCAGTCTGAGATCACGCTGCAAGGCGGCAACGAGGCTGGGGGAGGGGCGCCCGCCATTGCCCAGGCTTGCTTAGGTAAACAAAGCAGCCAGGAAGCTCGAACTGGGTGGAGCCCACCACAGCTCAAGGAGGCCCGCCTGCCTCTGTAGGCTCCACCTCTGGGGGCAGGGCACAGACAACCAAAAACTCAGCGAGAACCTCCACAGCCTTAAATGTCCCTGTCTGACTGACAGCTTTGAAGAGAGTAGTGGTTCTCCCAGCACGCAGCTGGAGATCTGAGAACGGACAGACTGCCTCCTAAAGTGGGTCCCTCACCCCTGAGCCGCCTAACTGGGAGGCACCCCCCCAGTGGGACAGACTGACACCTCATTCAACCGGGTACTCCTCTGAGACAAAACTTTCAGAGGAACTATCAGACAGCTGAATTTGTGGTCTCACGAAAATCCGCTGTTCTGCAGCCACCGGTGCTGACACCCAGCCAAACAGGGTCTGGAGTGGACCTCTAGTAAACTCCAACAGACCTGCAGCTGAGGGTCTTGTCTGGTAGAAGAAAAATTAACAAACAGAAAGGACATCCACACCAAAAACCCATCTGTACATCATCATCATCGAAGACAAAAAGTAGACAAAACCACAAAGATGGGGAAAAAACAGACCAAAAAAACTGGAAACTCTAAAAAACAGAGCACCTCTCCTCCTCCAAAGGAACGCAGTTCCTCACCAGCAACGGAACAAAGCTGGATGGAGGATGACTTTGATGAGTTGAGAGAAGAAGGCTTCAGACGATCAAACTACTCTGAGCTACGAGAGGAAATTCAGAACAATAGCAAAGAAGTTAAAAACTTTGAAAAAAAATTAGAAGAATGGATAACTAGAATAACCAATGGAGAGAAGGGCTTAAAGGAGATGATGGAGCTGAAAGCCAAGTTTCGAGAACTACGCGAAGAATGCAGAAGCCTCAGTAGCAGATGCGATCAACTGGAAGAAAGGGTATCGCTGATAGAAGATGAAATGAATGAAATGAAGAGAGAAGGGAAGTTTAGAGAAAAAAGAATAAAAAGAAATGAACAAAGCCTCCAAGAAATTTGGGACTATGTGAAAAGACCAAACCTACGTCTGATTGGTGTACCTGAAAATGATGGGGAGAATGGAACCAAGTTGGAAAACACTCTGCAAGATATTATCCAGGAGAACTTCCCCAATCTAGCAAGGCAGGCCAGCATTCAGATTCAGGAAATACAGAGAACGCCACAAAGATACTCCTCGAGAAGGGCAACTCCAAGACACATAATTGTCAGATTCACCAAAGTGGAAATGAAGGAAAAAATGTTAAGGGCAGCCAGAGAGAAAGGTCGGGTTACCCACAAAGGGAAGCCCATCAGACTAACAGCTGATCTCTCAGCAGAAACTCTACAAGCCAGAAGAGAGTGGGGGCCGATATTCAACATTCTTAAAGAAAAGAATTTTCAACCCAGAGTTTTCTATCCCGCCAAACTAAGCTTCATAAGTGAAGGAGAAATAAAATACTTTACAGACAAGCAAACGCTGAGTGATTTTGTCACCACCAGGCCTGCCCTAAAAGAGCTCCTGAAGGAAGCACTAAACATGGAAAGGAACAACCGGTACCAGCCCCTGCAAAAACATGCCAAATTGTAAAGACCATCGAGGCTAGGAAGAAACTATAGCAACTAACGAGCAAAATAACCAACTAACATCATAATGACAGGATCAGATTCACACATAACAATATTCACGTTAAATGTAAATGGGCTAAATGCTCCAATCAAAAGACACAGACTGGCAAACTGGATAAGGAGTCAGGACCCATCAGTGTGCTGTATTCAGGAAACTCATCTCACCTGCAGAGACACACATAGACTCAAAATAAAGGGATGGAGTAAGATCTATCAAGCAACTGGAAAACAAAAAAAGGCAGGGGTTGCAATCCTAGTCTCTGATAAAATAGACTTTAAACCAACAAAGATCAAAAGAGACAAAGAAGGCCATTACATAATGGTAAAGGGATCAATTCAACAAGAAGAGCTAACTATCCTAAATATATATGCACCCAACACAGGAGCACCCAGATTCATAAAGCAAGTCCTCAGTGACCTACAAAGGGACTTAAACTCCCACACAATAATAATGGGAGATTTTAACACCCCACTGTCAACATTAGACAGATCAACGAGACAGAAAGTTAACAAGGATATCCAGGAATTGAACTCAGCTCTACACAAAGTGGACCTAATAGACATCTACAGAACTCTCCACCCCAAATCAACAGAATATACATTTTTTTCAGCACCACACCACACCTATTCCAAAATTGACCACATAGTTGGAAGTAAAGCTCTTCTCAGCAAATGTAAAAGAACAGAGATTATAACAAACTGTCTCTCAGACCACAGTGCAATCAAACTAGAACTCAGGATTAAGAAACTCAGTCAAAACCACTCAACTACATGGAAACTGAACAACCTGCTCCTGAATGACTATTGGGTACATAATGAAATGAAGGCAGAAATAAAGATGTTCTTTGAAACCAACGAGAACAAAGACACAACATACCAGAATCTCTGGGACACATTCAAAGCAGTGTGTAGAGGAAAATTTATAGCACTAAATGCCCACAAGAGAAAGCAGGAAAGATCCAAAATTGACACCCTAACATCACAATTAAAAGAACTAGAAAAGCAAGAGCAAACACATTCAAAAGCTAGCAGAAGGCTAGAAATAACTAAAATCAGAGCAGAACTGAAGGAAATAGAGACACAAAAAACCCTTCAAAAAATTAATGAATCCAGGAGCTGGTTTTTTGAAAAGATCAACAAAATTGATGGACCGCTAGCAAGACTAATAAAGAAGAAAAGAGAGAAGAATCAAATAGATGCAATAAAAAACGAAAAAGGGGATATCACCACCGATCCCACAGAAATACAATCTACCATCAGAGAATACTACAAACACCTCTATGCAAATAAACTAGAAAATCTGGAAGAAATGGATAAATTCCTCGACAAATACACCCTCCCAAGACTAAACCAGGAGGAAGTTGAATCTCTGAATAGACCAATAACAGGTTCTGAAATTGTGGCAATAATCAATAGCTTACCAACCAAAAAGAGTCCAGGACCTGATGGATTCACAGCTGAATTCTACCAGAGGTACAAGGAGGAACTGGTACCATTCCTTCTGAAACTATTCCAATCGATAGAAAAAGAGGGAATCCTCCCTAACACATTTTACGAAGCCAGCATCATCCTAATACCAAAACCTGGCAGAGACATAACCAAAAAAGAGAATTTCAGACCAATATCCTTGATGAACATTGATGCAAAAATCCTCAATAAAATACTGGCCAACCGAATCCAGCAGCACATCAAAAAGCTTATCCACCATGATCAAGTGGGCTTCATCCCTGGGATGCAAGGCTGGTTCAACATACGCAAATCAATAAATGTAATCCAGCATATAAACAGAACCAAAGACAAAAACCACATGATTATCTCAATAGATGCAGAAAAGGCCTTTGACAAAATTCAACAACCCTTCATGCTAAAAACTCTCAATAAATTAGGTATTGATGGGACGTATCTCAAAATAATAAGAGCTATCTACAACAAACCCACAGCCAATATCATACTGAATGGGCAAAAACTGGAAGCATTCCCTCTGAAAACTGGCACAAGACAGGGATGCCCTCTCTCACCGCTACTATTCAACATAGTGCTGGAAGTTCTGGCCAGAGCAATCAGGCAGGAGAAGGAAATAAAGGGTATTCAATTAGGAAAAGAGGAAGTCAAATTGTCCCTGTTTGCAGATGACATGATTGTATATCTAGAAAACCCCATTGTCTCAGCCCAAAATCTCCTTAAGCTGATTAGCAACTTCAGCAAAGTCTCAGGATACAAAATTAATGTACAAAAATCACAAGCATTCTTGTACACCAATAACAGACAAACAGAGAGCCAAATCATGAGTGAACTCCCATTCACAATTGCTTCAAAGAGAATAAAATACCTAGGAATCCAACTTACAAGGGATGTGAAGGACCTCTTCAAGGAGAACTACAAACCACTGCTCAATGAAATAAAAGAGGATACAAACAAATGGAAGAACATTCCATGCTCATGGGTTGGAAGAATCAATATCGTGAAAATGGCCATACTGCCCAAGGTAATTTATAGATTCAATGCCATCCCCATCAAGCTACCAATGACGTTCTTCACAGAATTGGAAAAAACTACTTTAAAGTTCATATGGAACCAAAAAAGAGCCCGCATCGCCAAGTCAATCCTAAGCCAAAAGAACAAAGCTGGAGGCATCACGCTACCTGACTTTAAACTATACTACAAGGCTACAGTAACCAAAACAGCATGGTACTGGTACCACAACAGAGACATAGATCAATGGAACAGAACAGAGCCCTCAGAAATGATGCCGCATAGCTACAAGTATCTGATCTTTGACAAACCTGACAAAAACAAGAAATGGGGAAAGGATTCCCTATTCAATAAATGGTGCTGGGAAAACTGGCTAGCCATATGTAGAAAGCTGCAACTGGATCCCTTCCTTACACCTTATACAAAAATTAATTCAAGATGGATTAAAGACTTAGATGTTAGACCTAAAACCATTAAAATCCTACAAGAAAACCTAGGCAATACCATTCAGGACATAGGCGTGGGCAAGGACTTCATGTCTAAAACACCAAAAGCAATGGCAACAAAAGCCAAAATTGACAAATGGGATCTCATTAAACTAAAGAGCTTCTGCACAGCAAAAGAAACTATCATCAGAGTGAACAGGCAACCTACACAATGGGAGAAAATTTTTGCAACCTACTCATCTGACAAAGGGCTAATATCCAGAATCTACAATGAACTCAAACAAATTTACAAGAAAAAAACAAACAACCCCATCAAAAAGTGGGCAGACGACATGAACAGACACTTCTCAAAAGAAGACATTTATGCAGCCAAAAAACACATGAAGAAATGCTCCTCATCACTGGCCATCAGAGAAATGCAAATCAAAACCACAGTGAGATACCATCTCACACCAGTTAGAATGGCCATCATTAAAAAATCAGGAAACAACAGGTGCTGGAGAGGATGTGGAGAAATAGGAACACTTTTACACTGTTGGTGGGACTGTAAACTAGTTCAACCATTGTGGAAGTCAGTGTGGCGATTCCTCAGGGATCTAGAACTAGAAATACCATTTGACCCAGCCATCCCATTACTGGGTATATACCCAAAGGACTATAAATCATGCTGCTATAAAGACACATGCACACGTATGTTTATTGCAGCACTATTCACAATAGCAAAGAGTTGGAACCAACCCAAATGTCCAACAACGATAGACTGGATTAAGAAAATGTGGCACATATACACCATGGAATACTATGCAGCCATAAAAAATGATGAGTTCGTGTCCTTTGTAGGGACATGGATGAAACTGGAAAACATCATTCTCAGTAAACTATCGCAAGGACAAAAAACCAAACACCGCATGTTCTCACTCATAGGTGGGAATTGAACAATGAGAACTCATGGACACAGGAAGGGGAACATCACGCTCCGGGGACTGTTGTGGGGTGGGGGGAGGGGGGAGGGACAGCATTAGGAGATACACCTAATGCTAAATGACGAATTAATGGGTGCAGGAAATCAACATGGCACATGGATACATATGTAACAAACCTGCACATTGTGCACATGTACCCTAAAACCCTAAAGTATAATAAAAAAAAAAAAAAAAAAAAAAAAAAAAGAAAGATGATACATTTACTTCTTTGAATTCTGCCAGTATACCTGCATCTTTATGAAAAATATATACATACGAATATATTCATTAAAGCATCATCTTCATATTAGCTTGCTAGGGCTGCCATAACAGAGGACCACAAACTGGGTGGCTTAAACAACAAATTTATTGTCTCAGAATGCTGGAGGCTAGAGAAGTCTGAGATCAAAATGCCAGCAGGATTGGTTCTTTCTTTTTTTATTTTTGATACAGAGTCTCACTCTGCCACCCAGGCTGGAGTGCAGTGGCACAATCTTGGCTCCCTGCAACCTCCGTCTCTTGGGTTCAAGCGATTCTCCTACCTCAGCCTCCCAAGTAGCTGGGACTACATGCACGCCACCACACCCGGCTAATTTTCATATTTTTAGTAGAGATGAGGTCTAACCATGTTGGCTATGCTGGTCTCAAATTCCTGACCTTAAATGATCCGCCTGCCTTGGCCTCCCAAAGTGCTGGGATTACTGGTGTGAGCCACTGTGCCCGGCCTAAGATTTGTTCTTTCGGAGCACCCAACTTCTGAGGGTTGCCAGGGAAATAATTTGTTCCAGGTCTCTCTCCTTGACATGTAGATGGTCATTGTCTCCTGTCTTCATACCGTCTTCCCTCCTTAAATGTCTCTATCCAAATTTCTGCTTCTTTAAGGAGACCAGTCATATTGGATTAGGGCCCCCACTAATGATGTCATTTTATCTTAATTACTTTGTAAAGACCCTGCCTCTAAATGAGGTCACATTCTGAGATATTAAGGGTTAGAAATTAATCATGAGTTTGGGGGGAGGGTATACAATTCCACTCATATGTTCCATGAAAGGGCTATATATGCAAAGCAACCCGCAGACACAAAAGGAACCAAGAAACCAAAGAATAAGGAAGACAAATCTGGTTTGTTGGTATACAGTGTTTTATTAGGGAGCTTACGGACAAAAGTATGGTCTTTGGTGGCCACAAGACAGGTAGATCTTCATACCACAAACCCCCTGATCCAGGGCTTATATTTTGAATCATACATGCTCTGGGAGAAATGTGTAGAAGGTTATGGACCTCACAGCCTGTGATTTATGCAATGACATCAGGGGTGGTTTTGAAGGAAAGACAAAACTTACAGTGAATAGGTGTTTCTACATAAAGAGTAATAACTAGACATTTTGGAGGTGTTCCTGGACTGGGGGTTAGTCAGGAGTCACATGGCAGATTAGCATCTAAAATACAGTCACTCTTGTCCCCACACCATAAAAATCATGTGATGGGAAAAGAGTGAAAACAACTAAATGCTTATCAATAGGGAATGGGTAAATAGGTTATGGTATATCATAAAATGGAATACTATACAGCTGTTAAAAAAAATGTACTGATAAGAAGATTTTCCATTATGGAATAATCTCCAGTATATTTTATTAAGGGAAAAGAGCAAGTTGCCAAGTAATCTATGGCATGCCAGTATTTATGTTAAAAAATGGAATGTGTTGTAATAGCATAGTATATCTCTGAAAAGATACACAAGAAACTGGTAATAGTGGCTACGTATATAAAGAGGAACTGGGAGCCTGAGGGTCAGCAATAGGAGGGAGCCTTTTTACTGTATACTCCTGTTGTACAGGTTGACTTTGTTACCATGGGCATGTATTACTTTCAAATTAAAAAAGAAAGAAGTAGGTGCAGCAAACCACCATGGCAAATGTATACCTGTGTAACAAACCTGCATGTTCTGCATATGTATCCCAGAACTTAAAGTAAAATGAAAAAAGAAGCATAAGAGAGCTTGGTAATTTTGGTATGAAGTATATTTAGTCTGCACAAAACTGAAGTTTGTGTCTATGTTTTTGAAGTTGATGTTGGCTGGGTGCCAGTGGCTCATGCCTATAATCACAGCACTTTGGGGGGCTGAAGCGGATCACAAGGTCAGGAGTTCGAGACCAGCCTGACCAACATGGTGAAACCCTGTTTCTACTAAAAATACAAAAATTAGCTGGGTGTGGTGGTGCACACCTGTAGTCCCAGCTACTCAGGAGGCTGAGGCAGGAGAATTGCTTGAACCCGGGAGGTGGAGGTTGCAGTGAGCCCAGTTTGCACCATTGCACTCCAGCCTTGGTGACAGAGCGAGACTCCATCTCCAAAAAAAAAAAAAAATTTTTTTAAGGGAGCCAAAAGGTACACACAGATTTTCAACCGTGTAGGGGTCAGTTCTCCTAATGCCCTTATTGTTCAAGGATCAAGTGTACTAAAAGAAAACGAATGCCAACCTTGAAATTCTGTACACAGTGAAAATATCACTTAAATCTTTAAAAAAAAAATAAAGTTGATGTCTTTATTTTCTCTTCTCGAAGCTTCCCCACCCAGTCTCTCCCCCTTTAACCCTTACACACATAACTTCCCTCTCTTCCTTGATCTTACACCTTCTCCAGCTTCTGCCTTCTTTCCTGCTTCCTATTATAATGAAACTCAGAAGAACTACCTGTACTTGCTGACCCTACCTTCTTACTCTAGTGGGATTTTATATCCTCTGTATACTGAAATGTCTCTCATTAAGTTACTAATGACCCACATTTTGCCCAAGTCTGGTCAAGTCTCTGTCCCCGTCTTTCCAGACCACTCAGCAGTGTTTGACTGTAATGACCATTCCTTCCTGGAAGCACTTTGTTCTGTAGGCTTTTATGACACCACATCCCCCTAGTTTTCCTTCCACCTCCCTGCTTACCACTTAGTCTCTTATCAATTCCTTCCCTTCTATCAGACCTCCAAAGGTAGGTAGGAGAGCTCTAAGACTACATCTTCAGCTTTTTTTTTTTTTTTTTGAGATGAAGTTTTGCTCCCATCACGCAGGCTGGAGTGCAGTGGCATGATCTCGGCTCACCACAACCTGCACCTCCCAGGTTCAAGCGATTCTCCTTCCTCAGCCTCCCGAGCAGCTGGGATTACAGGCGTGCACCACTACACCTGGCTAATTTTTGTATTTTTAGTAGAGACAGGGTTTTGCCATGTTCGCCAGGGTGGTTTTGAACTCCTGACCTCAGGTGATCCACCCGCCTTGGCCTCCCAAAGTGCTAGGATTAGAGGCATGAGCCACAGCGCCCAGCCTCCTTTTTTTTTTCTTTGATTTTATGGTTCAACTAGGTGAGTTCACCAAAATCCATGGTTTTAAGTACCATTCCTAGGTCAATCATTCTGAAATTTATATCTCCAGCCCCTGACTTGTCCTCTGAACTCTAGATTTGTGTAACTGTCTACCTCATTTGGATGTTTGATAAGCAACTCAAAATGAGCACAAATTGAGAACTCTCAATTTATCACCCTATATCTGTTCCCCACTTTCCCATCCCCTCATTGCCCCCAATATTTACCCACCTAAATAATTGGCACCATTAGCCCAGTTACATAAGCCAGAAGGTCAGGAGTCATCCTTGATTCCTCTCATTCTCCCATATCCCAGTCAATAGTTCCTACTGGCTCTATCTCCAAAATACATCCTAAAGCCAAACCTGACCCTTCTTGCCATCTCACTGCTGTAATCCTAGTCTAAGCCACCATCTAACTGGTCTTCCTGCATCCAGTCTTAACCCCTTAAGTTTGTACCCCATGCAATTCTTGGCGTGATTTGAAATGATAAATCACTGAGTGGGTGGCTTGTGCCTGCAACTCCAACACTTTGGGAGGCAGAGGCAGGATGATCACTTGAGGCCAGGAGTTTGAGACCAGCCTCGGCAACATAACAAGACCCCATCTCTACAAAAAATAAAATAATTATCCAGGTGTGGTGGTGCATGCCTGTAGTCCTAGCTACTCAGAAGGGTGAGGCAGAAGGATCACTTGAGCCCACGAGTTCGAACCTGCAGTGAGCGATGATCACACCACTGACTCCAGCCTGGGCGACAAGAGTGAGAACCTGTCTCTAATGTAATAAATAAAATGAAATGATAAATCAGCTGTAAATCACAGCTGCTAAGAAGGCTGAGGGGAGGATTACCTGAGCCCAGGAGTTTGGGACTAGCCTGGGCAACATAGTGACTCTCATCTCTAAAAAAAAATTTTTTTTAATAGCTGGGCATGGTGATGCACTCCCATATTCTCAGCTACACAGAAGGCTGAGGAAGGAGGATTCCTTGCACTCATGAGTTTGAGGCTGCAGCGAGCTATGATTGGACCACTGCACTCCAGCCTGGGCAACAAAGGGAAACCATGTCTCTTAAAAAAACAATAAAAGGTAAATCAGATCACCTCACCAACTGGTTGAACTCACTAGTAGCTTTCTATTGTACTTAGAATAAGCCTTCCCTTTGCTTCCAAAGCCTTACAAACCTGATCCAGTTTACCTCTCCTGTGTCGCTCTGCCCCTTGACCACTGCGTTCCAGCAACAGCAGCCTTCTTTCTATTCCTAAACAGCCAAGAATATGCAAGGTCACTCCTGCTCTAATGACTTTGCACTAGCTATTCCCCTGCCTGAAATGCTGTCCCTTTTAGTGTGACTGGCTCCTTTTTGTCCTTCATATCTCTGGTTAAATGTTACCTCCTGAGAATTTCGCTGACCACCCAGTCTAAAATACTCACCTAGTCCCTATATATATATAGCATGACTTTATTTTAATGCTCTGTGAGGCACTGACTACCTCCTGATACTTTTCTTATTTATTTATTTTAGGTATTTGTTTTCCCACACTAGAATGTAAGCTCAATGACAGCAGGGACTTTGTCTTGTTCACCATTAATTCATTTGCATCTAGAGCAGTGCTTGGCTCAGAGAGCCTAATAATTTTAAGTGAATGAATGAAATTACTTCCGTTTATATTTAATACCTTTTCCCCTTCAGTTAAAACAACATAGCCAAGACTCTCCTCTTGTATAGAAATTCACATGATTTTTTTTTTTTTTTTTTGAGACAGGATCTCACTCTGTCACCTAGGCTGGAGTGTAGTGGTATGATCACATCTCACTGCAGCCTCAACTTCCTGGGCTCAAGCAATCTTCCCATCTCAGCCTCTTGAGTAGCTGGGACTACAGGTGCACTCCACCACACTGGGCTAATTAAAATAAATTTTTCAGAGACAAGGTCTCACCATATTGCCTAGGCTGGTCTCAAACCTCTGGGCTCAAGCAATCCTCCTCGCTTGGCCTCCCAAAGTGTTGGGATTAGAGGCATGAGCCACTGCACCTGGCCTGAGCATGAATTATGAAAGACTAATATTATTTCAGTGGAAGCCCTGCTTTGTAAACCAGTGGTGAGGAGCATTTGTATTGCACTGAATCATTTTTTTTAATTCAGTTGTGAGTTACTATATAAAACCTAAAATTAAGTTAGAAAATCTTCAAAGAACTATCAGCTGTTTCTTTGATGTGCTTTTAAAAAGGATGTCCATTTTGTGCATCATAAAAGTATGATGTGCAGGCTGTGACTCACGAGGAATAGCCAACCTACTCTTTTCTCTCCTCCTCTTCCCCTCCCCAGAAATATCATAAAGAAACAGATGATAGGTACTTGGAAGAGCAGCTAACATTTGCTGAGAGCTTGCTATGTGCTTGATATTTTATTTTATTTTATTTTATTTTATTTTACTTTATTTTATTTTACTTTACTTTATTTTATTTTACTTTATTTTATTTTACTTTACTTTATTTTACTTTACTTTATTTTATTTTATTTTATTTTATTTTATTTTAATTTTAGAGACAAGGTCTCATTCTGTTCCCCAGGCTAAAGTGCAGTGGCATGATCACAGCTCACTGCAGCCTTGACCTCCCCAGGCTCAAGTGATCCTCCCACCTCAGCCTCCCAAGTATCTGTGACTACAGGTGCACACCAGCACACCCAGCTAATATTTGTATTTTTTGTAGAGATGGAGTTTTGCCATGTTGCCCAGGCTGGTCCTGAACTCCTGGACTCAAGTGATCCGCCCGCCTCAGCCTCCCAAAGTGCTGGGATTATAGGCATGAGCCACTGTGCGCAACCAACATTTAATAGATTAACTGATTTAACCTTCAGAACAACCTTATGAGAGACAATTCTAATTCCCACTTAACAGATATGAGGCACAGAGAGGTTAAGTAACTTGCCTGGGTCACATGGTTAATGAGTGGTAGAGCCGGGCAGGCTGACTCCAATGTCTGAGCTTTTAATCATCTTACCATGCTGCCTTGGGGAATGCATGTCAGTGGGTCTGAATGTTTGTCACCACTTTAGTCCTTTGGGACTACAGAGGAGAGTAAATAAGGAAAAATACATAGGGGTGTGGAGCTAAGTGTCAAATCCAATCAAGTCCAAATCCCAGAGGTTTTCCTTTTTTATGCCATGGACCCTTTTGGCAGTCAGGGAGTCTATAGACCCCCTACTCAGAATAATGTTTTTACATACAAAGCTAAAATAGAATTGGAAACCTATTATAGTGAAATGCAGTTCTCAAAATATTAAATCACCATGTGGGATATAATATACATGCTTTTTGTTCATATATTAAAAAGATGTAATGGCAATCTAATGACTACCATAATTTCATAGCACTATGAACACAAATGATATTTCAAGATACTTTTAACTGCAATAATGTGACATAGAAACATCTGGGATGTGGTCGGGTACGGTGGCTCATGCCTGTAATCCCAGCACTTTGGGAGACCGAGGCAGGCAGATCACTTGAGGTCAGGAGTTCGAGACCAGCCTGGCCAACATGGTGAAACCCCGTCTCTACCAAAAATGTAAAAAATTAGCCAGGTAGGCCGGGCGCGGTGGCTCACGCTTGTAATCCCAGCACTTTGGGAGGCCGAGGCGGGCGGATCACGAGGTCAGGAGATCGAGACCACGGTGAAACCCCGTCTCTACTAAAAGTATAAAAAAAATTAGCCGGGCGTGGTGGCGGGCGCCTGTAGTCCCAGCTACTCGGAGAGGCTGAGGCAGGAGAATGGCATGAACCCGGGAGGCGGAGCTTGCAGTGAGCCGAGATCGCGCCACTGCACTCCAGCCTGGGCGACAGAGCAAGACTCCATCTCAAAAAAAAAAAAAAAAAAAAAAAATTAGCCAGGTGTGGTGGTGCATGCCTGTAATCCCAGCTACTTGGGAGGCTGAGGCAGGAGAATCGCTTGAACCCAGGAGGGGGAGGTTGCAGTGAGCTGAGTTCATACCACTGCACTCCAGCCTGGGCCACAGAGCAAGACTCCATTTAAAAAAAAGAAAAAAGAAATATCTGGGATATCTGTTAGTGACAAAGTCACAGATACAGCTAGTACTGCTATGACTTGTGGCCTACATTAGTAAGGGAAGGAATTGCTAAGTTTTTATCTGAGATTAGTGAAAATAAAGACATGATATTTTTTCCTTCCCATTCAAGTTCATAGGCCTCTTGAATTCCATCCATGGATTTCTTTGGGGAAGGGAGTTTTGGGGGAGACAGATCTATATACCCCCAGGTTATTAATCCCTGCCACCAAGCCTGGGAGCAGTTTCTGGGTATACGGTAGTGACCTGGTGTATGGACAAGAAGTAGACCCAGGGAATTGACCAGGAATTACTGGGAAGAGGGATTCAGTGGTGTGAACTGGTCACCCCTTCCCATAAGCCTAATGACTGAAAAAGGACAATGAGTGACCAGGCGCGGTGGCTCACGCCTGTAATCCGAGCACTTTGGGAGGCCGAGGTGGGTGGATCACCTGAAGTCAGGAATTCGAGACCAGCCTGACTAACATGGTAAAACCGTGCCTCTACTAAAAATACAAAATTAGCCTGGCATAGTGGCACATGCCTGTAATCCAGCTACTTGGGAGGCTGAGGCATGAGAATGCAGTGTGATAGCCCAAAAAGAAGGCAGAGGTTGCAGTGAGCTGAGATCGCGCCACTGCACTCCAGCCTGGGCAACGAGAGAGAAACTCTGTCTCAAAAAAAAAAAAAAAAAAAAGAATAAATGAAGTAAAATTTGTTTCTGTGATGTCTCAGATAATCTTTTAGATGGGTTTCTAACATTTCCCCAAATGAAGTAAATTATTACACAAAATTCCGAAGTTAAAGCAAATTTGGAAAAAAAAAAAACAATTACAAGTGGACAGAAGTCTATTTTGGCATTCTGAGTGTCTGCAGCTTTGGGACAAATGAGAGGCAGGATCCCTGGGCAGGATCAGCACACTCATGGTAGCAAGCTCTCCTCATTCTGCCCCCAGTTCTGCCCCCACAGCTTCAAACATGGTGGGCTGACAACAATATGGAGGTCAGAGAAGAACAATTTCAGAGCACGTATGAGACAACCCAAGGTGCTGAGAAATGTACTGAAGCTCTACAGTGATGGAGGCATGGATGAGCACTATGCAGATAGAAACATAAATGTGACATTATTTGTAATTGCAGTCTGAATGAGTTAGAAAAAAATTGGGATATTCTTACGTGGAAGATAAATCTTAATACCACTAGGAAGGTTTGTAATAATAACAATAATAGTTAACATGAATGGAATGTTTACTATTTGTCAGGCACTGTTAGAAGTACAGTACTTTACATGCATTAACATATTTAATTCCTAGAGCAAACTTATGAAGTAAGTGCTGTTAATATCTTCATTTTACAAGCAAGGAAACTGAAGTGCAGAGAAGTAGAAGTAAATTATTTTTTAAAAAATGACACTTACTTGGGCCTGCATGTCACCCAGCAGCCAGGGAAAAAAAAAAGACATTTATTCTAAGATAGAGTAGAAGTATATTCTTTTTTCTTTTTTAAAATACTTTTTTTGTACATAGCAGTTGAAATGTAAGAAGTATTTTGTTTTGTTTTTTGAGACCGAGTCTCACTCTGTCACCTAGGCTGGAGTACAGTGACGCAATCTCAACTCACTGCAACCTCCGCCTCCCCAGTTCAGGCAATTCTACCTGCTTCAGCCTCCCCAGTAGCTGGAATTATAGGTGCCCACCAGCACGCCCAGCCAATTTTTGTATTTTTTAGTAGAGACAAGGTTTTGCCATGTTGGCCAGGCTGGTCTTGAACTCCTGACCTCAGGTGATCCACCGGCCTCGGCCTCCCTAAGTACTGGGATTACAGGCATGAGCCACTGCACCTGTCCTAGAAGTATAATTCTTGACTGTATTAGTTAAATGCTATATTGACTGTATGCTAGCTGCTGTAAAAATAAACTTTGAAACCTCAATGGCTTAACACAATAGGAGTGTATTTCTCTCCACATAAGCCCAATATGAGGTTGGGTGTTGAGAAACTCAGAATGATGAAAGTCTGCTGTCTTCAGTATATCAGGATCACTCTGAGGTTTCTTGTACCTTCATTTGAAAGTTAAATGCATCAAATTCCACTGGTCAGAACTATTTGCCCATGACTAACTAAAAGGGAAGCTGGGAAATGTAGCTGAACTGTGGTCCAACAGGGGAAAAAAATGGTTTGGTAACCAGCTAGCCAGTATTTGTCATGCCAGCAGATCAGATAACTTTATTGGTTCAAGCAGAGAGCTTCCCTTTTTTTTTCCAAAGGTGCTCCTTAACAAACTGAAACAACTTTTAGATGAGCTTAGTTCATGGTCTTCTGTTAAGAAGGAAAAGTCCTTTATTTTTATGTTGTAGATATGGTATTATTACCATCCAGTCCTTCTGTATAATTATTGTCAGAAAGCATGGCTTGAGAACAACTCTTTTTATATTCAAATACTGGTTTTGGTAACTGTTCTCCAGTATTTTGATTTATTGTCAAAAAATTTATATAGCACACAAATAATGCACTTATATGGTAAGTAAATTTCTTAGCTAATTTATTAAGATATTCTCTTGACTTCTGGGAGCTAGAATGATCTTGACTACATTTATGTGGAAGAACTTTGGGGCCTGAGACATCACTTGTCCATGTGTTTAAGTGAGTCCAGATCTATTTTCTGAAGAAAGTCTTGTCTTTGCACATGTACCTTCTTAGGCCTATTTCCAAATGGCAGTGGGATGGCCTTCTTTTTGGGCTATGGCACTGTTAGATTCCTCATTGCTCTGAAAGAATGTCAGTCCTACCTTCAGCCCCATTGAGTGCTAAATCAACTATTACTCAGCAGCAAAATCATTTCCATTCTAGTTTCTTACCAGAAAAATAACTTCAAACTTTCTCTGCACTTTATTTATCAAAAGCTCAATTGAAAAAAAAAATACTCATTGGGGATTACTTGAAGGATAAGTAATCTATCCACTTCTCTAAACAATCTAAATGTTATCCATTATTTATGACTATTAGAATAAGCTATGTAGCTGGATTGCCCCTGTCTCTTGTAGAATTGCTTGTGCTGAATTGCATTTTGGTTTTACACACCAAAGCTGATTGTAAGAGATGGCCCTAGGAATCTTGCTGTTGTAGTTATTGTAAGGATATTGTTGAGGACTTTGACCGCTGTGTTATAGAGTGACTCATAATTAGGGAAAATTTCTCTCAGATCTTATTACCAGGAAGCTATATTTCTCTTAAGAGCTACTTCATTTTGGCTGGGCGCAGTGGCTCACGCCTGTAATCCCAGCACTTGGGAGGCCGAGGCGGGCAGAGCATGAGGTCAGGAGATCGAGACCATCCTGGCTAACACGGTAAAACCCGGTCTCTACTAAAAATACAAAAAATTCGCCGGACATGGTGGCGGGCACCTGTAGTCCCAGCTACTCGGGAGGCTGAGGCAGGAGAATGGTGTGAACCCGGGAGGCAGAGCTTGCAGTGAGCCGAGATTGTGCCACTGCACTCCAGCCTGGGTGACAGAGCAAGACTCTGTCTCGAAAAAAAAAAAAAAAAAGAGCTCCTTTATTTTTATCAAAGGGAAAGTAAATTTTATCATTGTTCAGATTTCCCTATGGCTTTGTCCCTGGAAGCTCAGAATCAAATTTACGGCCCAGGTCTAGCTGTTGTCTAGAACTATATAATATGCACTTTTGTGTGTCATCATGACAGTTGGTTTTAGCTTATTTTCCTTCTCCTGCTTGCCTTTACTTCTTTCCTCCACACCAATTACTTAACCCATTATTTCATGTTATATTTCTATAAATTGCTTCAAAGACTTTAGAAACATAGGAATTATACGTTTGAGCATGTACTTACATGTATATGCTTAAAGTAATGCTCAAATATTTTGAATAACAAAAGATGTTGAAATACATGTTCCCTTAAACACTATTATTGCATATTTTTCATTAAAAGTTTTGCATTGGAATTCATGTTTCTTTTCTTTTTTTTTTGAGACAGAGTCCTGCTCTGTTGCCAGGCTCGAGTGCAGTGGCACAATCTCGGCTCACTGCAACCTCCGCCTCCCAGGTTCAAGCGATTCTCTTGCCTCAGTCTGCCAAGTAGCTGGGACTACAGGCGTGTGCCACCATGCCCAGCTAATTTTTTTTTTTTTTTTTTTTTTTGAGATGTAGTCTCACTCTGTTGCCAGGCTGGAGTGCAATGGCACAATTTCAGCTCACTGCAACCTCCACCTCCCAGGTTCAAGCAATTCTCCTGCCTCAGCCTCCTGAGTAGCTGAGATTACAGGTATGTACTACCATGCCTGGCTAATTTTTGTATTTTTGGTAGAGACAGGGTTTTGCCATGTTGGTCAGGCTGCTCTCAAATTCCTGCCCTCATGATCAGCCTCCCAAAGTGTTGAGATTACAGGTGTGATCCACCGTGCCTGGCTTTTTTTTTTTTTTTTTTTTTGGAGACGGAGTTTTGCTGTTGTTGCCCAGGCTGAAGTGTAATGGTGTAATCTTGGCTCACTGCAACCTCCACCTCCTGGGTTCAAGTGATTCTCCCGCCTCATTCTCCCAAGTAGCTGGGATTACAGGCACGCGCCACCATGCCTGGTTAATTTTGTATTTTTATTAGAGATGGGGTTTCTCCATGTTGGTTAGGCTGGTCCCAAACTCCCGACCTCAGGTGATTTGCCCGCCTTGGCCTCCCAAAGTGCTGGGATTACAGGCATCAGCCACTGCACCCATCCTTGTTTCTTTCTTTATATTCCACTGCTTCTCTCCTCCAACCCATGCTGCAGACTGCTCCCACCCTTGCTTTTTCTTAAGCTATTCCCTGTTCCTTCCTCTCCTCATTGGCAAATCTTCCTCCAAGGGCCTCAGCCCTAGCTGCTCTGTCAGAATGGAATGTTCCTTCCTGACAGACTTCTTATCAGTTCCTTGCCAACTACACAGAGAGACTTCCTGACCCTCATCCTCTCTAAAGCTGACTCTAGTCCCCTACCCACCCTACCTCATATATAAGCAGCACCTTGCTTACTTTCTTCACTATGTTCTGTCATCATTTTCTTATTAATTCCTTTGGTAGTTATATGTCTACTCAACTAGAGGGTGAACTCCATGAGGGTAAGTACCATGTTGTTTGCTTTTTTGTTGTTGTTAAGAGACAGGGTCTCACTGTGTGGCTCAGGCTGGTCTTTTTTTTTTTTTTTTTTTCCAAGACGGACGCTTGCTCTGTTGCCCACGCTGGAGTGCAGTGGCATGACCTCAGCTCACTGCACGCTCCACCTCCTGGGTTCAAGTGATTCTCCTGCTTCAGCCTGATGAGTAGCTGGGACTACAGGCACCTGCCACCATGCCCAGCTAATTTTTATATTTTTAGTAGAGACGGGGTTTCACCATGTTGGCTAGGCTCGTCTCAAACTCCTGACCTCGTGATCCACCTGCTTTGGCCTCCCAAAGTGCTGGGATTACAGGTGTGAGCCACCATGCCCAGCCTCAGGCTGGTCTTTATTTCCTGGCCTCAACCATCCTCCTGCCTTAGCCTCTTGAGTAGCTGGGATTAAGGCATGAGCCACTGTTCTCAGCAATCCAGGTCTTCAGATGCATGAATAAATTGTTGAGCCTATGAACTGCAGAAAACCTCTTCTAACTCTTCTGTACTCTCAGGAATATTCCCTTTTCAAAACTCCTGAATTTACTTCTATCTGGTCTGAACCTAGTCACTCGGCACATTTAAAGCCCTCAATACCTCTTTGTTTCGTGTTTCAAGATGGATTTCCCCAATTACTTTGTAAGTTTTAAATTATTTGGCTAATAGATTATTAGAGGAACACTGAAGGTACAGGCAGTAGAATCTGGATATCAGCAGGGGATTTAAATAGTCTCATATTCGGGTCCCGAGCCCGCGGGGCTGTGCGGATGGTAGGGATGCCGACCCTACTGAGGAGCAGATGGCAGAAACAGAGAAACGAAAAGGAGCAATTCGAATGCCAGGAACTGCTCGAGTGCCAGGTGCAGGTGGGGGCCCCCGAGGAGGAGGAAGACGCGGGCCTGGTGGCCGAGGCCGAGGCCGTGGCCGTGGCTGCCGGCTGGATGCTGGATTTCCTCTGCCTCTCTTTGCCGAGCTTTCCGCGACGGCCACTCCAAGGACTTCCGCAGGACCCGCAAAAGCGCAGAGGCTATTATTCATGGACTATCCAGTCTAACAGCTTACCAGTTGAGAACGATATACATATGTCAGTTTTTGACAAGAATTGCAGCAGGAAAAACCCTTGATGCACAGTTTGATAATGATGAACGAATTACCCCTTGGAATCAGCCTGGATGATTTGGGGTTCAGCTGAAAAGGAACACGACAAACTTCATGAAGAAATACAGAATTTAATTAAAATTCAGTCTATAGCTGTTTGTATGGAAAATGGCAACTTTAAACAAGCAGAAGTCTTTGAAAGAATATTAGGTGATCCAAATTCTTATATGCATCTCAAAAGCAAATTGCTTATGATAATCTCTCAGAAAGATACATTTCATTCCTTTTTTCAACACTTCAGCTGCAACCACATGATGGAGAAAATTAAGAGTTATGTGAATTATGTGCTAAGTGAAAAATCATCAACCTTTCTAATGAAGGCCGCAGCAAAAGTAGTAGAAAGCAAAAGAACAAGAATAATAACTTCTCAAGATAAACCTAATGGTAGTGATGTTGAAATGGAAACTGAAGCTAATTTGGATACAAGAAAAAGATCTCACAAGAATCTTTTCTTATGTAAGTTGCAACATGGAACCCAGCAACAAGACCTTAATAAGAAAGAAAGAAGAGTAGGAACTCTTCAAAGTACAAAAAAGAAAAAAGAAAGCAGAAGAGCCACTGAAAGCAGAATACCTGTTTCAAAGAGTCAACCGGTAACTCCTGAAAAACATCGAGCTAGAAAAAGACAGGCATGGCTTTGGGAAGAAGACAAGAATTTGAGATCTGGAGTGAGGAAATATGGAGAGGAAAACTGGTCTAAAATACTGTTGCATTGTAAATTCAACAACCGGACAAGTGTCGTGTTAAAAGACAGATGGAGTTCCAATTAAAAAATTAAAACCTGATACAAAAAAAAAATTTCAGTTAACATATTTTGTGTCTGTAGGCTGACCTCAACCCTGTAATGTAACCCATTAAAATGAATTTTCTTTTTTTTTAAGACAGAGTTTCTCTCTGTTGCCCAGGCTGGAGTGCCATGGCGCAATTTCAGCTCACTGCAACCTCTGCCTCCCGGGTTCAAGCGAGTCTCCTGCTTCAGCCTCCTGAGTAGCTGGGATAACAGGCACACACCACCACGCCCAGCTAATTTTTGTATTTTTAGTAGAGGTGGGGTTTCACCATGCTGGTCAAGATGGTCTCAAACTCCTGACTTCATGATCCACCCACCTCGGCCTCCCAAAGTGCTGAGATTACAGACGTGAGCTACTGTGTCATGCCTAAAATGAATTTCTAGATGATTGAATAACAGTAGTCCTTTGATAGGAGATAATGGGTTGGTTTATGGCCTTAATATACTACTTAATTACTTAAGATGTTTATTAATAGAATGATAAATGTACAGAGTAACCTATAAGCATGACATACTTTTACTTTCAGTAGTTTCATGTAAAGAAAAAAACTTGAAAATAGTAATACCTGAGGACCCATGGGAATAATAGACACTGGGGAGGTAGGGTGGGGAGCGGGAGCAAGAGCTAAAAAACTACCTACTGGGGACTCTGCTCACTACCTGGGTGACAGGATCATCCATACCCCAAACCTCAACATCACACAGTATACCCAGCTAACAAACCTGCCCATGTGTTCCCTGAATCTAAAATAAAAATAGAAATAATTTTTTTAAAAAAGAAAAAGACAATAGTATTACCCATGGGACAAAATTTGTACTATTAGCAAGAATCATTTTGTGTCTCATTTAGAAACAATTTGACTTTTGTTCCAGTGTTTAAACTTTGACAAAAATGGTTTTGAATAGATCTTTATAACCTGATGCCATAGATACAAGATTCTCTGATACCTTCATTTAATATATCAATATTGGGCCTAAAACAGTATTCTGTAAAGCTTAAATTGGTATTAACTATGATCATCTTGATGTCTATGATAGATAATAAACAAGGTCATACATACCTTACTAAACAATTTTGGTTTTCCACCAACATTTTATTCTGTAAAAGATTTAGACTAACAGAATTATTTAGCATTTCGAGTCATGTGCTTTATTTAGCAAGTGAGTAAAAATATTGGAATATTGAAGTATTTGCATAAAAAATCAAATGGTGGTATTTTGTAATCTCTATTGTATTTCCTATTAAGGTTTCATATATTACTTTCCCATTGTTCCTGAATTTGTTATCCTATATATAAACAGAAACATGGATGAGTACAAAAAAAATAAATAGTCTCATATTCATGAGGGTGCGAGAACCTTTACACTAACTCAGAACTCCAGAGTTAGTATAAAGATTATTGTAAGCAGAACACATTTGAGATTCAATAGATTCATAAAGAATCCTTCTCCGAGCTTCCCTTATGTGACTAAAAGCAGCAACTTCTGAGAAATGAGGCTATCATGAATTCTCCCTCCAGGGAAGTTTTACGGCCTTGAAGAAGGCAGAAAGACCACGCATAGTTATATGGCCAAATATTATCACAAACTTTAACTCTCATTTGTTCTCTTAAAAACCCACTTGTGGCTGGGTGTGGTGGCTCTCACCTGTAGTCCCAGCACTTTGGGAGCCCGAGGCGGGTGGATCACAAGCTCAGGAGTTCGAGACCAGCCTGACCAACATGGTGAAACCCAGTATCTACTAAAAATACAAAAATTAGTCAGGCATGGTGGTGTGTGCCTGTAATCCCAGCTACTCAGGAGGCTGAGGCAGGAGAATCGCTTGAACCTGGGAGGCAGAGCTTGCAGTGAGTTGAGATCGCACCACTGCACTCCAGCCTGGGCGACAGAGAAGACTCTGTCTCAAAAAAAAAAAAAACCCACTTGTATTTCCTTTAAAAACCTATTTGTCCTTCCCATGGTACTCTTTTCTTCCTCCTCCTTCCCCTACTGTTAGATATAGCCACAAATTCTTTTTTTTTTTTTTTTTTTTTTTGAGACGGAGTCTCTCTCTGTCACCCAGGCTGGAGTGCAATGGTGTGATCTCAGCTCACTTCAACTTCCACCTCCTGGGTTGAAGCAATTCTCCCACCTCAGCCTCCCAAGTAGCTGAGACTACAGGCATGCACCACCACGCCTGGCAAATTTTTGTATTTTTAGTAGAGGGGTTTCACCATGTTGGCCAGACTGCTCTCGAACTCCTGACCTCAAGTGATCCACTCATCTCGGCCTCACAAAGTTCTGGGATTACAGGCATGTGCCACCATGCCCAGCCTAGCCACAAATTCTAGCCACCTTTTTGAGTTACTCATCACTGAGCATTCCTACACATATGTGCATTGCATGCATGAACTCTTATTAATTTGTCTTTTGTCAGTTTAATTTGCAGGCCTCCAGTAATTGAATAGAGAAAGGTAGAAGAGGCCAGGTGCGGTGGCTCATGCCTGTAATTCCAGCACTTTGGGAGGCCATAGTGGGCTGATCACTTGAGGCCAGGAGTTCGAGACCAGCCTGGGCAACATGGCGAAACCTCATCTCAACTAAAAATACAAAAATTAGCTGAGCGTGGTGGTGCATGCCTGGAGTCCCAGCTATTCAGGAGGCCGAGGCAGGAGAATCACTTGAACCCAGGAAGCAGAGGTTGCAGTAAGCCTAGACCGCACCACTGCACTCCAGCCTGGGCAACAGAGCAAGACTCTGTCTCAAAAAAAAAAAAAAAAGAAAAAAAAATGAAGAAGAAAAGGATAGAAGAAAAGGGCAATGATAGAAGGACAAGAAGGGGAGGTAGAAAGGTAACTTACATTTATTGAGAACCACTTAGATTAGGCAAAACACGTCATAGGAAGATATATTTCACCTCCTTTTTTTGTTGTTGTTGAGATAGGGTCTCACTCTGTCACCCAGGCTGGAGTATAGCAGCATGATCACAGCTCGGTCTCCCAAAGTGCTAGAATTACAGGCATGAGCCACTAAACCTGGCGTCACCTCGCTTTTTTTTTTTTTCAGATGGAGTCTTGCTTGCTCTGTCACCCAGGCTGGAGAGCAGTGACACAATCTCAGCTCACTGCAAGCTCCACCTCCTGGGTTCACTCCATTCTCCTGCCTCAGCTTCCCAAGTAGCTGGGACTACAGGCATGCACTACCACGCCCAGCTAATTTTTTGTATTTTTAGTAGAGACGGGATTTCACCTTGTTGGTCAGGCTGGTCTCGAACTCTTGACCTCAGGTGATCTGCCCGCCTTGGCCTCCCAAAGTGCTGGGATTACAGGTGTGAGCCACCGCACTGGCCAGTCACCTTCTTTTTTTAAACAATGGGAGCAAGCAAAGGGTAGAGTGAGTTTCCCTGAGACATCATTAACTCAGCAAAATGTTTTGAGTGTGTTTCACGTGCCAGGTATCCTAAGAACTAGAGATGGAGCATGAATAAGACTTTGTTCCTGTTCTCATGGTATTGACAATTTAGCAGAGGCCAGGAGCAATCCATCTGAAAAAAAAACGTTCCGTCAGGCCTGGATCAGAGATTCTAGCCCTGAACAGAAGCCGCACTCAGTAGAGTAAGTGAACATTCACAGAGGACTTACTATATGTTAGACACCATGCTAATCACTGTGTACAGCATCCATGTTCCCTTAAAAACCCCAGATCCGCTTCTTCTCTGAGAAAACACCAAATGGCGGATGACGCCGGTGCAGCGGGGGGCCCCGGGGGCCCTGGTGGCCCTGGGATGGGGAACCGCGGTGGCTTCCGCGGAGGTTTCGGCAGTGGCATCCCGGGCCGGGGTCGCGGCCGTGGACGGGGCCGGGGCCAAGGCCGCGGAGCTCATGGAGGCAAGGCCGAGGATAAGGAGTGGATTCCCATCACTAAGCTGGGCTGCTTGGTCAAGGACATGAAGATCAAGTCCCTGGAGGAGATCTATCTCTTCTCCCTGCCCATTAAGGAATCAGAGATCATTGACTTTTTTCTGGGGGCTTCTCTCAAGGAGGAGGTTTTGAAGATTATGCCAGTGCAGAAGCAGACCCGTGCCGGCCAGCACACCAGGTTCAAGGACTTTGTTGCTGTCGGGGACTACAATGGCCACATCGGTCTGGGTGTTAAGTGCTCCAAGGAGGTGGCCACCGCCATCCGTGGGGCCATCATCCTGGCCAAGCTCTCCATTGTCCCCGTGCGCAGAGGCTACTGGGGGAAGAAGATCAGCAAGCCCCACACCGTCCCTTGCAAGGTGACAGGCCGCTGCGGCTCTGAGCTGGTGCGCCTCATCCCTGCACCCAGGGGCACTGGCATCGTCTCCGCACCTGTGCCCAAGAAGCTGCTCATGATGGCTGATATCGATGACTACTACACCTCAGCCCGGGGCTGCACTGCCACCCTGGGCAACTTTGCCAAGGCCACCTTTGATGCCATTTCTAAGACCTACAGCTACCTGACCCTCGACCTCTGGAAGGAGACTGTATTTACCAAGTCTCCCTATCAGGAATTCACTGACCACCTCGTCAAGACCCACACCAGAGTCTCCGTGCAGCGGACCCAGGCTCCAGCTGTGGCTACAACATAGGGTTTTTATACAAGAAAAATAAAGTGAATTAAGCGTGAAAAAAAAAAAACCCAGATCCATTGCTGGGCATGGTGGCTCACACCTGTAATCCCAGCACTTTGGGAGGCCGAGGCAGGTGGATCACCTGAGGTCAGGAGTTCGAGACCAGCCTGGCCAACATGGTGAAACCCAGTCTCTACTAAAAAAATACAAAAATTAGCCAGGCGTGGTGGTGCATGCTTGTAATCCCAGCTACTTGGGAGGCTGAGGCGGGAAGATCACTTGAACCTAGGAGGCAGAGGTTGCAGTGAGCCGAGATCGTGCCACTGCACTCCAGCCTGGGTGACAGAGCAAGACTCTGTCTCAAAAACAATGCAAAACAAAAAACCCACAGATCCTGAGGGGAGAAACATGGCAGTTCTTGGCCTCCTCCGGGGCCCTGAGTATTGCTATACACACAGGAGACATTCAGTACCCAAGTGATTATTGATATAATTCAAGAGATTCAATGGTAATGAATCACCAGAGCAAGACGGTGTCTTGCTCTCTCGCCCAGGCTGGAGTGCAGTGGCCAGATCATAGCTCACTGCAGCCTCAACTGCTGGGCTCAAGGGATCTTCTTGCCTCAGCTTCTTGAGTAGCTGGGACCATAGGCAGTTGCCACCAGACACAGCTGTTTTTTAAAAACTTTTTTTGTAGATGTGGGGGTCTCTTCATCTTGCCCAGGCTGGTCTCAAACTCCTGGGCTCAAGCAATCCTCCTACCACAGCCTCCCAAGTAGCTAGGACTCATGTGTACAGCTAATTTTTTTTTTTTTTCTTTGAGACAGGGTTTCACTCCTGTCTCCCAGGCTGGAGTGCAATAATGCCATCTCAGCTCACTGCAGCCTCTGCCTCCCCAGTTCAGGAAATCCTCCTGCCTTGGCCTCCCGAGTAGCCGAGACTACAGACGCGCACCACCACATCTGGTGAATTTTTGTATTTTGTAAAGACAGGGTTTTGCCATGTTGCCCATGTTGGTCTGGAATTCCAGGGCTCAAGTGATCCGCCCCCCTCAGCCTCCCAAAGTGCTGGGACTATAGGCCTGAGCCAAGGCATCTGGCCCCGAATTGATTTTTTTTTTTTTTTGCATTTTACTTTAGCTCCAGCAGAGGGAGCCAGGTCCATGTTGATTAAAGGCCAAACAAAAAATCCAAAACAAAAGAAAGAATAACAAAAATGGGAGGTTCAGGCAAAGAGATTCCTTTTTCAAAGAAAATGCTGTCTAATTTCCGAAGTATTGTATTTCCGCCTTCCTGTGGAATCCCTGAGCAGCTCTTTCCTCTCTGAGACTTTAGGGCATAAATCTGAAGTTGAGACAGGTCACAATAGAAAACTTTCACTTTTTTGAGTCCTTTTCAAGGCACAGAATGTCAATTTGTGTAAACATTGTTTGAGGCTGAAGACTCAGCTTAAATTTACCCATTTATGGGCCAGGCGTGGTGGCTCATGCCTGTTAATCTCAGCACTTTGGGAGGTTGAGGTGGGCAGATCACCTGAGGTCAGGAGTTCGAGACCAGCCTGGCCAACATGGCGAAACCCCATCTCTACTAAAAATACAAAAGTTAGCTGGGCGTGGTGGCACATGCCTGTAATCTCACTACTCAGGAGGCTAAGGCAGGAGAATCACTTAAACCTGGGAGGAGGTTGCAGTGAGCAGAGATCATGCCACTCCACTCCAGCCTAGGCAACAGAATGAGACTGTCTCAAAAAACAAAAAAAAAGGCGATAAAACATAACATAAAAATTACCATCTTAATCGTTTTTAAGTATACAGTTCAGTGATATTAAGGACATTCATATCATTGCACAACCATCACCACCATCAATCTCCAGAACTCTTTTCATCTTGTGAAACTGAAAGTCTGTACCCGTTAAATAACTCCCATTTCCCCCTCCCACCTAGTCCCTGGCAACCACAATCCTACTTTCTGTCTCTATTGATTTGACTACTCTAGGTACTTCACATAAGTGGAATCATACAGTATTTGCCTTTTTGTGACTGGCTTATTTCACTTAGCATTATGTCCTCAAGGTTCATCCATGTTGTAGCATGTGTCAGAATTTCTTTCTTTTTTAAGGCTAAATAATATTTGCATATGTATACCACACTTTGTTTATCCATTTACCTATTGGTGGACACTTGGTTGTCTTCCACCTTTTGGCTATTATGAATAATGCTGCTATGAACATGGATATATAAAAACTTTTTTTTTTTTGAGACCTTGTTTTCAGTTCTTTTGGGTATATACCCAGAAGTGGAATTGCTAGATTGTATAATAATTCTATTTTTAATGTTTTGAGGAACCACTACACTCTTTTCCATAGTGGCTGCACCATTTTACGTTTCCACCAGCCAAAAATAAGGGTTCCAGTTTTTCCACATCCTAATCAAAACTTACTATTTTCTATTTTCTTTCTTTTTATAGTAGCCATACTAATGGGTGTCAGGTGGTATCTCATTGTGGTTTTGTGGTTTCTTTTTTAATCAACACGAAATCTGCATAAGGTTAAAAAGTCAAATAATGCATTTCTACAAGGTTTGTAAAGTCCTCAGTCCTATTCTATCCTCTTTGTCCCCCAATCCTGCTCCCTACAGACAGCCATTTTCAACACTTTTAGTTCTTCTGGTCCATGAACCCACATTCTTAAGTAATATGCTAATCGTATTATTTTATTTTATATATATATGTTTTGAGACAGAGTCCCGCTCTGTCGCCCAGGCTAGAGTGCAGTGGTATGATCTCGGCTCACTGCCACCTCCACTTCCCAGGTTCAAGCAATTCTCCTGCCTCAGCCTCCCAAGTAGCTGGGATCACAAGCATGCGCCACCATGCCTAACTAATTTTTGTGTTTTTAGTAGAGACAGAGTTTCACCATGTTGGCCAGGCTGGTCTGGAACTCCTGGCCTCAAGTGATCCACCAGCCTTGGCCTCCCAAACTTTTGGGATTACAGGCATGAGCCACTGCACCCAGCCTATTTTATTTTTTATTTTTTGAGACAAAGTCTCACTCTGTCACCTAGGCCGGTGTGCAGTGGTGGTGGATAGGTTGTTTTCTAAGCCTGCTACTTAGTTGTCATTTACGGACTTTTGTAACTTTTACAAATTCTAAGCAAATTAAAAGTTCACATGAGAAACATTGTCTGACATTAGCTTTGGATGAGTCCTCTTTGGGTTCTTAAGATGGTGAGTTCCAGCCTCCATTCCTTCGGTATTATACTAATCCTTCCACAGCACAGCTGCTGTGCCACTGCTGCCCGGGGCTCTAAGAGTTACATAGGGCAATAAAACAGATGAAGAAACAACAGGAAAATACACAGTAGGCTCTTTACAAAAAAGTTGGAAAAATACATATGGAAAGAATGAGGGAAAATAATTCCAATCCTCTTGTATTCTCATAACCAAAGATAACCTCTATGAATATTTTTGTTTATTTCCTCCCCCTGGCTTTTAAAAAATTAAGCCTAGGTGTATATGTGTATGTGTATTGTAATCATATTGTATATCCAGTTTTATGTTTTGTAGGTTTCTTTGTTTTGTTTTGTTTTGTTTGAGACAGAGTCTCACTCTGTCGCCTAGGCTGGAGTGCGGTGCAACCTCCACCTCCCCGTTTTGAGGGAGTCTCCTGCCTCAGCCTCCCGAGTAGCTGGGATTACAGGCACCCACCACCACACCTGGCTAATTTTTATATTTTTAGTAGAGACGAAGTTTCACCATGTTGGCCAGACTGGTCTTGAACTCCTGACCTCAGGTGATCCACCCGCCTTGGCTCCCAAAATGTTGGGATTACAGGCGTGAGCCACCGCACTCAGCCTTGTTTTGTTTTAGGAGACAATGTCTTGCTCTGTTGCCCAGGCTGGAGTGCCATGGTGTCATCATAGCTCACTGTAGCTTCAACCTCCTTGACTCAAGTGAGCCTCCTGCCTCAGCCTCCCAAGTAGCTGAGATTATAGGCATGTGTCATTGCACCTGGTTAATTTTATTTTTTATTTTTTATAGAGATAGGGTCTTGCTATGTTGATCAGGCTGGTTTCAAACCCTTGGCTTCAGGTGATCTGCCCACCTCAGTCTCCCAAAGTGCTAGGATTACAGATGTGAGCCACTGCACTCAGCCTATGTCTTAATTTTTAATAACAATGTTATATTATTAAGTGTTTTTCTAGGGGTTTATAAATTATTCAGAAACATCCTTTTAAATGCCTGCATAATAGCCCATCCGGTTGAAATACCATATCTTCTATTATTGTACCTTTAGGTTTTTACCAATTTTCTACTGTTACAAATAATGTTTCGGTAAATACTTTGTCATAAACCTCTTTTTTTTTTTGAGACAGAGTCTCGCACTGTCACCCCAGCTGGTGTGCAGTGGTGCAATCTCGGCTCGCTGCAACCTCCACCTCCCAGGTTCAAGAGATTCTCCTGCCTCAGCCTCCTGAATAGCTAGGATTACAGGCACCTGCCACCATGCCCAGCTAATTTTTTGTATTTTTAGTAGAGATCAGGTTTCACTATTTTGGCCAGGCTGTTCTTGAACTCCTGACCTCATGATCCGCCCGCCTCGGCCTCCTAAAGTGCTGGGATTACAGGCGTGAGCCACTGCGCCCTGCCAACTCTTTTTTTTTTTTTTTTTTGAGACAGAGTCTCACTCTGTCACTCAGGCTGGAGTGCAGTGGCTAGATCTTGGCTCACTGCAACCTCTGCCTCCCAGGTTCATGTGATTCTTGTGCCTCAACCTCCCAAGTAGCTGGGATTGCAGGCACCTGCCACCATGCCCAGCTAATTTTTGTATCTTTAGTAGAGATGAGGTTTCATCATGTTGACCAGGCTGGTCTTGAACTCCTGACCTTAAATTATCCACCCACCTTGGCCTTCCAAAGTGCTGGGATTACAGGCATGAGCCACTGCAGCTGGCCATCATAAAACTTTTTATGTATTTAGGATTCTTTCCTTTATACAGAATTTTACAAAGTCAAAGGATATGAACATTTTTAAGGCTGAAATATAATGCTACTTCAAGGATGCATACTCAGAGACTGAAACTCTTAAACTCTTAAATGATCATGATATATTTTATACTCTTTAGAGGCTTCATTTGAATGCAGCCGTCATTGATGGGAAATGATTAAATTGCTACCCATCCAGATTTAATATGTATAGTTCATGACAGAAAGAGAAACCTCTTAAGTAAACTGTCTCTGTTTCTCCAAGCTGTAAAATCTTAGAAGATGCCCAGGACAGAATGGCTCAGAAATGCTACAAGTAGGATCCAAAATATGTTTATTAGCCCTCTTATGTAAAAAGTGCTCTGTCCTCTGACATACCACAGAGAAAACAGCCTATGCTCTGGGCATGTCTCTATTCTGTCTCTCTCAATAGCACATTATCACACAGCACATTGTGGAACTTTCAATACCTATAGAACCTTAAGGATGTGCTAAGATGTTCTTGATCAAATCCTGATTCAGTCATTTCCTTGGATATTAAACCCTTCACCTCTCAGGCTGTATTGCTGGCTCTAACAAAGGGCTGGAATCCTCCTTGTGTAAAAAACTTTCCCTCTTGATTGCCCTCAACAAAGTGAACAGTGGATGTCTTTAACAGTAAGCTTCTCGGCTGAGTATGGTGGCTCATGGCTAGATTCCCAGCATTTTGGGAGGCCGAGCCAGGAGGGTCACTTGAGCCCAGGAGTTCAAGACCAACCTGGGCAACATAGCAAGATCCTGTCTCTACTATAAAAATAAATTAAAATAAAATTAGCTGGGCGAGGTGGTGTGCACCTGTAGTCCCAGCTACTCGGGAAGCTGAGACAAGAGGATTTCTTGAGCCCAGGGGTTCAAGGCTGCAGTGAGCTATGATGGCACCACTCCTTTCCAGTCTGGGCAACCGAGCAAGACCCTATCTCAAAAATAAATAAATTAGGCCGGGCGTAGTGCCTCACGCCTGTAATCCCAGCACTTTGGGAAGCCGAGGCGGGCGGATCATGAGGTCAGGAGATCGAGACCATCCTGGCTGACACGGTGAAACCCTGTCTCTACTAAAAATACAAGAAAAGTGGCCGGGCGTAGTAGCGGGCGCCTGTAGTCCCAGCTACTCGGCAGGCTGAGGCAGAAGAATGGTGTGAACCCGGGAGGCGGAGCTTGCAGTGAGCCGAGATAGCGCCACTGCAGTCTGGCCTGGGCAACAGAGCAAGACTCCGTCTCAAAAAATAAATAAATAAATAAATAAATAAATAAATAAATAAATAAAAATTAAAATTAAAAAAAGAATTAACTTATGTGGCCAGGCACAGTGGCTCATGCCTGCTATCCCGGAACTTTGGGAGGCTGAGGCAGGCAGATTGCTTCAGCCCAGGAGTTCAAGACCAGCCTGGGCAACATGGCAAAACCCCATCTGTACAAAAAATACAAAAATTAGTCGGGCATAGTGGTGCACGCCTGTAGTCCCAGCTACTGAGGAGGCTGAGGTAGGAGGATTGCTTGAGCCTGGGCAGCAGAGGTTACAGTGAGCTGAGGTGGTGCCACTGCACTCCAGCCTGGGAGACAGAGCGAGACCTTGTCTTAAAAAAAAAAAAAAATTAAGAACAAAGGCAAAAACATGATCAAAACTCGTCACTTCTTAATTATTTTTGCTACATTTCACCGTGATCTATGTTTTGAGGTTACTTATATCTACTGCATCTGTATGGTAGAAATCCTATGTAATGGTATGCAGTAACTGTACATCTCCCAATTCTGTACTCAGTGACATGGCAAGATTGCCAATGGTGGAAGTATTTACCCCTGCAAATGTTAACAGATCAGAACTTTCCCCCCTCCTACTCCCAGAGGGTCAGTACTCCATGCATTGTTGACACATTAGTTGTAGAGCAGACCAAACAAGCTACTCAATTGAAAAGTAAGAGCTTCAGTCAGCCTGACTCCAAATTTGTCTCTGCTAATTTAGAGAAAGCGCAGCCGGGCACGGTGGCTCACACCTGTAATCCCAGCACTTTGGGAGGCTGAGGCGGGCAGATCACGAGGTCAGGAGATTGAGACCATCCTGGCTAACACGGTGAAACCCCGTCTCTACTAAAAATACAAAAAATTAGCCAGGCGTGGTGGCACGTGCCTGTAGTCTCAGCTACTTGGGAGGCTGAGGCAGGAGAATGGCTTGAACCCCAGAGGCAGAGGTTACAGTGAGCTGAGATCGCGCCATTGTACTCCAGCCTGGGAGACAGAGCAAGACTCCATCTCTTGCCAAAAAAAAAAAAAAAAAAAAAAAAAGAAAAGAAAAAATCGAAAAATTTCAAACATATAGAAAAGTAGGGAGAATAGTATAAGAATCTCTGTGTACCCATCACCCAACTTCAGCCATGATCGTGATCAGTATATTGTCTTGTTTCAACTGTATACCCACCCACTTTCCCCTACACTTGGATGACTTGAAGCAACTCCTGGCCATCATATCATTTTATTCAGTATTTATCTCTAAAAAATAAAAAGTCTTTTAAGAGTTGATTAACACATTGGCCAGATGCAGTGGCTCATGCCTGTAATCTCAACACTTTGGGAGGCCAAGGTGGGTGGATCACCTGAAGTCAAGAGATTGAGACCAGCCCAGCCAACATGGTGAAACCGTCTCTACTAAAAATACAAAAATTAGCCAGCCATGGTGGTGCGCACCTGTAATCCCAGCTACTAAGGAGGCTGAGGCAGGAGAATCACTTGAACCTGGGGGACAGAGGTTTCATTGAGCTGAGATCTCGCCACTGCACTCCAGCCTGGGCGACAGAGCAAGACTCCATCTCAAAAAAAAAAAAAACAAAAAACCCAAAAAACAAACAAACAAAAAGTTGATTAACCCATTGTAATAGAGAGATTAACTGAGACTCTGAAGTTAAATAACATTCCCAAAGTGACCAAAACTGGTAAGTATATTAACCAAGCTTCAAATACAAAACAATTTGTCTTCCTTTACATTCATTTACTGACTGATATAAAAATCCACGATCTGAAGATTAGGCAGCAAAACTGTAAATTCCAATAACAAATCTTAGCATTCTAAAATTTAATTTAATTTATTAATTTATTTTTATTTATTTATTTGTTTATTTATTTTTGAGATAGAGTCTTGCTTTATCGCCCAGGCTGGAGTGCAGTCCACGATCTTGGCTCACTGCAACCTCCGCCTTTGGGTTCAAGCAATGCTTTGGCCTCGGCCTCTTGAGTAGCTGGGATTACAAGCATGTACCACCATGCATGGCTAATTTTTGTATTTTTAGTAGAGACAGGGTTTCACTATGTTGACCAGGCTGGTCTCAAACTCCTGACCTCAGGTGATCTGCCTGTCTCAGCCTCCCAAAGTGCTGGGACTACAGGCGTGAGCCATCGCGTCCAGCCACATTTTAAAATTTTAAAAGAAATCCGACTAGAATAAAAGCACAGTCATTCAACACTGAGCAGCAACAGGCCCACAGATTAAGTTCCTTTGGATTTATTTTTATTTTGGCTAAAAGGATTTATCTTGATCTTTGAAGGCATCAAGCATGAAGGGTGAAACCAGAGGACCAATTGTGCATGGTGGATAACTGAGCAAAATGGTTGTTCTCTTCAGCTTCCAGCACTAAAACATACCTTAACAGTTGCTTGTGGTGTCATACTTTCAAAAAGAAGTACTATATTCCTAGCAGTGTGATTATTTAAAGGAAAAGCATGCAGATAGAAGCTGCACATGGGGAATTAAACTTAAATTGCCTGGCAACGTGACAGCTTTCAGCAAATGTTAATAATGATGATGATAGTGATCATAATGATGAGGTTGACACATGACATATGAACCACGTGCAGGAGCAGGAAAACAAGTCAGTCACAAGTCTGTACATAATAGCTTGCAAAGCAGGTTTGGAGCTTGCCTGAGGAAAAGGCCAAAGAGGTGGTGTGTATATTGCAACACCTAAAACCACAGGCTTTGGAGCTGGCTTAAATTCTGACCTTCTACTACCAAATGTGTAACATTAAATAAGTTCCTTAACATCCCTGAGCCTCACTTTGCTCACTTGTAAAATGGGGATAATAGTATCTATTGCATAATGTTGTTGTCCTCACAACATAAATAAGATTAAATAAGATTATGGAGACCAGGTGAGGTGGCTCATGCCTGTAATCCCAGCACTTTGGGAGGCAGAGGTGGGCAGATCGCTTGAGGTCAGGAGTTCAAGACCAGCTTGGCCAACATGACGAAACCCCAGCTCTAACAAAAATACAAAAATTAGCCTGGCATGTTGGCATGTGCATGTAATCCCAGCTACTAGGGAGGCAGAGGCAGGAGAATCACTTGAACCTGGGAGGCGGAGGTTGCAGTGAGCTGAGATCGGGCCAGTGCACTCCAGCTTGGGCAACAGAGCGAGACTCCATCTCACACACACAAAAAAATAAATAAATAAATAAAAATAAGATCAGGTGAGTGGCATATGGTTATATCACATTGTTTGGGGGTTACCAGGATATGCACCCCAATCTGAGAAAATGAGAGACATAGGATTGCTTTTAAGAAGTAGATGAAGGAGACTAAAGTTTCCCAGGTTGGTAATATGCCGACACCATGGATTGAATTAAGGTATCTAGAGAAATCCAGTGTCATTGAGAAGGGGTAAACATGCCAGGTTTACTTGGTGACCTGAGGAGGATCTAGCCTCTTAGGTAAGTCAACAGAGAGAAATGAGGGCATGCAGCTTTCAAATATGTCAATCCTTTGACAGTGATGTCTCTCTGTTGATGACTGGATTAGCATTTGGCATTTGGCTCTTGTGTATTTTGGGCAGCCCAAGTCTGTCTCTGAGGCTCTGGTCACGCTGGGGACTTTCAAAGGAAAGGACAGATCAAGCCAGACTTGCTTTAGACACTGTTATGGGATGAATTATATCCCCACTGACATATCATATTTTGAAGTCCTAACCCTCAGTACCTCAGAAAGTGATTGTATTTGGAGATAGGACCTTTAAAGAGATGATTAAGTTAAATGAGATGGTTAGGGGGCCCTAATTCAATCTGACTGACGTCCTCATAAGAAGAGGAGATTAGGACACACAGAGAGACACTAGGGAGGCAAACACACAGAGAAAGGGCCATATGAGGAAACAGCAAGAAAGCAGTCATCTTAGTAAGGCATGGAAGCTTACACCTGGAATCTCAGCACTTTGGGAGGCTGAGGCGGGTCGATCACTTGAGCCCAGGAGTTCAAGATCAGCCTGGGCAACATGGTGAAACCCTGTCTCTACAAAAAATACAAAAAATTAGCTGGGCATGGTGGTGCATGTCTGTGGTCCCAGCTACCCCAGAAGCAGAGGTGGGAGGATCACTTGAGCCCAGGAAGTCGAGGCTGCAGTGAGCTGAGATCATGCCACTGCACTCCAGCCTGGGCACGGAAGTGAGACTTTGTCTCAAAAAAAAAAAAAAAAAAAAGAAAGAAAGAAAAAGAAAAAGAAAGAAAGCAGCCATCTACAAGGCAAGGAGAGAGGCCTCAGAAGAAACCAAACCTGCTCACAACTTGATCTTGATTTCCAGTCTCCAGAACTTCAGGAAAATAAATTTATGTTGTTTAAGCCACTCAAGTTGTGGAATTTTGTTATGACAGCCCTACCAGACTAATATAGACAGTGCCAAGAAAAATCACCTGAGGGGTCTTATTACAATGTAGATTTGGATTCATTAGATCTAGGAGGGAGCATGAGATGCCTTTTTTTTTTTGAGAAAGAGTCTTGCTCTGTTGCCCAGGCTGGAGTGCAGTGGTGAGTTCATGGCTCACTGCAACGTCTGCCTCCCAGGTTCAAGCGATTCTCCTGCCTCAGCCTCCCGAGTAGCTGGGATTACAGGCATGGACTATCACAGCCAGCTAATTTTTGTATTTTTGGTAGAGACGGTTTCACTATGTTGCCCAGGCTGGCCTCGAACTCTTGACCTCAAGTGATCCACCCGCCTAGGCCTCCCAAAGTGCTGGGACTACAGGCAAGAGCCACTGCTCCCAGCCTGAGATGCCAAATTTCTAACTAGCTCTCAATTGATACTGATGCTGCTGGGTCACACTTTGAGCAGCAAAGCTGCAAACAACCATCAACACTTCCAGTTACACTTCTACTTTTCTTTCTTTCTTTCTTTCTTTCTTTCTTTCTTTCTTTCTTTCTTTCTTTCTTTCTTTCTTTCCTTCCTTCCTTCTTTCCTTCCTTCCTTCCTTCTTTCCTTCTTTCCTTCCTTTCCTTTCCCTCCTTCCCTCCTCTTCCTTCCTTCCTCTTTCTCCTTCCTTCCCTCCTTCCTTTCCTTCCTTTCCCTGCTTCCCTCCTCTTCCTTCCTTCCTCTTTCTCCTTCCTTCCCTCCTTCCTTTCCTTCCTTTCTTCCTTCCTTCTCTCTCTTTCTCTTCCTCCCCTTCCTTCCTTCCCTCCCTCTCTCCCCTCTTTCCTCCTCTCCCTCCCTCCCTCCCTCCCTCCCTTCCTTCCTTCCTTCCTTCCTGCCTTCCTTCCTTCCTTCCTTCCTGCCTTCCTTCCTTCCTTCCTTCCTTCGTGTCACCCAGGATGGAATGCATGATGGCCCAATCATAGCTTACCACAACCTTGAACTCCTGGGCTAAAGCAATCCTCTGGCCTTGGCCTCCCGAAGTGCAAGGATTACAGGCATGAGCCATTGCGCCTGGCCGTACCTCTGTTTTCAACAAGGATTCATCCATAATATTTATCATCCGCTCTATTTTGAAGGTCATAAATGTCCAATTCAGAACCTAATGCTTGCTGTTTAGGCCCTCAATATCTAGAGACTTAGAGCAAGCCTTTGACTTGTTTCGTTTGCCTTTGTCCCTTTATACCTAGACATGGGTCAGGATAGGGCAGTAATAGGTGTCCAAATCTCCCTCTCTCTGGGCCAGGGCAGGACCAGCACTGGCTAAATGGCTGCTTAAGCCAGGTGTCTTGCCTGAGGTAGACTGAAGCTGAGAGAGAACCTCGGGGAGGCTCAAAGGCAAAAGGAGAGACAGCTGAATCGAATCTGGTCAGTGTAGCCGGGCATGGTGGCGTGCACCTCTATTCCCAGCTACTTGGGAGGCTGAGGCCAGAGGACCTCTTGAGCCCAGGAGTTTGAGGCTGCAGTGAGCTATGATTGAGCCACTGCACTCCAGTCTGGGAGACAGAATGAGACTCCAACTCTTAAAAAAAAAAAAAAAAAAAAAGAAAAAAGAAAGAAAAGAAACTGGTTGGTGAACTTACTGGGCAGGAGCTGGATAAGTGGGAAGATAGCCTGAGAGGAGGGTGAGTGATTGCTTTAGCACCAGGTGACTTCAAACTATTTGGTTTAGAGAGGCAGAGTCTGATAGACCCTGAACTTGCAGCTAGCATAATGGTATCATCACTGCTGTTACAGGCGAGGCTGAATTTGAATAGATAACATTTACAAGCTATATTCAGACTTGAATTTGCTGAAATAAGGGACAGGCAATTCAGGGCATTTGAGAGTATCTTATTTTTCAAAATTTATATTTGCTCATCTGAAAAAATGAGAGAGATAAATGAAAATGAATAGATTGGCTAGGTGTGGTTTCTCATGCCTGTAATCCCAGCACTTTGGGAGGCCAAGGCGGGCAGATCACTTGAGGTTAGGAGTTCGAGACCAGCCTGGCCGACATAGTAAAACCCTGTCTCTACTAAAAATTCAAAAATTAGCCAGGCGTCATGGCAAATGCTTTTAATCCCAGCTACTTGGGAGGCTGAGGCAGGAGAATTGCTTGAACGTGGGAGGGAGAGGTTGCAGTGAGCCCAGAACATGCCATTGCACTCCAGCCTGGGGCAACAGAGCAACAGTATCTAAAAAATAAAAAATAATAAAAAAAAGAAAATGAATGGATTATGTGAAACTTAGTTATAGACAAGATTAAAATTCATCTGTAATCTTTAGATGAGTGGTGTTATATGACAATAAAGTACAATGTGTCAGAAGAAACAATTACCACTGTGCTAATAAACTATCACTTAGTTACAAAAATAAAATCCTTCAAGTCCTCAAACTTGCCCCTGTGGTTTTTCCTCTCACAAAGGAAATCCTATTATAATTCTTAAATCCAAATGAAGGCATTTTAATATTTCCTTTTCCTGCAAGCTAAATGTCTTATTGAATTATAAAACAGAAAATTTTCATCTCAGAAAGTTTTACTGAATTTTTTGTATCCCCCAAATAATGTTTAAAGCTGTTCAAAGTTTTAATTATTACAAAACACTTAAGATAAAAGCTTGTAATCCCTCAAAGCAAATCACAACAAATCCAAGGGCTTTCTTTTCTTCAAAGGAAACTGTCTAAATAAAGGGGGAAAACTGTGTAATAAGCTAAGCACAATATTGTTGGCTGCTTCATAATAACCAAGAGGCACACAATGGCTTGGGGGATAGCAAGCAACAAAGCATAATTCTTCATCACGTAGTCTTCACTTTGATTTCAGCTAGATGTCTGACCATGGTGAACCACTTTATCAACATTAGCCTCCCCTTTCTTCTCTGTAAAATGAGGGATTGTTTCCAAGTCTTTGCTATTGTGAATAGTGCCACAATGATAGACTGGATTAAGAAAATGTGGCACATATACACCATGGAATACTATGCAACCATAAAAAATGATGAGTTCATGTCCTTTGTAGGGACATGGATGAAGCTGGAAACCATCATTCTCAGCAAGCTATCGCAAGGACAAAAAACCAAACACCGCATGTTCTCACTCATAGGTGGGAATTGAACAATGAGAACACATGCACACAGGAAGGGGAACATCACACACCGGGGACGGTTGTGGGGTGGGGGGAGGGGGGAGGGATAGCATTAGGAGATATACCTAATGTTAAAAGACGAATTAATGGGTGCAGCACACCAACATGGCACATGTATACATATGTAACAAACCTGCACGTTGTGCACATGTACCCTAAAACTTAAAGTATAATAATAATAAAAACCAACCAACAAACAACATTAAGTTAAAAAAAAATGAGGGATTGGACTAGTTGGTACCTAGTCCCCATGTTTCATTGATTCAGTAAAAGCCTGCTTTTGATTTTGAGAGCATCAAAAACTATTTACCATCAAAAAGAGCATTGAAAAATAAGAGGGGACGCAAGAGGTGAAGCAGCTCTCCCCTGGTTACACAGAAGCAGAGCTGGGATTAAACTTCAAGATGTCTGACTTCCAGGACAGGAGCATTTTCCATAATGTCATGCAGCTTGAAATTCTTTCCAGAGATGAGCTTTCCTGCTATATGTATGAAATTGTAACCAAAATAAACTACATAAAATATTAAGCTAACATAACTTCTTTCTTTCTTTTTTTGTTTTTGAGACAGGTTCTCATTCTGTCACCCAGGCTGGAGTGCAGTGGCACGATCTCAGCTCACTGCAACCTCTGCCTGCTGGGTTCAAGTGATTCTCCTGCCTCAGCCTCCCGAGTAGCTGGGATTACAGGCATGCACCACCATGCCCAGCTAATTTTTGTACTTTTAGTAGAGACAGGGTTTTACCACATTGGCCAGACTGGTCATAACATAACTTCTTCTAAGGAAATGATTATTTCCCTGGGTGGCTTAATATAAGTCATAAGTAACTGATTGTGGTCAGAAGTGTGGATGTAATTATCTCTAGGGAACCACATGAAAGCAGGTCAAGTTCTCATACACAGCAAAAATGCCTGTTTTCAAGACCAAGCAGTACTGATCCTCTTGGTATACGAGTGACCTGTGAGCAGAGACCATGCCTGGCCCATCTGTGTAGTGAGCAAGGCAGGTATTCTGCCTTGGAGATCATCCCATGAGTGTAGGGCCTGGGAGCAGGACTGAGGCAAACGAGTTGGCTCAAGCATTAGGGAGGGGCATCTCGGGAGGACAAGGCAGGTATGGAAGGAGATCTTATAATAGTAGCCAAACATAAATCAGTCCTGTGCACAGGCACATGAGTAGAAATGTCAGGTATCCTCAACCATAGTTCCGCACAACTCGGAGATGTGGAAGGCAACCGTAAAGAAAAGAAACCCCATCTGTGTTTTCTAAATATATCATATCCCTCCTCACCCTTCTTCCTTTGAGAAAGTTTTAAAGTTATTATATATTTAACATTAGTGTATCTGAACATATTACTTGAAAAGGGATAAACTGCATGACAAAATGACTCATTTAAAAATTTCTATGATTTCTACATTTATGTAATATTTATATAATGCTTAGTAGTGCCAGGCACTGTTATAAATAAATATTAAGTCATTTAATCATTTTAAGAACTCTATGGTAAGTAACCTATTGTCTCTATTTTACAAATGAGGAAACTGAGGCACAGAGAGATAAGTAACTTGCCCGAGGACATATGGCTAGTAAGGAGCAGAGCCCAGGCAGTTTGCTCCTGATTCTATGCTCGTAACCACCAAGCTTCACTTTCTTCTTGAGAAAGGACTACAAAGGAAGTACTAAGAGTGGGCATTTCTCCCTTTGCTGCTCAGCTTTTTTTTTTTTTGAGACAGGAGTCTCGCCCTGTCACCCAGGCTGGAGTGCAGTGGTACAATCTCAGCTCACTGCAACCTGCGGCTCCCGGGTTCAAGTGATTCTCCAGCCTCATCTTCCTGAGAAGCTGGGACTACAAGTGCGGGCCACCACATCCGGCTTTTTTTTTTTTTTCAGTAGAGATGGGTTTCATCATGTTGTCCAGGCTGGTCTCGAACTCCTGACCTCAGGTGATCCGCCCGCCTTGGCATCCCAAAAGTTGGGATTACAGGTGTGAGCCACTGCACCTGGCCATTGGCTGCTCAGCTTCTAAGCTCACTTCTTAGGTTAGGAGAATCTTGGTGAGACTTGAAAGAGGCAGTCACTTCCCACTCTACAAGCTGAAAATGGCAGATATTCATATTCCAAGCACATGCCAGCCTCAGCCATTCTGATGCACTAAACAGCTTAAATCCGAAGCTAATGATAAAAGGAGGGCCCAGAAAATCCTCTGTGGAAGCAGTGGAAGCTGCAGAGGGCTTGGTTCCAGAACTGGTTTAGGCAGCACAGAAAGAATAGTTAAGAGGGTGGGTTGGAGGCAGAAGCCTGGCTTTAAGTCCTGGCTCTGACCCTTGAGCAGAATGCCTAACCTCTCTTTGCTTCAAATGTCTAATCTGTAAAATGAGGGTACTTAAGGAGATGATAATTGCAGACCTTTGTTGGAAGATGACCCTCTTCCGGGTGCCACGTTTTACCTCTGTCCTACTGGATAATTGTCACAACAATCTGAGCAACAGTATGGGCATTTTTCTTACTCTCATTTTACAGAGGAAATTGATGCACAGAGAAGGTAACCTGTACAAGAACATGTCACCATAAAGTGAGGGAGTATAAGTAGGCACAATTTTAATTAATTAATAAAAACCATCTAAAAAGTGTTCACGGCTGGGTGCGGTGACTCACGCCTGTAATCCAGCACTTTGGGAGGCTGAGGTGGGCGGATCACAAAGTCAAGAGTTTGAGACCAGCCTGGCCAATATAGTGAAACCCTGTCTCTACTAAAAATACAAAAATTAGCTGGGTGTGGTGACTCACGCCCGTAATTCCAGCTACGTGGGAGGCTGAAGCATGAGAATCACTTGAAGGAGTCAGAGGTTGCAGTGAGCCAAGATCATGCCACTGCCCTCCAGCCTGAGTGACAGAGCAAGACTCCATCTCAAAAAAAAAAAAAAAAGTCTAGGAACCAACCTGACAAAACTGAACTCTCATTAGAGGGTTTGAGAGTTAATGTACTAATGTAAAATATTTGAACATATAATGTATTAATGTGAAGGTTTGAATATTAATACATTAATAATTTTTGTACTCATCACCCAGGCAGGCTGGGACTAAAGGCATGAGCCACTGTGCCCAGCTGTTTGTAGTTTTTTTTTTTTTGGAGACAGAGTCTCGCTTTGTCACCCAGGCTGGAGTGCAGTGGTGCCGTCTCTGCTCACTGCAACCTCCACCTCCCAGGTTCAAGCAATCCTCCTGCCTCAGCCTCCTGAGTAGCTAGGACTACAGTTGCGAGCCACCACGCCCAGCTAATTTTTGTATTTTTAGTAGAGATGGGGTTTTGCCATGTTGGCCAGGCTGGTCTCGAACTCTTGACCTCAAGTGATCCGCCTGCCTCGGCCTCCCAAAGTGCTGGGATTACAGGCATGAGCCACCACACCCGGCCTTGTTTGTAGTTCTCGAATGGAGGATAAATGCAGCACTAAGGGAGAGAGAGTTTCACAGAAATCTAATACCAACCATCCTTCAGAATGCAAGGTTATTTTATCATCCCTTTTTACTTATTACCCCATTCATGAGATTTCTGCAGCTCTCTTTGTTTCTCTGTGTCTTTTCATATTTCCCCCTGCTGCCAACTGGTGAATCTCTTAACATTTTCCCAAATTGGCCAAGCGTGGTGGCTCACACCTGTAATCCCAGCATTTTGGGAGGCTGAGGCGGGTGGATCACCTGAGGTCAGGAGTTCAAGACCAGCCTGGCCAACATGGTGAAACCCTGTCTGTACTAAATAATAATTTAAAAAAATAGCTAGGTGTGGTGGCACGCGCCTGTAGTCCCAGCTACTCAGGAATCTGAGGCAGGAGAATGGCTGGAACCCAGAAGGTGGAGATTGCAGTGAGCCAAGGTGACAGAGCGAGACTGCGTCTCAAAAAAAAAAAAAAAAAAAAAATTCCCAAATTTCAAATTTGAGACACAGAGAGACACATTGCCTTATGTAACTTTTATTATGTCCATCTCATAAGTCACAGGTCAGTCTATGGATTTGTAGTTCTTTTTAAATTTAATTTAATTTTTAAAAATTTTTGAGATAGAGTCTCACTCTGTCACCCAGGCTGGAGTGCAGTGGTGTGATCTTGGCTTCCTGCAACCTCTGCTTCCTGGGTTCAAGCAATTCTCCCACCTCAGCCTCCTAAGTAGCTAGGACTACAGGTACATGCCACCATGCCCTGTAAATTTTTGTATGTTTTGGTAGAGACAGGGTTTCACCATGTTAGCCAGGCTGGTCTCAAACTCCTGACCTCAAGTGATCCACCCGCCTTGGCCTCCCAAAGTGCTGGGATTATAGCCGTCAGCCACTGCGCCTGGCCTAATTTTTAAAAATTTTTCTTTCCTTTTTTTAATAGAGATGGGATCTTGCTATATTGACAAGGCTGGTCTTGACTCCTGGGCTCAAGCAATTCTCCTGCCTCGACCTCACAAAGTGCTGGGACTACAGGCATCAGCCACTGTGCCAGATGGATTGTAGTTCTTAAATTGGGTCCTATGGTTTGCTCAAGTGTAGCGGTCTCTATGCAATATCAAGGCAATATCCTTGGCCTTCTCTTAGCAAAGAGCTATGGGTGAGGCAGCTTCCTTAGAAAAAGACAGTGGATATGAAACTGGGGATTCAAGAGATTCCTTGCTTAGCAAGGGCTGTGTAGAATCTCTTCTAGAGAGGTGGCTCCAAGAATCACAGCTCCATCCGTTCTCAGAGGTAGCAGTGGCAGCAGATTCAGAGGCAGGCACCCAGTGTCTAGTTTTGGGAGATGCCCAATGTAAGCTGTGATGTCCAGTAGGCCCAGTAGCAGCTGGACCATCTTCATCAGATTGCTCTAGGATGTGATTTTGAGCTTGGTCCCTAGCTGCAAAAACCTTCAATCCTGATTCTCCTGTCCTTATTGAAATTCTGTGAACCACCAATATTCTTTTAATCATGTTCTTTTCTGCTTAGCTCAGTTGATTTCTATTGTTTGTGAGAACATTGACTGATTTAGGGAATATGTTATAGAGGGCTTCCACGGGTCAAAAGGTAATTTTGCTCATCTTGTCTGTGGCCTCCTCACCCCCTGACCAAGTCCATGGATCTAAGTAACTTGGCTAAGTTCACACAGCAGGTGGCACAGCCATTACTAAAACCTCCAACACCCCTCCAACAGACCTCCTATTTCTTAGCCCAGTTGATCTCCTTGTGAAAAATCCTGGGGACCTCTACCCCGGCCTTGCACTTGGGAGTCAACTCAGTTTCCTTAACTTGTTCCATATGCTTGCCTTTAATTCTTGGTTTCTTGAATTTATGGGATCTCAAATTCCATTTAATGAATCTAAAATCCAACCAGTTAGGGGAGAGGTGGTTACAGTCACCACACAAATCAGGGAGTTGGCCTCAGGTGGGCACTTGAATGAAGTATCCACTGTTAATGGGAAGACACAGTGTACAGGTAGAGAGACATGTAGGTCAATGAGTAGATTTTATTGATGAGAGGATGTGGAAATTCTCTTTGATTCCTAAAATTTTCTCAGTGAAATGAAGAGCAATGTTATCAGCTGAGAGTGAGGGGGAGTATTAGAGATTGAGAAGGAGAAGGAGTGAAATGGTATACTAAGGAGAGTGGGAGAGTGAATTGGATTAGGGAAATTAGGGTGGCTGTATAACACTGAGGGTCCACTTGAGGATTCTGGCCATACATTTATTCATTTTTATTTATTTATTTTTTTGAGACAGGGTATCACTCTGTTGCCCAAGCTGGCGTACAGTGGTACAATCATAGCTCACTGTAGCCTCCAACCGCTGGGCTCAAGCGATCCTTCCTGCCTCAACGTCCTGAATAGCTGGGACTACAGATGTGCATCAACATGCCCAGCTAATTTTTAAAAATTTCTTGTAGAGATGAGATCTCACTATGTTAACCAGGCTGGTCTTGAACTCCTGACCTCAAGCAGTCTTCCTGCCTAGACCGTCTAAAATTCTGGAATTACAGGCATGAGCCACTGCACTCAGCTTGTCATACATTTAAAATTAGATCAGTTAGCATGATTGTCTATTTTTCTCTAGTCATGTTCATATAAGGCAATAATTCAAGATATTAAGGAACTGAGAAACTAAGGTGCTAGATGGATCATCCATGTGTATGTGTATTTGTATTCACAAATAAGAACATATATATATAATGTTTTTACTTCTTTCTTTCTTCATTTAACTATATATTAAAGATTTTTTTTTTTTGAGATGGAGTTTTGCTCTTGTTGCCCAGGCTGGAGTGCAATGGCGTGATCTTAGCTCACCGCAACCCCCACCTCCCAGGTTCAAGTGATTCTCCTGCCTCCGCCTCTCGAGTGTCTGGGATTACAGGCATGTGCCACCACACTCAGATAATTTTTTGTATTTTTAGTAGAGACAGGGTTTCTCCATGTTGGTCAGGCTTGTCTTGAACTCCTGACCTCAGGTGATTCACCCACCTTGGCCTCCCAAAGTGTTGGGATTACAGGCATGAACCACCACGCCCGGCACATATTAAAGATTATTACATATCAGAGCTATCTTATACTTTTTACTGGTTGTAGAGTATATGGGTGCGCTCATCCCTGGGAGGATGAAAAAAATTAATTGGTCCTAACTTACTTTTCTCACACATATATGGAGTGACTAGCACAGGGCTCGATACATAGTAAGCATTCATATCTTTTTGAAATCCTCAACACACATATTTAACTAACCCTTCTGGGGATCGTGCCTTTGAAGTCCAAGTCAGGATCTGCTCTCATAGAAAGCCACAGCTTGGTGTCTTTCCAATTAAGAGTTTTCTCAGTTCTTGGCAGGAGCAACAAGGTCCACTCACTCTTACAAACGGAGGCTCACAAATGGAGCCTTGTCCTTCCTCCAAAGATAAAGGAATGTTCTGAAGGCCTACGTCTGTACTCCAGCTGCTGCCTTTCTTGATCATAGTATCTCATATTAACCAAAAGCCTATGGATTCTCTTACTAACACAGGGAAAAGGCAAAGTCAGCTACTATAGAACTTTCATAATTTTAAGGAACTAAGTTTTCCGGGCTGACACAATCATGCTGCCTTCCAACTTACCTGACTCTCAGAACAGCTTCCAAGTCTGAGTGCCAGGAGTTGCTTTGGCCCATTCCCTCTGGCTGAGTGACTGCTGAGTCTTTGGAGATCTGAGTCATTGGACTTCTAGGAAGCTATGGCAGCCTCCAAGTGGTCCTTTGAAGGCTATACACTCCTCACTGGCCAATGCACTCCATGCTGAGGCTTTGGCCACTAAGGCTCATTAGGCATCTTCCAGGGCAGACCTCAATACCTGTGGGCCTCAGGGACTCTGTAGAAGTCCATGTGTGCTCTTAGCTTGCCTCTGTCCTTGTCAGATGAGTGTGGCGAACACTAGAAATAGTGCAAATAGTGAAGGGGAGGTAAAGCCGTGATCTTATAGTGGTTAGTGCTCCGCGATGTGAAGGGGAGGTAAGGAACATACAAGGCATTGCTGATAAATGAGTCTGCTCAACCCAAAGAGATCATTGAAGATCCTCTATGCTTAATGCTTAGGTGATAGGAGGTGGAGGAGAAGACAGGTCAGGGAGGAAGGAAGAAGTTGAGACAACCTGGGCTGGGTGCAGTGGCTCACGCCTGTAATCCCAGCACTTTGGGAGGCCAAGGTGGGAGGATCACCTGAGGTCAGGAGTTTGAGACCAGCCTGGCCAACATGGTGAAACCCCATCTCTATTAAAAATACAAAAATTAGTCTGGCGTGGTGGCGGGCACCTGTAATCCAGGCTACTCGGGAGGCTGAGGCATGAGAATCACTTGAACCTGAGAGGTGGAGTTTGCAGTGAACTGAGATCACGCCACTGCGCTCCAGCCTTCGTGACACAGTGAGATTGTCTTTAAAAAAAAAAAAAAAATGGCCAAGCGCTGTGGCTCACACCTGCAATCCCAGCACTTTGGGAGGCCAAAGCGGGCGTATCACCTGAGGTCAGGAGTTCAAGACCAGCCTGGCCAACATATAGTGAAACACTGTCTCTCAAAAAAAAAAAAAAAAAAAATTGAGAAAACCCTGTGAGGGAAGACAAGGGAGGAGAGGGTGCCAAGGAGAGGCTGTCCAACAGCATCAAATGCTGCCAAGGACCCGAGAAGGATAAGGATTGCGCAAGGGCTGGGTTTGATTAAGTGAGAAATTACCAAGATTACCTTCCTATACAGAGGAAAGCTTTGGGATAGGTGAGTCAAGGAAGACTTCCTACCGAGGAATAATTTTGAATTCGGCCTTGACAAATGTAAAGAATATACATTGAGAGAAGAGTGAAAAAAGTAAAGTGAGAGGATCTTACGCAAAAGGATAAGTTTAGGGAAAGAAAAAGAAGACGGAGCAAACATGGCATATAAGCACTAGATTTTACTGCAATGGAAAGTGTTGGGGACAGTAAGAAAAACAGTGGAGCTGGTGAGATTGGGAAGGGAAGCTGGGCGTGGTGGCTCACTCCTATAACCACAGCATTTAGGGAGACCAAGGTGGGCGGATCACGAGGTCAGGAGGAGACCATCCTGGCCAAGATGGTGAAACCCCATCTCTACTAAAAAGTCAGCTGGGCATGGTGGTGCCCACCTGGAATTCCAGCTACTCAGAAGGCTGAGGTACGAGAATCGCTTGAAACCTGGGAGGCAGAGGTTGCAGTGAGCCAAGACTGCACCACTGCACTCCAGCGTGGGCAACAAAGTAAGTGAGACTCCATTTCAAAAAAAAAGGAAAAGAAATCTTCGAGGCTCTCATAAAGAGTTTGTTCTGATGTATAGGTATGTTGAAGTCATTATAGAACTCTTTTGGGTTTCTAATTCCAAGGATGAAATAACTAGGGTAGTCCCTAGTTATCTGTGGTGGATAAGTTCCCAAACCCCCAGTGGATGAATGAAACCTTGGCTAGTACTAAACCCTATATAGACAGTCATGTTGTAACCACCCAAGGGGTTCACCTTGCCTGCTGCCTAGACAGAGCCGATTCATCAAGACAGGGAAATCGTAATAGAGAAAGAGTAATTCATGCAGAGCCAGCTGTATGGGAGACCGGAGTTTTATTATTACTCAAATCAGTCTCCCTGAGCATTTGGAGAGCAGCGTGGTTTTTTTTTTTTTTTTTTTGGTGGTTTTGTTGTTGTTGTTGTTGTTGTTGTTGTTTGAGACGGAGTCTCATTCTGTTGCCCAGGCTGGAGTGCAGTGGCACTATCTCGGCACACTACAACCTCCACCTCCCTGGTCAAGAAATTCCCCTGCGTCAGCCTCCTGAGCAGCTGGGAATTACAGGCACCCCCACCACACCTGGCTAATTTTTTTGTATTTTTAGTAGAGACGGGGTTTCACCATGTTGGCCAGACTGGTCTCGAACTCCTGACCTCAGGCAATCCGCCCGCCTCAGCCTCCCATAGTGCCGGGATTACAGGCGTGAGCCACCACGCCCGGCAGAAGAGCAGAGTTTTTAAGGATAACTTGGTGGGTCGGGGGAAGCCAGTGAGCCACAACGGCTGATTGGTCAGGGATGAAATCATTGGGAGTCCAAGCTGTCTTCTTGTGCTGAGTCCATTCCTAGGTCATGGGGCCACAATATCAACTGAGCCAGTTTATTGATCTGGGTGGTGCCAGCTGATCCATCAAGTGCAGGGTCTGCAAAATATCTCAAACACTGATTTTAGGAGCAGTTTAGGGAGGGTCAGAACCAGTTGCATGACTCCTAAACCATAATTTCTAATCTTGTGGCTAATGTTAGTCCTACAAAAGCAATCTAGTCCCCAGGCAAGAAGGAGGTCTGCTTTGGGAAAGGGCTGTTACCATCTTTGTTTAAACTATAAACTACAAACTGAGTTTCTGCCAAAGTTATTTGAGCCTACGCCCAGGAATGAACAAGGATGGCTTGGAGGTTCAAAGCAAGATGGAATTGGTAAAGATAGATCTCTTTCACTGTCTCAGTCATAATTTTGCAAAGGTGGTTTTAATGTGTCACTTAATGACAGGAATATATTCTGAGAAATTTGTTGTACATCATTGTATGAACATCACAGAATGTACTTACCTAGATGTGCTTACCATAGAGTATACAAACCTAGATTGTTAGCTTACTGCACACCTAGGCTATGTGGTATAGCCTATTGCTCCTAGGCTACAAACCTGTACGGAATGTTACTGTATACTATAAGCAATTGTAACACAATGATAAGTATTTGTGTATTTAAACGTAGAAAGGCACAGTAAAAATATGAAGGATAAAAAATGATATACCTGCATAGGGTACTTACCATGAATGGAGCTTGCAGGACTAGAATGAGTGGTGAGTGAATGTGAAGGCCTAGGACATTACTGTACAATACTGTAGACTTTATAAATACTGTACACTCAGATCACACTAAATGTATAAAAAATATTTTTCTTTCTTCAATAAAAAATTAACCTTAGCTAAGTGTACTTTTTTACTTTATAAACTTAAATTTTATTTTATCTTATTTTATTTTATTGAGATAGAGTCTCACTCTGTTGCTCAGACTGGAGTACAGTGGCGTGATCTCAGCTCACTGCAACCTCTGCCTCCCAGGTTCAAGCAATTCTCGTGCCTCAGCCTTGGGAATAGCTGGGATTACAGGCGCCTGCCACCACTCCCGGCTAACTTTTGTATTTTAGTAGAGATGGGGTTTCACCATGTTGGCCAGGCTGGTTTCAAACTCCTGACCTCAGGTAATCCTCCCGCCTCGGCCTCCCAGAGTGCTGGGATTACGGGCGTGAGCCATTACACCCGGCCAACTTTAAAATTTTTTTAAAAACTTTTTGACTGTTTTGTAATAACACTTAGCTTAAAACACAAACACATTGTACATCTACACAAAACTATTTTATTTATATTCTTATTCTATAATCCTTTTTTCTATTAAAATAATTTTTTTTTCATTTTGTAAACTTTTTCGTTTTAAAAATTAAGACACAAACACACACATTAGCCTATGCCTACGTAGGGTCAAGATCATCAATATCACTCTACATCTTGTCACCCTGGAAGGTCTTCAGGGGCAATAACATGCACAGAGCATCATCTTCTGGATGTCATATTCTAGACTGTCTTCTAGAATATCTCCTGAAGGGCGTGCCTGAGGCTGTTTTACTTTTTTATTTTATAAGTAGAAGTATTAGGTTGGTGCAAAAGTGATGGTGGTTTTTGCCATTGCCTTTTTTTTTTTAGACACAATTTTGCTCTTGCCGCCCAGGCTAGAGTGCAATGGTACGATCTCAGCTCACTGCAACCTCTGCCTCCAGAGGTTCAAGCCATTCTCCTGCCTTAGCTTCCCAAGTAGCTGGGATTACAGGCTTGCGCCACCACGCCCAGCTAATTTTGCATTTTTAGTAGAGATGGGGTTCCACTGTGTTGGTTAGGCTGGTCTTGAACTCCTGACCTCAGGTGATCCATCCACCTTGGCCTCCCAAAGTGCTGGGATTACAGGCATGAGCCACTATGCCTGAATTTTTTGCCATTATTGTAATTGCAAAAACCACAGTCACTTTTGCACCAAACTTTGTACACTCTAAAGTAATGATAAAAGATATAGTACAGGCTGGGTGCTGTGGCTCACACCTGTAATTCCAGCACTTTGGGAGGCCGAGACAGGTGGATCACAAGGTCAGGAGTTCGCGACCAGCCTGGCCAACATAGTGAAACCCCATCTCTACTAAAAATACAAAAATTAGCCTGGCATGGTGGCACACACTTGTAGTCCCAACTACTCTGGAGGCTGAGGCAGGAGAATCACTTGAACCTGGGAGGTGGAGGTTGCAGTGAGCCGAGATCGTGCCATTGCACTCCAGCCTGGGTGACTGAGCAAGACTCCATCTTGGAAAAAAAACAAAATACAAAAATTAGCTGGACATGGTGGCACATGCCTGTAGTCCCAACTACTCTGGAGGCTGAGGCAGGAGAATCACTCGAACCCAGGAGGTGGAGGTTGCAGTGAGCCAAGATGGCGCCACTGCACTCCATCCTAGGCCACATAGCGAGACTTTGTCTTAAAAAAGAAAAATATGTATACAAAAATTAGCCTGTGGTCCTAGCTACTTAGGAGGCTGAGGTGGGAGGATCACTTGAACCTGGGAAATTAAGGTTGCAGTGAGCTGTGATTGCACCATTGCATTCCAGCCTAGGTAACAAAGTGAGACCCTGTCACACACCCACAAACACACAGACACACACACACACTCAAATGTATAGTATGGTAAATACTAGGCAATAAGAATTTTTTAGCTCCATTTTTAAATCATGGGACCATCATTGTATATGTTCATGAGAATCGCTTGAACCCGGGAGGTGGACGTTGCAGTGAGCCAAGATTAGGCCACTGCACTCCGGCCTGGGCAACAAGAACGAAACTCCATCTCAAACAAAAACAAAAACAAAAACAAAAACATGGAGTGTGGTGGTGCATGCCTGTAATCCCAGCTACTTGGCAGGCTGAGTCAGGAGAATCGCTTGAACCCAGGAGGCGAAGTTTGCAGTGAGCCGAAATCAGGCCACTACACTCCAGCCTGGGCAACAAGAGTGAAACTCCATCACAGAAAAAAAAAAAAAAAGGACAATTATAACAATATTTGAGCATCACTACTCTTGGGCTTTGGGGTCATTATTAAGAAAAATAAGACTTACTGAACACAAGCACTGTGATACTGTGACAGTCGATTTGATAACTGAGATGAGTGCTAAGTGACTGATAAATGGGTAGTGTATATAGCATGGATATACTGAACAAAGCGATGATTCACATCTGGAGTAGGACAGAGCAGGATGGCTGAGATTTCATCATACTGCATACTACTCAGAACGGCATACAATTTAAGACTTATGAATTGTTTATTTCTGGAATTTTCCATTTAATCTTTTTGGACTGTAGTTGACTGCTGGTAACTGAAACCCAGGAAAGTGAAACTGCATATAAGTGGGGGACTACTGTGTTGACGTAGAGAACTATGCTTGACCTCAACTAAGACACTGGCTCAACAAAGAACAGCTTGCAACAGAACTAAACCACTCCAGACTAACCTAATTCAGAACCAAAGCCTGTGGGAGGTTGAGGAAGGAGGATCACTTAAGCCCAGAAGTTCAAGACCAGCCTAGGCAATACAGAGAGACCCCATGTGTACAAAAAGTAAAATTAGGTAGGCATGGTGGTGGACGCCTACAGTCCCGGATACTCCAAAGGCTAAGATGGGAGGATGGCTTGAGCCTGGGAGGTCAAGGCTGTAGTGTGCTTTGATTGTGCTACTGCACTTCAGCTTGGGTGACAGAGAGAGAGAGACTGACTCGGGGGGTGGGGAAAAGCCCGATTTAGGATGGCTTAGAGCCCAGAATATGATAGCTTATTCCCATATTCACTCACTCATTAATTTATTCATCAAGTAGGTATTTACTGTAGGTCTACTCTGTTCCAAGCACTGTGGTAAGTGCTTAGGATGATCTGGACATGGGAAGATTTCCTAGAAGCTTGTGCCACCCTAGTGATCAAATGTAGGGCTGAGCTCCTCTTCCTGTTGTAGTCAGCACATCCAGACTAGTGTCATCAGATAAGCTTGCATAGATTTTCCTCATGACATCATATTCTGCTTCATTTTCATATGGCAAGTTTTGTCATATAATAGCATGTCTCATCATGGCCCCACCCCATAACCTTTTGACCTAGTAGATTTCTATACTGGCTTATGACCATTCACTATACAAATATTTATTTATGACTAGATTGCCAGAAAATACTGCCTTTAAGTAACTCACAATCTCTAATTCTACCAAAGGAAATTGATGAAATTGATAAAATTGTTTAAAAAGCTACTCCACTGTGATAAATTTTATAATAAAGATGTCTTCAAAGTTCTGTAGGAGAAGGAGTTGTTTCTTTTTTTTTTTTCTTTTTTTTTTTGAGACGGAGTCTCACTGTGTTGCCCAGGCTGGAGTGCAATGGTGCAATCTTGGCTCGCTGCAACCTCTGCCTCCCAGGTTCAAGCCATTCTCCTGCCTCAGCCTTCTGAGTAGCTGGAATTACAGGCACCCACCATCAAGCCCAGGTAATTTTTGTATTTTTAGTAGAGATGGGCTTTTGCCATGTTGGCCAGGCTGGTCTCGAACTCCTGACTTCGTGATCTGTCTGCCTCTGCCTCCCAAAATGTTGGGATTACAGGCATGAGCCACTGCGCCTGGCCAGGAGTTGTTTCTTAATGCTAGGAGAGTGTGGCTTGGGGAAGTAATTTCTCCACTGTTATTTGAAGAATAATTCAGGGTTCAGTGAAAGAGAAGGGCCTTCTAAGAAAAGGAACAGTTTGAGCTGTGGCATGCAGGCAGTAAAGAGAGTGGGATGTTTCAAGGACAGTTGTTGATGATGTTATGGATCTTTTGAAGATATGGTTTATACCACTTGGGGAGTAATAAGATTTCCTCTAAACCTGACCCAAGGATATTTGACACCAGGGATTTGTGTGGGTTTTTTGCACTTTTTATATATTTATTTTTTCTGTGGAGTTGAAGTCTCACTATGCTGCCCAGGCTGGTCTTGAACTACTGGCCTCAAGCCATCCTCCTGCTTTGGCCTCTCAAATTGTTGGGATTACAGGTGTGATTTACCATGTCTGGCCAACACCAAGGATATTTAACAACAAACATATAATAAGAATTATGTCAATATCAATGAATTTTCTTGGAAAGTATTTTATGAGTCAAATTTTATTGATTCAGTTTAATTCCATGATTAATGCATGCACTATAAAGCTCTTGAATACACTGTGGGGCAGCAAAACTCTACCTCCATCCTCTTAGGGTCCTGGCTGGGCCTGGGAATCACATTGACATAAGACAAATTAACAAGAAAAGCATAGAAATACAAGTTTTACATGGCACCAGAGCCCTCATAAAGAAATGAAGGTACAAAGAAGCAGTGACAGTCACTTATATACTGAATTGGACTTTGAACAAAGAGTAGTAACTGTGAAAATGTGATAAGGCAAAAGAGCTCGGACTAGGGTAGCTCATTGGATAGAAAAGTGACTAGGAAGATAAGGGTTAGTTTTAAAAGGTTTGTTTGTACAGAATTTTCTTCCTGTCCTTGATAATAAGAATGTTGGTTTATAGGGAGGGCATCTTTCACATAGGAACTTCGTCTCTAGCTTTTAAGAAACAAAATGAAGGTCAGAGTGATCTTCTTGTATTTGCTGTTTTCTCTTTTTAATCTTTAATTCAGGCCAGGTGTGGCGGCTCATGACCGTAATCCCAGCACTTTCGGAGGCCGAGGCAGATGGATCATGAGGTCAGGAGTTTGAGACCAGCCTGGCCAACATAGTGAAACCCCATCTCTACTAAAAATACAAAAAATTAGCTGGGGGTGGTTGCGGGCGCCTGTAATCCCAGCTACTTGGGAGGCTGAGGCAGGAGAATCGTTTGAACCTGGGAGGTGGAGATTGCAGTGAGCCGAGATTGCACCGCTGCACTCTAGCCCCGGCAACAGTGCGAGACTCTGTCTCAAAAAGAAAAAAAAAAAAAAATATATATATATATATATATATATAAAATTCAAAATAGTCAATATGCCAGAGCAACATATTTTGGGGTGGCATATTCTTAATGCTTTCAACACAATGGGGGCAAAATACTCTCAGAAGTCAAGGGTAGCAGGATCAGAATATTCTTGGGGTTAAAATAGCAGTGTATCAATATCCCACTGCTTCTATCCTTGTCACAATGAATTTCCTAAGGTCTACATAGCTTCTCATGTCATAGATTACCTTCCCCTCATACAACATATTTCCCAACATTACCTCACCTCTTTGTTATACGGAATTCCCCGAACCAGTGTCACAAACTTGAATGCCCACAAGTGCTAGGTGGATAATAAGAGTAAAATTAACTAAATGAGGACTGTGGTAAACTAAGAGTACCTGTCTCGTCCAAAAAAACGAAGCTGTTAGTGTGCTCCCACCAGCTGTTGCCAGGTAAGAATGCAGACCAAAGGTTGTCAGAACTCCAACATTTTTAAAAAGAAGCCAGAAATCCTGATTTTTATTATAGAAATTCCAAATTTGGCAACTAACTGGGGAAGAAGCACACAAAATCCTGTGTGTAGGCCAACAAAACATGTCTATGGGCCAGATCCCACCCCTGGGCAGCAGTCTGTGATCTTTGTCCTAAAACTTTCAAACTTTTCTATGTTATCATGCTTAAAGGAATGAATGACTGCTCCATTCCCTTATAACATCACTGATCACTGACTTCCCAAATATGGGCCCAACCCTTTTCCTGTTGTGCACCTCCCACTGGTGATTTCAGAGTTTGACCATCCCTTTAAGATGTCAAGTTTTTGTAATGTCCTGAGCCCTGTCTTTGTGATGTCATAAACTATATGAACAGTCTTCCCCTCCACTCTTGAGGGTTGCTTGACCACACCCTCTATGACATCATGAATTGCCCTAACACCTTGGAATAACAATTCATTCCTTCATACTATTGCAAGCCTTTGCACATCTCTTTGTATCATCGCCCTATGACATCATGTGTTAATCTCATCTCAGGACTGCAACCCAGGATTGCAGTGAGTGGAAAGACACAATTTTTACAGCATCACCAAAAAGGATAAGGTTATTTGGGTAAGTTCATGATGTCATAAGAGAATGTCTGCATCAGTAGAGCTTTCAAAAAGAATCACAGCTGGGCATGGTAGTGTGTGCCCTTAGTCCCAGCTACTTGGAAGGCTGAGGCAGGAGGATCACTTGATCCTAGAAGTTTGAGGCTATAGTGCACAATAATCACATCTGTGAATTGCCATTGTATTCCAACCTGGGCAATATAGTGAGACTCTCTCTCTCTCAAAAAAAAAAAAAAAAAGTTATAAAAGTTGATTTTTTTTTTTTTTTTGAGATGGAGTCTCACTCTGTTGCCCAGGCTGGAGTGCAGTGGCGCAATCTTGGCTCACTGCAACCTCCACCTCCCGGGTTCAAGTAATTCTTCTGCCTCAGGCTCCTGAGTAGCTGGGACTACAGGTTTGCACCATCATGCCTGGCTAATTTTTGTATTATTAGTAGAGACAGGGTTTTGCCATGTTGGCCAGGCTGGTCTTGAACTCCTGAGGTCATGATTAGCCTGCCTCAGCCTCTCAAAGTGCTGGGATTACAGGCGTGAGCCACCGCGCCCAGCCAAAAATTGGTGATTATATGTGATTTAGATTGTTTTAGAGTGAATGAAAAATGTGAACTCAGTTTTCCAAGTATTTCAGGGCATGTTTTTTTTTTTGAGACAGGGTCTCACTCTGTCCCGCAGGCTGGAGTGCAATGGCATAATCACAGCTCACCGCAGCCTAAACCTGGGCTCAAGTGATCCTCCCACTTCAACCTCCTGGGTAGTTGGGACTATAGGCATACATCACCACATCCAGCTAATTTTTTGATTAGCCGAGGCCTCACTTTGTTGTCTAGGCTGGTCTCAAACTCCTGGGCTCAAGCAATCCTCCTGCCTCGGCCTCCCAAAGTGTTAGAATTACAGGCCTGAGCAGCTGTGCCTGGCCCAACTTTTATCATAGTGAAGAATTATAGGAATTATCTGAAGAGACTGCTCACTGTATATATTCCTTGGAGGTGGTAAGAGTTTTGTTTTTTTTTTTTTTAGTTTATGGAATGAAAATCCAGAGGTTAGGAAACAAGATTTATGTAATTGATCTGATCATTGCAAAGTCTCTCTAAGGTCTTTTCTTGGATGAAAAAAAATTATAAGCACAGCAGTCAATATGTATTTGATAATGTTCCTCACTGCAGTATGAATGAACTTACAAATTATTTGGTTTATTTTTCGTTTGTTTTTTGTTTTTTTTTTTTTTGAGACAGAGTCTCACTCTGTTGCCAAGGCTGTAGTGCAATGACGTGATCTCGGCTCTGCAACCTCCGCCTCCCAGGTTCAAGCGATACTCCTGCCTCATGCTCATGACCAGCTGGGTTTACAGGCACACATCATCATGCCCAGCTAATTTTTGTATTTTTGTAGAGACAGGGTTTCGCCATGTTGGCCAGGCTGGTCTTGAACTCCTGACCTCAGGTGATCCACCTGCCTCGGCCTCCCAAAGTGCTGGGATTACAGGCGTGGGCCACCGTGCCCAGCCATAACTTATTTATTCTCACTACATTTTTATAATCCGTGGGATATGTGCTTCAGGATTCCTCCTACTATGTTTCTAATGTATTGTTCTTTTTGTTTATTTATTTTTTAAACTTGTTTGGTAAGACTGCTAAAAGGAAGTAGGATTATTATCCTTAGAATATTATAAACCTTTCTTTTTCTTTGAGATGGAGTCTTGCTCTGTTGCCCAGGCTGGAGTGCAGTGGAATGATCTCAGCTCACTGCAACATCTGCCTCCCGGGTTCAAGAGATTGTCCTGCCTCAGCCTCCTGAGTAGCTGGGATTACAGGCACGCACAATCATGCCTGGCTAATTTTAGTAATTTTAGTAGAGGTGGGGTTTCACTATGTTAGCCAGGCTGATCTCAAACTCCTGACCTCAGGTGATCCACCCGCCTCAGCCTCCCAAAGTGCTGGGATTACAGGCATCAGCCACCGCGCCGGGCCCCATTCTCTTTCTAAAGGAAAAAAATAAAAACAAAAATTAAATCCCTTTGTCAAAACACTATGAGGAAAACAACTCAACAATATGAGTACCTAAGATAATTAGATGACTTTCACCGGGCGCGGTGGCTCACGCCTGTAATCCCAGCACTTTGGGAGGCTGAGGCGGGCAGATCACCTGAGGTCAGAAGTTCGAAACCAGCCTGACCAACATAGAGAAACCCTGTTTCTACTAAAATACAAAAAAATGAGCCGGGCATGGTGGTGCATCCCTATAATCCCCGCTACTCGGGAGGCTGAGGCAGGAGAATCCCTTGAACCTGGGAGGCGGAGGTTGCGGTGAGCCGAGATCACGACATTGCACTCCAGCCTGGGCAACAAGAGTGAAACTCCATCTCAAAAAAAAAAAAAAAAAAAAAAAAAATTAGTTGACTTCCATGCATTCAACAAATCAACAAATATGTATGGATTGCCTACTATATGCATCAGACACTGTGCTAGGCTCCGGGTATAAACAAATCAAATATGGTTTATGCCCTCATTGATTTTATGATCTAGTGAAAGAGACAAAAAGCAATTAAGGAAAAAACTACACACACGTACACACACACACACACACAATTAGAGAGAGTAATAGGAGGGAGGAGAGGAAAATTACTTTAGATTAAATGGTCCAAGTAGCTTTTTTTGAAAGAGTGGCATTTGACTTCCAGTGAATGAAAAGAATCCAGTCATGCAAACTGTTGGGGGAATAGTGGTCTGCTGAAAGGGGCACAGCCTCGGCAAAGGCCTCAGGTGGAAATAGTTTCAAAGATCAGAAAAACCAACATGGTTAAAAGTATAGTGACAGAGAAGAATAGTGAGGAATGAGGCTGGACAGAAAGATGAAGGAGACATCATGCAGAGGCTTGACAGATATGGTAAGAGGTTTAGGTGAGAACATACTGTTTTCAAGTAGAGTAGTGCCTTTTTTTTTTTTTTTTTTTTTTTGAGACAGTCTCACTCTGTTGTCCAGGCTGGAGTGCAGTGGTGCGATCTTGGCTCACTGCAACCTCCGCCTCCCGGGTTCAAGAGATTCTTCTGCCTCAGCCTCCTAAGTAACTGGGACTACAGGCACGTGCCACCACGCCCAGCTAATTTTTGTATTTTTAGTAGAGACAGGGTTTTACCGTGTTGGCCAGGCTGGTCTTGAACTCCTAACCTCATGATCCACCCACCTCAGCCTCCCAAAGTGCTGGGATTACAGTCGTGAGCCACCGTGCACGGCGAGTAGTGCTATGTTTTAAAGCATTCTTCCAACTGCTGTGTGAAGAATGGATGCCAAATCGACAGTAGGACAGTAATTTGGAGGCTATTTGCAGTATTCCATTGGGATATGATGATAACTGAGAGTGGGTTATTAGAGAGAGGGAGAGGGAGGGAGAGAGAGAGAAAGAGAGACAGAGAGAGAGAGATTGATTATGTACCTTAGAGGTAGAATCAACAGAACCTGCTGATGCTGATGAAGCAGATATGTGGTATGAAGGAAAACAAAGAATCAGAGATGACTCATAGGGGTTTAGCTTGAGCAACTGAATGCATACCAATTATTAAAATGAGAAGGATAGAGAGAGTGCAGAGCAGGTTGTTTGGGAAGCATATGCTAGGACAGAGTTAGGTGTGCCAAAGGTTTATCAGGGGAATAATACCTGTGTAGGAAAAGGGACAGAAGCAGAATTGTGCAGGGGGAGTTTGCAGATAATGATGTAAACCTGACAGTCTCTGCCAGCTCAGTGGAGGGGTTCCGGAGCAAAAAGTGCTGGTTGAAGGGGTTCTGTGTTAGACTAGACCCATGAACTACCACCTTGCTCATTCATTGGCTGGAAACCTGCCCAAGAAGAGTATGACTTAACTACATGCCAAAAAGAGTGTGACTTTGGCTCTAGAGCTGAGGTAGACCTTAAAGCCAGTAACAGCTAGAGACTCTCAGCTAACCATACTCCTACAGCTGGGCAGCAGGTCCTTTCTTGAAAGGGGATCTGAGCAGCACATCTCCTGGTCTCCCACAGTGAACAACAGGCATGAGAAGATCAGCAATTTAGTGTTAGACAAAAGAGGAACAGGCTGGGTGCGGTGGCTCACACTTCTAATCCCAGCACTTTGGGAGGCCTAGATGGGTGGATCACTTGAGGTCAGGAGTTCAAGACCAGTCTGGCCAACATGGTGAAACCCTGTCTCTACTAGAAATACAAAAATTAGATGGACGTGGTGGCGGATGCCTGTAATCCCAGCTACTTGGGAGGCTGAGGCAGGAGAATCGCTTGAACCCGGGAGGCAGAGGTTGCAGTGAGCCAAGATCGTGCCACTGCACTCCAGCTTGGGTGACAGAGTGAGACTCTGTCCCCCCCCAAAAACAAGAGGGACTAAGATAGTTAATTAGATGATTAATTCATCAAATATGTATTGACCTTCCACAATAGGCCATCCAAATAAAAATGTAGATAGTTAAAGATAGTCTAAATTTCGTAAGAGAAGTTTGGATTGGAGATATTTGAGAATTTTACATATACTGTACATGGTACGTATATGGTTTATGGACTGGCTTGCACCACCTAATGAAAGAGGAGATTGTTCTTCACTTGGAGAAATGCTACTTCTCTAGAGATTGTTTGGAGGCAATTTGGGTTGTCACATTGACTGCAGGGACAAAGGAGACACTACTGGCACTTAGTGAGTAGAATCTAGGAATATAAAACATTGTGCAATGCACGGGAAATCCCGCTCGATGAAGAAATGTCTCACATAAAATACCAATAATGCTTCTTTGAAAAAAATTTGCTGTGGACAGAGAAGAGGTCCCAGAACCAATCCTGGGACATTCTATCTTTTAGAAGTTGGGTAATGGAGAAGAAGATGGCAAAGCAGCCTGAAAAGGATTATCTAGAAAGGTAGAAAGAAAACCAGAAGAGAGTGGTGTCAGATGCTAAGACAGGAAAGTGTTTCGAGAGGGGAGTCAGCAGCAAACAATGCTGCTGGGCAGTTGAGTAAGATGAGGACAGAAAAGTGTCCACTGAAAGGTGACCTTAATAAAAGCAATCTCATTAGCCGGGCATGTGGCAGGCACCTGTAATCCCAGGTACCTGGGAGGGTAAGGTAGGAGAATTGGTTGAACCCAGGAGGTAGAGGTTGCAGTCAGCCACTGCACTCCAGCCCAAATGACAGAGCAAGACTCTGTCTCGAGGAAAAAAAAAAAAATCTGCCAGGAACAGTGGCTCATGCCTGTAATCCCAACTACTTAGGAGACTGAGGCACTAGAATCACTTGAACCTGGGAGATAGAGGTTGCAGTGAGCCGAGATTGTGCCACTGCACTCCAACCTGGGTGACAGAGCAAGACTGTGTCTCAAACAAAACAAAATAAACAAAAAATTTAATAAATAAAAATAATAGGCCAGGCGCAGTGGCTCACGCTTGTAATCCCAGTACTTTGGGAGGCCGAGGCGGGTATATCACAAGGTCAGGAGTTCAAGATCAGCCTGGCCAAGATGGTGAAGCACCGTCTCTACTAAAAATACAAAAATTACCCAGGAGTGGTGGTGGGTGGCTGTAATCCCAGCTACTTGGGAGGCTGAGGTGGAGAGTTGCTTGAACTCGGGAGGCAGAGGTTGCAGTGAGCCGAGATTGTGCCACTGCACTCCAGCCTGGGCGACAGAGCGAGACACCATCTCAAAAAAGAAAAAAAAAGCAACTTCAGTGTACTGTTGGAGAAAATGGAAGCCAGACGAGTACAAATAAGAGGAAAAGAGAGGTGAGCAACTAGGGGAAGGAAGTTTTTCGATGAATTTGAACAATAAGCAGGGAAATACTTTGGAGGGGGATTTGGGGTCAAGGAAGAGATTTTATTTCCAATGTTACATTATATAAAGTATGTAATTGCATAAAGAAAAGTTGAAAGAATTTTGCAGTAAAATCGCTAAATTTTCTACTTAACATTTTACTCGGCTTGCATTATCACATTTCTTTATCCATAAGGAAGGGGATTTTTAAAAGATGAAAGCAGTCCTATAGCATGTTTGTATGCCTGGAATGTGATTCTGTAGCCAGGGGAAGATTCATCATATAGGAAGGAAAGGCAATAGCCAAACAAAGGAGCGAAGTCCTTGAGAAGTGAGGGGAATGGAATTCAGAGTAAAGGGACTGCCTTTTGTTGTTACAGAAGGAAAGAAAGAGGACATGGGTACAGAATCATGAGTGTTTGTGGATTTGATATCAGGAAGACGTGGCAAACACTGCACTATTGCCTAACAGCCAGACCCTCTTCTTCCTTGTTAATAGAACCCAAAATTTGGTGTGGGGGTAGCAGTGTGTCCATACTTAGGAGATTAGTTGTAATTGGTGTAAGCCAGTCATGATGACTGCATTCCTCTTTCTTTGCCAGACACTAACTTTCGTATCATACCTTGTACCAGGAGAATGGTCATGTAACCTATTTCTAGTCAGTGCAACTTTAAGGCTTGTTTGCTGGAGCTGGTGGGCGGGAGTGGGGTGCTGTGTGGGGTGGCTCTGTGACAGTTTTTCCTTTGCTAACAAAAGGAGAGGGAACTTCTTACATAAAAGGTTCTTTTGCTGCCTCCTCACATCCCCCCATCCCCTATCCCATGTGTTTCAATTTCTTTTCTTTTTTTTCTTTTTTTTTGAGATGGAGTCAAGTGATTCTCCTGCCTCAGCCTCTTGAGTAGCTGGGATCACAGGTGCCCAACACCATGCCCAGCTAATTTTGTATTTTTAGAAGAGACACGTTTCACCATGTTGGCCATGCTGGTCTCGAACTCCTGACCTCAGGTGATCTGCCCACTTTGGCCTCCCAAAGTGCTGGGATTACAGGTGTGAGACACTGTGCCTGCCCCTGCCCCACTTTTTTTTTTTTTTTTCTTATACAGATGGGGTCTCACTTTCTCAGTCCAGAGGGAAGTGGCCAATCATAGCTCACTGTAACCTCGAGCCTGTGGGCTCAAGCCATCTTCCCACCTCAGTTTCCTTAGTAGCTAGGACTACAAGTGCACACTACCACACCTGGCTAATTTCTGCATTTAATTTATGTTTTTGGTAGAGATGGGGGTCTCAATGTGCTGTTATGCCCAGCTAATTTTTTTCTTTTTCTTTTTGTAGAGATGGGGTCTTGCTACGTTGCTCAGGCTGGTTTCGAACTCTTGGCCTCAAGTGATTTTCCTGCCTTGGCCTCTCAAAACACAGGAATGCAGGTGTAAGCCACCATGTCCAGCCTGTTTCCTATTTCTGAATGTGGTCATGACTCATGATGTCAGGAAGTATGCTAGCTGTCTTTCAACCTGAGGCAATAAGCTTGAAGATGAAAAGTCAGAGCTGAGCAATGCAGAGAGGCTATGATGATATTACTTAGCAGCTGAACACAGGGCAAAAACTGCCTCCTACAGGTGTATTTCTTTATCATAGAAAAATAAACTCCAATTTATTGAAGTCTTTGTAGCCAGTTTTATGTCACTTTAGCAGAATATAGATACAGAATACAAAGGAAGTACGGTGGCTATTATTTTTTCCTGTTGAATACCTCTTCCCAGCTTTATTCTAGTCACAGACTCTATTCTCCAGGCTATAGGAGTGAATACCTGACACAAACAGGACTTAGATTCTTCCTACTTAGAATTTGAAACTTAATCGGAAATACCCAAAGACAGAAGGAACTAACCTAATGACAACTTCCAGAAAGAAGGCCGAAGATCTCCAGCCCCTAGGATTTGTATTCTACTCAAGGACTATCTATGAGTTACTCCATTAGCCTCTCAATAAATCTCCAGCTGGAGTTGGTTTCTGTTGATTTAAACCAGTGGTTCTCAGCCAGGAGAGATTGTACTCTTCAATGGATATCTGGCAATGTCTGGAGATATTTTTGGTTGACAACTGGCAGTGGGTGTTAGTGGCATCTAGTGAGTAGAGACCAGGGATTCTGCTAACATCCTGTAACGCACAGAACAATTCCCTGCAACAAAGACTTACTCGGCCTCAAATGTCAATAGTGTTGAGAAATCCTGCTTTAAAACAAGAGTTCCTTAACAGATACAAAGAGGTTCTCAACAAAGCTGACTCAGGGTCACCTCTGAAATTAGTGTGAAGGAAGAATGGGAGGTTTGAGGAGCAAGGAAAGGTATGGAATGGTCATTATGGGTGTGGGAGAGAGAAAAGTGGAAAGTTGCTGGGCAGTACTTAGGGTCTGTCTGAGATTGATAACTGTGAATTTGGAGACATAAGTCCAGTGATTTTTCTCCTGCAATGTAGACAAGAAGAAGGTATATGTTGGTTCATCCAAGGTTGAGTTTCTGTCAGGTGAGAGCTGCAGAGGGAAAGAAAGGCAAGGAAGTTGATATTTGTATGGGAGTGATTTTACTGACGAACCAGAGTAATTAAGTTGGATAATGGGGGCGGGCAGGAATGATGAGATAATTGATGGGATCAAGTGGATCCAGGAAACAGCCTTATTGGTACCCCTCAGAGGTTGTCAGAAAACAGAATTTCAGGCTTCCTTGTAGAGCTACTGAGTCAGACTTTGGATTTATTTTATTTTTTGGAGACAGGGTCTCACTCTTGTCACCCAGGCTGGAGTGCAGTGGTGCCATCACAGCTCACTGCAGCCTCGCCTTCCCAGGCTCCGGTGATTCTCCCACCTTAGCCTCCCAAGTAGCTGGGACTACAGATGTCTGCCACCACACCTGGCTAATTTTTTGTACTTTCAGTAGAGACGGGTTTTGCCATATTGCTCAGGCTGGTGTCAAACTCCTGGGCTCAAGAGATCCACCTACCTCAGCCTCCCAAAATGCTGGGATTACATGCCTGAGCCACCACATCCGTTACATTTTAAAACATTTTGTTTTGTTTTGTTTTTTAGAGAGTGTCTCGCTCGATCTCTGTCACTCAGGCTGGAGTGCACTGGTGTGATCATAGCTCACTGTAACCTTGAAATTCTGGGCTCAAGTAAGTGATCATCCTGCCTCAGCCTCCCAAGTAGCTGGGAATACAGGTGTTCAACACCAGACCTCTGGCTAGAATTTATATTTTAATAAGTTCCTGAAGAGACATATGCACATTAAAGATTGAGAAGCCATACATTACAGTATTTGAGGAAGGTAAAGAATTTCTGCACTGAGAATACTGAAAATATGGTCCTGGGTGAATTATCTAGTCCAGAAGTTAGTAATTTTTTTTTTTTCTGTAAGGGGCCAAGAGCCATATAGTTTCTGTCATGACTATTTAACTCTGCCATTGTAGTATGAAAACAGCCTGAGAAGATAGATAACACATACACGAGACGGACAGATGTTGAAAGTTGCTGTGTTCTAATAAGACTGTCAACAAAAACAAGTAATGGCAAGTAATGGGTTGATTTGACCCAAGGGCCATTGTTTGCTGATCCCTGATCTTGACCTTGATAAAAACAACAACAACAGTAAGTCTTAGCTCCCAAGAAAAGTTTACCCTGAGTTTCCCAGTTCTGACTACTTACTATCTCTTGGGAGTAAGTATTCTCCCTCTTCCCTTTTTTTTTTTTTTTTTGAGATGGAATCTCACTCTGTCACCCAAGCTGGAGTACAGTGGTGTGATTTCAGCTCACTGCAACTTCTGCCTTCTGGGTTCAAGTGATTCTCCTGTCTCAGCCTCCTGAGTGGCTGGGATTACAGGCACATGCCACCACGTCTGGCTAATTTTTGTATTTTTAGTAGAGATGCGGTTTCACCATGTTGGCCAGGCTGGTCTTGAACTCCTGATCTGCCTGCCTTGGACTTCCAAAGTGCTGGGATTACAGGCGTGAGCCACCGCACTCAGCCCTTCTTCCCTTTTCTTAACACAATGAAGAATTTGATTTTGTAACTACTTGGCCAGTTGATGTTCTGCAGGATCCTAAAAGAGGAAGTAAGAAGGGAACTGCAGTCTTAGAAAGCCAGAATGTCCTCGAAACCATTTTTTTCCCCCCTAGAGTACCAAGAGATGTAATATGGGGCAGGGTTCGTGTCAGCTGGTTCTCTGTGGTTGTTTCACTTTTATTTTCTTCTGGCTTCCAGCAAACACATTTTGAGCTTCTCAGCTGAGCCAAAGGAAATCAAGAAATCTCTTGAAATCAAGGAAATCAAGGAATCAATTACTTACACCAAGCTGAGCAAGAGACAACTTGAAGGCAGAGGTAGCAGTAATCAGACAGGGTTTCCAAGGTAACAGGGCAGAAGTAGGGGCGAGGTGGGGAACAGAAAT